>NC_091470.1:86141780-86443929 GCF_036971445.1 Narcine bancroftii | reverse complement strand
CATTAATCCCAAACTTTATTTTTAAATATAGACACACAGCACAGTAACATGCCATTTCAGCCCATGAGTCCGTGCCACTCAATTTACACCCCATTAACCTACACCCCCAGTACGTTTCAAATGGCAGGAGGAAACCAGAGCTCCCGGGGAAACCCACACAGACATGGGGAGAAGGAACAAACGGGCAGTGCGCGATCGAACCCTGGTCCCGATTGCTGGTGCTTTAAAGGTGTTTTGCTCACCACTTAATTGAATATTAAGTCAATGTTCTTCACAGTAAAGTAGCCATTTATGCATTAGAAAATAATTCTGCCCGAGAAGCCTGTGGAAACACGATGGCAACAAGTGCCACTGAGAATCCAAACAGTTTTCCCTGGCGGAAATCACTTGCAAAGGAAACTCACTTGGCACAGTGGGAGTGAACGCGAGTGGATACAGATACACCTTTCATCACTGGGAAGTGGTTTACGCTGAAGTGAAACGAAAATCTGCAGATGCTGGGGTCAAGTGCACCAGATGGGCTGGAGACACTCATCAGGTCGTGCAGCATCCACAGGCATTCCTGACAAAGAGCTCAGGCATGATCCAATGGATCCTCTGTAGTTTACATGAAAAGTGAAATTCATCAAGGGCATATATTACAGGGCTGAATCACATACCTTAGCCATACATTGTGGCCAACCTGTTACAATTTGCTTCTAATTTTGTCTAAGTTCAATATGTAACCACTGGAACTGCAGTGGACATGATGAAATAACCACACAAGGTGTTTCTTCATTGAATCAAATGGATTTACTGTTCAGCAAGCACACAACTTTTTAAAAGTCCTTATCACGTGCCCAATATGCACTGACGTCATCACGCACTGATGTCACATGGCCGGTTCGATGCCATCTGGTGGTTGTAGTGCTGCCATAGCACTGCTACACGACCCCCACACCCCAGAACCAGGAGAAAGGCTTGTATGTCTTTTAGGTGGTCGACCTCTGCGATGGACTGTTGGCTGCTACAGTGGGGGAGACTTGTCGATATAAGCTGGTTTAAGCTTGTCAATGGTGAAAGACTATGGCTCCTCTCCAATGTCCAAAATACAGATCAATCTGTTTTGTCTGAGTATCCAAGAAGGTCCGTCTTAAGGCATCTGCAAATTTTTACCAAGTATTCCCCTTCTGACGAAGACAATTCACAGTTTTTGAGGTCTTCAGGCACAAAAGAAGTGTTCTCCATGTGACGATGGTTGTATAGAGGTCAATTTTCCTATAGTCTCCCTTAACCTGCTCAACAGTTCCTTGGGATCATCGCTGGAATTGGAATAGTAGGGGATGAACTCCCCTGGAACCACCAGGGGTACCCCGTACATGAGCTCTACAGATGAAGCTTGGAGGCCCTCCTTTGGAGTTGTTCTGATGCCCAGTAATACCCAGGGCAGCTCATCAGCCCAGTTCCGGCCCTCTAACCGAGCCATCAAGGCTGACTTGAGATGTCAATGAAATCTTTCCACCATTCCATTGGCCTGGGGATGATAGACATTCATATAATGAACTGTTGTACTGAACAAGAGAGACAAAGCCATCCACAGCGAGGAAGTAAATTGTGGTCCTCTATTCGAAGTAGCATGTGGCGGTAAACCAAAATGAGATGCCCAGGAACTGAAGAACGCCAAGCACAGATATCTGTAGTAGCATCTACCATAGGCACGGCCTCAGGCCATCAATTAAACCTGTCTATTTCTGTAAAAAGATAACAGTATCCTCTTGAAACAGGAAGTGGACTAACAATGTCCACGTTGACATAAGCAAAATGCCGAGTAACAGCCGGAGAGGACTGCAGTGGCGCCTTAGTATTCTGCTGAACGTTTGCTTTTTGGCAGGCAATGAGGACCTCGCCATTTGTGTAATGTCTTTTTTAAGACCGTGCCACACAAACCTGTCTGAAACCATACGAACAGTCGATCTAATCAATGGATGTGAGATACCATGCATAGAGTTGAATACTTGATGTTTCCATGATGCTGGAACAACTGGCATGGGTGTCACGTTGATATATCACAGAGGAGTAGTTTGCTAATAACTCCAAACTGGACATCTTTCAATTGCAGGTTAATGATTGCAGTCCAAAAAGAATTTGTCTCGGTCTCGTTCTTGGGTTACAGCCAAAGCTGTGTAGTCAATAACTTGATCTACAGACGAAACCTCGAGTGGAGCAGAGTGTCAGCTACTACAGTGTCTCTTCTAGAAATACGTAGTATTTTTGTGGAGAATTCTGAAATGAATGATAATTGCTGTTGTTGTCGAGCTGACCAGGGCTCTGCGACCTTGGAAAGCACAAATTGTGACGGGGTCACCAGTTGCGGCCACTGGTATCGCTGTGGACATGACAAAATAACCATACAAGGCATTTATAGACTGAATCAAACAGATTTACTCTTCATAACCCACACAACCTTTTAAAAGTCTGAATCGCATGCCCGACAACACACGCTAACGCCATCACGCACTGGCATCACATGGCCGGTTTGATGCCTCCTGGGAGTTGTAGTGCTGCCATAGCGCCATTACAAATTCACCCATTAAATTCCAGTGCAAACAGGAAGTTCCCAATGGAATCCACCACACTAGGAAGGAAAACAAGGGTTAACCATGAAGGAGCTCTGTCCTGGATTAGCGATCAACTGGTTTCATAAACAAGAACTCAAAACAATCAGATTTAGATTAATTTTTTTCTGTCTTCCAGCCAGCGATCAAGATAATAAGTAGGCTGCAGAGGCAAAATTCCACATTTTTTTTATTACATATACTGTGTTTCTCATGCATATTCAGAGCTGAAGCATTGGAACAATAGCATTTGACGAGCATTTTGCAATGTGCAGCACAGCAAAAAGAAAAAGTGCATAAGATGGTTTGATTGATGATAATTGTAACTAATAATCAAAGCTCATGAAAATGAACAACTAAATTGTTCAAGTGCATTGCAATCAAGCATTGCTGTTATTTGGTGGGTTGATTAAAAAAGGATCATTCCTCCGTAGTGCTTTCCATAAACAAACCGAATGGCAACTAAATTTAAAAGCTTTTGTTTCACGAACAACTGGGGGAGGAATAAAACCAGCTATTCCCACTGGATCAGTGAAAATCTAAGTGACTGAAAATGGAGATACTGACTGACAGTAGCTGACTCATAGAGAAAGATTTTATTCCCTGCACCAGAGAAGAACAAGGGGAGATTTGACAGAGATAAAGTAAAATCTGAAATGACGACCAGTAGGGACATTGAAGGAGTTGGTTTTATAAAATGGTGCCCAGTTCAGATTTTTAAAAAATATTTTATTTATAATTTTAAATCATATGACATTAATTATAGCATATTTATAGAAAAATTATATAATTGAATAATCCTCCCCCCAACCTCCCTCATCCACTCAACACCCTCCCTCCTCCCCTACCCACCTACAAAGAAAGAAGAAAGGAGATTATCACTAAAGATAACAAATGATCAACTTTTTAGCTGCGGAGACCGGAACACCCACCGGAGCAGGCCGGGAGATTAAATTTTAATACCAGGAGTTTTTAAATATGGACTCCACACTTTTACAAAGAAATTATATTTATCCTTCAAATTATATGTTATCTTTCCTAGAGGAAGACTGTCAGCATTATACTTCATGACAGAGATATCACCACGCAGATGAAGCTCACTTACGAAGATGCAATCTGCTCGATACGTTGGGACCAATATCCCTGGGAAAAAAAGTTAGGTGGCGACCTGATAGGGTTTCAGGATAAGAGGTGGCAGTGAAACTTGAACAGTAATTGAAGATGAAGAGTGGGATCGTGCAGAATTGATTGTTGAAAGAATGGGTGCAGTCACAGCAGGCCAAATGGTGAATGAACTGGTACTGGCATGGTGGGCCGAGTGGCCTCCTATCTACTTTGGTGGAAGGAATAAAGGTGTAGACTATTTTCTAAATGGGCAACAGTATCAGCCATGTGAATGCATAAAAGTAGAGGGTTATGGGTGTGAGGTAGGGAAGGTTTACACTGCTGAGTAGACTTGTACAGGTTGACATAGTATCATGGGCTGAAGGGCCTGTACTTGGCTGTAATGCTCCAGTGCAAGTGGGAGGTCAGAAGCTTACGTCCACTTGAGAAAACACCAACAGTTATGCTTCATCTGGTGATCTGAACAACCATCACTCCACAAAAGCCTTAGCCTAGGTCAGGGGTGTCACACTCAAATTCACGGAGGGCCAAAATTAAAAACTTGGACTAAGTCGAGGGCCGAACTAAATATTTATTGAAAATTTTCGACAACATCTGCATGTTTTCTCTTCTTTCAACATATGTAATGTTAAACTTTTTCTTATTAAAATAAATGTTTAATAATAGTTTTGGATAAACTCTTTCCAGAAGCATTAACAAATGAGAAATAAAATATTCAATAAATAATATTTCTCTATAGAGGATTTGTCAAATGTTGCGAGTGTGGTGTCGAATAGTAAAATCTGAGGGCTATTGAGAATGTGGGAGAATAACATGATTCCTGAAACAATCAAATGGGTGACTGATTGTGGGCGTGAACTCTAGCAGGGTTATTTGCCATGCCCTTTTTCCATTGGTACAGATATCCTTTGATTTACACACTTTTCAAGTTTTGTGCCTAATGAGCTTGTATCCAGGTGCAGGACCACTTTTAACCAGGAAAATATATTTATCACTGTGACATGAAACTATTGGAAGATCGTTTTATCCTGAGATTAAAGTTCATAATACTTACTCAGGCCTGTGTGCGAGAGGGCTGGGTTTGCGGACGATCAGGTTGGACAACGACAGTGCGGGGGCATCGGCTCTCGCTGCAGGGCGGCATCTCGGCGGATCAGCGGCCCCATCACCGTGAGTTGCGGGTCGGCCTGCGGCAGGGAAGGGGAGTGGGCAACGGTCCTGGCGAGGTCAGGCTCCCACTGAGTTTCTGCCGGACCCCCCTTGACCTGCTGAGTTTCTCCTGGACCCCCCTTGACCTGCTGAGTTTCTGCCGGGACCCCCCTTGACCTGCTGAGTTTCTCCCGGACCCCCCTTGACCTGCTGAGTTTCTCCCGGACCTCCCTTGACCTGCTGAGTTTCTCCCGGACCTCCCTTGACCTGCTGAGTTTCTCCCGGACCCCTCCCCCTTGACCTGCAGAGTTTCTCTCAGAACCCCCTTTGACCTGCTGAGTTTCTCCCGGACCCCCTTGACCTGCTGAGTTTCTCCCGGACCTCCCCTGACCTGCTGAGTTTCTCCTGGACCCCCCTTGACCTGCTGAGTTTCTCCCGGACCCCCTCCCCTTGACCTTCTGAGTTTCTCCCGGACCCCTCCCCCTTGACCTGCTGAGTTTCTCTTGGACCCCCCTTTGACCTGCTGAGTTTCTCCCAGATCCCCCTTTGACCTGCTGAGTTTCTCCCGGACCTCCCTTGACCTGCTGAGTTTCTCCCGGACCTCCCTTGACCTGCTGAGTTTCTCCCGGACCCCTCCCCCTTGACCTGCAGAGTTTCTCTCGGAACCCCCTTTGACCTGCTGAGTTTCTCCCGGACCCCCTTGACCTGCTGAGTTTCTCCCGGACCTCCCCTGACCTGCTGAGTTTCTCCTGGACCCCCCTTGACCTGCTGAGTTTCTCCCGGACCCCCTCCCCTTGACCTTCTGAGTTTCTCCCGGACCCCTCCCCCTTGACCTGCTGAGTTTCTCTTGGACCCCCCTTTGACCTGCTGAGTTTCTCCCGGATCCCCCTTTGACCTGCTGAGTTTCTCCCGGACCCTCCTTTGACCTTCTGAGTTTCTCCCGGACCCCTCCCCCTTGACCTGCTGAGTTTCTCTTGGACCCCCCCTTGACCTGCTGAGTTATGCCGGACCCCCCTTGACCTGCTGAGTTTCTCCCGGACCCCTCCCCTTTGACCTGCTGAGTTTCTCCCGCATCCCCCTTTGACTGCTGAGTTTCTCCCGGACCCCCCTTGACCTGCTGAGTTTCTGCCGGGACCCCCCTTGACCTGCTGAGTTTCTCCCGGAACCCCCTTGACCTGCTGAGTTTCTCCCGGACCTCCCTTGACCTGCTGAGTTTCTCCCGGACCCCCCTTGACCTGCTGAGTTTCTCCCGGACCTCCCTTGACCTGCTGAGTTTCTCCCGGACATCCCTTGACCTGCTGAGTTTCTCCCGGACATCCCTTGACCTGCTGAGTTTCTCCCAGACCCCTCCCCCTTGACCTGCAGAGTTTCTCTCGGAACCCCCTTTGACCTGCTGAGTTTCTCCCGGATCCCCCTTTGACCTGCTGAGTTTCTCCCGGACCCTCCTTTGACCTTCTGAGTTTCTCCTGGACCCCCCTTGACCTGCTGAGTTTCTCCTGGACCCCCCTTGACCTGCTGAGTTTCTCCCGGACCCCCTCCCCTTGACCTTCTGAGTTTCTCCCGGACCCCTCCTCCTTGACCTGCTGAGTTTCTCTTGGACCCCCCTTTGACCTGCTGAGTTTCTCCCGGATCCCCCTTTGACCTGCTGAGTTTCTCCCGGACCCTCCTTTGACCTTCTGAGTTTCTCCCGGACCCCTCCCCCTTGACCTGCTGAGTTTCTCTTGGACCCCCCCTTGACCTGCTGAGTTTCTCCCGGACCCCCCTTTGACCTGTTGAGTTTCTCCGGATCCCCCTTTGACCTGCTGAGTTTCTCCCGCATCCCCCTTTGACTGCTGAGTTTCTCCCGGACCCCCCTTGACCTGCTGAGTTTCTCCCGGACCTCCCTTGACCTGCTGAGTTTCTCCCGGACCCCCCTTGACCTGCTGAGTTTCCCCCGTACCCCCTTTTCTTTCCATGTCGGTGTCCCAGGACCTTTCCAGGGCAGTCTCCGCGCTCAGGACCTCACTGGGATCCCGGTCAGCGGTGGAGGAGCAGGTGAGCGCGGCTAATCCCGATCCAGCCCACGCCATTCCGGAGATTGGCGGGGGGGTTCCACCCTACCTGCCCGACTAGCCTCGCTCTCCACGTTTACTCCGGGCACCCGCCGCTGGACCGGTGGGAAGGCGCAGGGCTGCCGGTGGCCGGCGCCCCCATCGCCCGGCGGTGAGCCCCAATCTTCCCTCCGGCGTCCCGACTCCATCTGCAGCTCCAAGAAACACTGTGCCACTGGGGTTCCGGGCGCTGGGAAGCAGCCTTGGCTTCCCCTGACACCGGCCAGGCCGCGCTGCGGTGGGGGGTGGGCGGGGGGACACGACAGCGTGTTTATAAAACCACCCACCACTACTTTTCAAGGACCAAGATTTTTCTCTCTCTCTCTCTCTCACCCTGAGACACGGCGGTTACTGTGCATGTGCTATACTGGCGCGGCGGCCAGCAGGCCACCTCTAATACATTTTTGATATGATCTTGCAGGCCAAATATAATTATATCGCGGGCCAAATTTGGCCCGCCGGCCAGAGTTTGACATGTGTGGCCTAGGTGGTCGTGTTGTCTTCAGAGTGAGCTACGCAATTGCAAACCTCTGACAGAGTCAGGCTGGGTTACTGACCAAAAACAAAATCAGAACGTGAGCTGCACATAAAATACTGGAAATGCCCAGGCAACATCTGTGGAGGTAAAACTAGCATTTACACTTCAGGCCAGGTTCCTCGCAGCAAGGTAACAAGAGAAAATGTGCACACATTTTCACGGACAGGAGAGAAGAAAAATGAAGAGGCAGGGATGAGCGAAAACTGGATTTGCACAAGACAGAGAATTGGAGAGGTGTGGAACACATCAAAAAAGACATTTTAGTGGCACAAAACTACTACGTTAGAATTATATATGTTGCAGCGGCATCCGGGGGAGTGGGGTTTCAGACGCAAACCCTGTAATGGTGGCCGACCACACTTTTCGGGATTCCATGCAAAGATGGTGCTGGACCCCCTCCACCTCGGACATGAAGCCCGCAAACCGAGTAACGAGTCGGGGGGGTGCGCCATGACATCACTTCCTGTTTCGGAACAGTCGGACTGGAAGTGACATAAAAGTTGGCTGGAAAGAAAATTATCCAGTTTTTCCTGCTCTGCTGTCAGTGGTGTTACATAGTTAATAATTTTTTTAGATGATAAATTATTCCAAAATATTTATTTTATATTGTGTGCTGTGTTATGTGTACACCATGGTTGGAAGAAATGCTGTTTCGTCTGGTTGTGTATGAGATGTCAGATAAGAATGAACCTGAACTTGAAAATACATTCAAAAAATGAGAAAAGTCTCAGATCTGAAAGCCTATTCTTTTCAGGTTCTGAATCCTCGAGTCTAAAAGCTGCCAAACTTCAGTTCTGTACAGAGATGTTCTTTTCTTTCTCGGGTGCTAAGTTTCTGACCTCTGTGTTAGGATCAATGCAGCCATTACAACCTTCCTGCACATTGCCGAACAACAGGGAAACTATCAAAGGCCTAATTAATACTCTGCCAGCATTTGATTCACCATCTGGGGTACCAAATGCAGCTCATCCTGTTTCTGCCAGAGTATAACAAAGGTGAACCTTATCCGACTCTCCAGTGCCGATGCGTGGCCAAATAATTTGGGAAGTCACAAAAGCATGCAAAATTTCAACACAGTAGAGGTGTCCATTTCTGTTATGTTCATCCCACCTCTTTGTCAGAGCAGTGCAAATTAGTCTTTCAAAGCACTTGGTAATCCTGGAACTAAACAAATCATTTTTTTTAAAATCAAATTTAAATTTAGACATACAGCACGGAAACAGGCCATTTCGATCTACGAGTCTGTGCCACCCAATTACACCCAAATAGCCTACGCGCCACAATATGTTCCGAAAGGTGGGAGGAAACTGAAGCCCCCAGGGAAAACCCACACAGACAGACACAGGGAGAACAGACAAACTACTGACAGACAGGACGGGATTCGAAACCCGTTCCCGATCGCTGGCGCTGTAAAGGTGTTGTCCTAACCGCTACGCCAACCGGGCCACCCCGAAGCAAAAAAAAATCATTCATTTTCTTACAAACATGCTCAGAATTAAATATCTACCCATCACCAACACTGCATGTATCCATCTCTGTAACATCTGTTAAACCACTGTTGAAACACTTATCCACGTTTCCCTTTTATATGGCGTCCTCCTGTTCCTTGCTATTCCGTGGAAGGGGCTTTGGTTCAAAATATCAACCATTTATTGCTTTCCAAGGATAGTGCCTGACCTGTTCCAGTGCTGTTCTGCACACACATTCATTGTGGATGGGAGTCATCAATATTAGATGCCAACATCATTCTCAGACCATAAGCTCCCTATTTTACTTTGGCTGTCTGCTTCACTTCACTTTCTCTATCTAAAGGTGATCCAAAGTTCGATTGTAAACATGCAAATGCAAGGCAAACCTCTTTCATCTATCTGCGTCTGTCTCCTGAACAATATTGGTTTAATGGCCCCAGTTGGAAAACTTTGACTTTGTCACTCTGTGCAATTGCATTCCCTGAAATACAATATTTACCAAGCTCCAACAATTCTCCATCCTTGGCTACTCTGTTTTCATCTATTACCTTCATTAACATGTGGAGATCCCTCAAGATTCTCCCCCGTCAAGTAAAATCCAACTTTCCTGATGGAGCTTTTAACTTGCTGTTTAACGCTTTCTTTGAAGCAAGTGACTTATCCTATAATAATTATGTATATTTATTATATTTTTCTGTACATGCAGTGAAACTCTGATTATCCAAAATGGTCAGGACTGGGCCAATTTCGGATAAGCAATATTTTTGGAGAATTGGTCATTTTTTTAAAAATTGCCCAGTAAATCACTTGCAACAGTGTTTAAACAACAACAAACACCAAGGGAAGGTTTCTTTAAGTGTTAAAATAATATTTTATTCTCACAAATACCAGCAGCTTCACAGATATAAACGTTTACTCTTTTGATTTTCAGTCACATCCACAGGACTCTCTTTGCCACTGCAAAACCCTCAGGGGCTCCCTTGGAATCGAAATGGCATCTCAGAGCTGCACATGAGCATGCTGCATTCAAAATATTTTCAACCTGAGATGCCAGTTAGGCTCTGAAATTTTTTCAGCTAACTGAGGATTTCTGATTGTTTTGGATATCCTCATTGGTCTGAAATGTTTCGGAGGCAAGATGACGTCATTTTGGCTTTGAAATTTTTTGGATAAATGAGAATTTCTGCTTTTTTATGAAATCCAAAAGAATGTTTGGAGCCAAACAGTCATCACTTCTGGGTCAAAAGAAATGTTTGGAATACTGATGATTTGAGATAATCTGATTTTGCATAATCGGAGTTGGACTGTATGCGATTATTATGTGCTGTGCATCGTGTGTGTACACCATGGTCCAGAGAAATGCTGTTTCATCAGCTTGTAGTCCAAAGAGAATAAACTTGAACCTGAAGAAGCTTGCTTTTAATTAGATCATGACATATCTGAATCCACACATGAATATGCAGGAAATAGAGGGATTAATGTTGAGCAAGCCACAGAGTTTTAGTTTGATTTGGACATTACGTTCAGTGCAAAGGTCAAGTGTCTCAGAGTATGTCTTGACCACAATACCAACTCACTTTGCCACCTCTCAAAACTTTGTGAATAACCAAACCCAACTGTCTCTCAAAGCAATACTTTTGAGACAACTATTGTTTCTCCAATTTGCTTCAGCAACTCTGTATACTTCACACTTGCATTCAGTCGCATCTGTATTTCTCCAATCTATTTCTGTCCTCTGTGCCAAATGCATCCAATTCATGAGTTGACATTTTCTGTATCTTCCAATCATCAGGAAACAAACAGATCATTATTTTTTGGAGCTGTCCACAAAACAGCATACAAACGCCTCTCCCTCAACATAAATTCACACACACACACACACACACACACCAAGTAGCAATTTTTTACTTCAGACATGTCAGGGTGGAGTTTCGTCCGCTTGCATTACAGCTCTTGCCGCTGATGTTATGACAGCCCATTTGTAAACTATCAATGCAATCATAATTAATTCCCTTCCCACAACCATTTGTGGCCCCAAAGAACCCTTGCAATTGAGGTAAATTGAGGTGAATCTGCACACATCATCCACTTATTTCGGTGCTCCTGATGTGCCCTCTGTACCAGGAGGACTGGACGCAGACTGGGAGATCACTTTGTTGAGCGCCTTTCCCAAAGCAAGGACCACCCATTCTAATTCCACATCACGTTCCCTCACTGACACCTCTGTCCATGGCCTCGTCCATCTCCAGGTTGAGGCCATACATACACAAATTGGAACAACACCTTGTAGTCTGTCTCGGCATTCTATAACCAAACGTCATTAATTTCCATTAGACCCCATACCCCTTTCCTTTTTTCTCACTGGCACATTCTTCCTCCTCCTTTCCTATCCTATTTCTTTCACATTTTCCCATACCTGCCCATCACCCACCTCCTTCTCTCCCCAGCTCATCACCCGTCCCTTCCTTCCTCCTAACAGAGAGCAGCTTCTCAGTCCTCTTCCCCCTCCCCATCACCTAAGCTTCTTCTCCCTCCTGCCTGCAGACACCGATCACCTGCCTGTGCTTCTCTCCTTCCCTTTTATACTGGTGTCCTCCTGCATCTCGCTATTGCCAATGAAGCAGATTTAGCCCTAAATATGGAATATTTATTGCTTTCCATAGATGCTGCCAAACCCATTCCAGCACTGTTCCGTTCATTTTGGTTGGCAGTTAGCATTATTGGCACTGTGTCAGCATCGTTATCTGCATTGCAATTCACCATCGTTATCTGCACTGCAATTCAGCATCGTTATCTGCATTGCAATTCACCTTCGTTATCTGCATTGCAATTCACCATCGTTATCTGCACTGCATTTCAGCATCGATATCTGCATTGCAATTCACCATCGTTATCTGCACTGTAATTCACCAACGTTATCTGCATTGCAATTCACCATCGTTATCTGCACTGCAATTCAGCATCGATATCTGCATTGCAATTCAGCATCGATATCTGCATTGCAATTCAGCATTGTTATCTGTACTGTAATTCAGCATCGATATCTGCATTGCAATTCAGCATTGTTATCTGTACTGTAATTCAGCATCGATATCTGCATTGCAATTCAGCATTGTTATCTGTACTGTAATTCAGCATCGATATCTGCTCTGCAATTCACCATCAATGGTTTGCATAAATAATGCACATCAAGCTGGATAGATCACACTGTACGACTCACCCCAGTTTCCAAACAATTTAAAGTCGTGATACACTTCCATTGAAATCTTTGGATGAATCTCTCAGATCAATCGTGTATCAGTAGGAAGCTGCAAAATGACACAAGATTTGCAACGAAGGAGTCCGAATTTCAAATCCATTTGCTAAGCCCTACTCAGAAAACCACTTTTAAAACCAACTGACTTGCTAACATGCTATATTTAGCTGACTTTGATATGCACAGAAAAATCCTGAACACTTCCGCGTGCTTCGACAAAACATCAACTTGCTCAGACGTTATTTTGCAAGGAACAGTGTCATTGTTGCACAGCGGATGGTTTACTCGAAACATTCTTACACATGGCACGTTCTAAGTTCTCTGCATGTATCTTATTGGAATTCTAAGGAAAGCATTAGGAAGAACATTAATGGCAAGGAGCAAAATTCAGGCAGGCAGAAGTAATGAACTTGTATCAACAACCGTAACACCTAGAGAGGAACTGAATCCTTCCAGATGTATCACAATAAAGATTAATCATATTTCAGAAGTCATTCACTGAAATCTGCCATCATTTTTCCATACCTTGACGAAGGGCTCAAACCCGAAATGTCAGTTATGCACATAAGAGGCGCTGTTTCCTTCCCCAGCATTTTAACTTAATCTGTTAAACTGGAAATGGATATTTTTCATCGCATACTTCGATCACAGTGACAAAATAAGTTCTTCCTACCTCGCCTTTGAATTCTGCGAACTGAAAAGATCGTGTGTGTCAAGGAAGTGAACAATGGATCATACCAGTCAACATTTCTGCTATATCCTCTGTTAGCTTCACCACATTGGTGACCACATAGTCGGATATCCGTGAACTACAACATTTTTCAATGACAAACGAGAGAACACGACAGCACTGTACAGGACCTTCAGCCCGTGATGCTATGCTGACCTACGCAACCCTACTCCACAATAATCTAATTTTTCCCTGCTTCACACCCATCCCTCGTTATTTTTCCTCTATCCAGGTGCCTATCTCAGAGCCTTTTATATGACCCTATTGCACCAGCCTCCACCATCACCCCCGGCAAGGCATTCCAGACACCCACCACTCCCTGTGTGAAAAACTTGCCTCTGAGGCCACCCCTAAACTTTCCTCCAGTCACCCCGATCGTTTTTAACATGCCCCAAATGTAAAAGTTGATCTTCATACAAGAATGCTCGGCTGCTATTTGTCACTGTATCATTTCACTTCATTGTGAAATAACGATGAGTATTGGTTGGCAGAACCCTTTTTCAACAAAATTCCCACAAAAATGAATCTTCTTTTACCACTGCAGAGTAAGGAATAGGAAAACTCTGCAGAAGTATTTAAATTTTCCTGAAGGATGACTCGTTGAAAGGATGAAAATGCTCTTCGTTCTTTCCTGAAATACCCACACCTATTCCCGTATCCAATGGGCACTTTCAATTTCTTGCCCTCATTTCAAGTTATGTGCTGTCACTCAACACAGTTTCTGCAGAGGAAAGATGGTGAGGTAGCCTGCTTGTCCAAAACCCAAACACAAACCCAGCCTGACTGGCAGCCAGACCTTTCCTGTTTGATCAGAATATCACCACCTCCCCCCCACCAATGTTTTTCCCGAGATGGGGAGGGGGACAGTTGCCCACTTCTTTGCAGAATGTAGATGTGGAGGAGAATGCAAGGGGTGCTTGTCAGCAGCAGCAGGACTCTCTGATTTGCGGCCTGACATCCAGAGCTGCTGGAAGCTCAGTGATGCCCTTTCCTCTGCCCCGAAACTTGTCAAGTCTTCCAGCACAGTGAGGCGTCGGTGAGGGGAAACCTGCTGACTGCCACATTCCAGGCTGCAGGCGTACGCGGGCACTGAAGAAGGGAAGGATCACATGCTAGGGTCCTTCTGCTACCAGGCCCTGAGGAGCTGAAACCGTTAGAGAAGCCCCTGAAACCACAGAATGGGGAATAATTACAAGGGGGCCACATTAGTGGCAACAAGTGCTGTGCAGGGAAAAGATTGACAACACAATGTACAGTGACTGTAGCCAGGACTGTGAACTTGACCTTCGCACATGTTTTGAATGTGAATACTTTGAATAGAGATGAGATTATTCTGCTGCTTGTATGCATAGAATGGGTTTGCACAACTTTGTTTCACAAAGATGAAAATAACACCTGCAGCCAAGTGACTTTTTTTTGCGTGAAATGGGATTAAAAGAGGTGTTAACCATGATGGTTTGGGGATTAGGTTAAGGAGGGAAAAGGAAATTTCAATCTTTATTTGAACACCTTTGTCCTATCACTTCCAAAATTAACAACAGATGCTTTCACTCTTTTGAAATTGAAAAGTGCACGCAAGCATCATGTAAAGGGATTGGTGTGGAAAATAAATAGAACTATCTTATGCTTATGCAGTACGGTTAGAAAGTGCTCAGCTTTCCAAGTTGTTAATGACAAGATGCTACACAATCATTGGAAAGCATCTGGATATTTTAAAAGCAAGTTTGCTTCTTCCTTGATTCTTCAAAATGAAGAGACCGCAATTCGTGGTGGTTTCCTGTGTAGAAATCAGCATTCCTTCTTTCAATTTATATCTGACGCAAACATTATATTTTGGGAAAATATTCGCTGAATTAAAGCATGCCCTTGTTTTCCCGGGTGACTGGAAACTCTGGAAGAGGTAAAGATGCATAACCAATGTTTCAGGCTCTCTTCTTCAAGGTATGAGCAAAAAGCAGGCAGGTGAAAAGGCTGGGGGCGGGGTGGGGGGGGGGGGAGAGGAAAGGGGGGCAGGGGGAAGAGGAAAGAGAGGGCAGGGGGTGGTAAGAGGAAAGAGAGGGTGGGGGGGAGGGGCACAGTTCATCAGGCAAAAGGCCAGAAGTGGACTTGGATGGGAGGAAAGGTGAGAATAGATCAGGGAAGGGGTTTGTCTCTGTGAGTGCAGAGCTGGAGAAATGGAGACAGAGGGAAAAGGGAAGAGAGAGAGAAGACAGCTGGAGGAAAGAAGACCTAGGGACAGGGAAAGAGAGAGACGGGTGGGGGAACTGACGGAAATTGGAGAAGTCGATGTTAACGCCAATTTGGCTGGAGGATGCCCAGACAGAATATAAGATGTTGTTCCTCCAATTTGAGGGTGGTCTCAGAGTCTGGCAGTTCATGACTCGACGGACAGATCTGTCAACGTGGGAATGGGCGGGGAATTGAAGTAATCAGGAGATACCTGTTATTACACCAGGCACTGTGAAGCTGCTCAACGAAGCAATCTCCCTGTCTGCGTCCAGTCGCTGCAAAGTGGAGAAGGCCACCATGGGACTGCATCGACTGCTGCTCTCTCTGCTTCTCCTAACTGGCATTAGAGGCCACAGGGTGCGGTAGATGACCCCTGCAGATTACCAGTGAAGTGTTGCTTCACTTGGAAGGATGGCTTGGGGTTCCGAAACATTGGTTATCTATCTGTACCTCCTGTTGGCGCTGTGTGGCCTGCTGAGTATTTACTGCAATTATAGTGTCCATAGACTTTGTTATTTCACCCCTTGCCTTTCATTCCATGCATTCATCAATAACATTTGCCACAGAGACACTGAAAAGGTATTGGTTTACAACAGGAAGCTTCGATGCTGGCATCACTGGTGGGATCGGGGCAGGGTGAGGGAGTAGTAATGGTGGTGGTGGTTATGCCAGCAACGCTTTACAGTGCCAGCGATTGGGACCGAAACATTGGTTATCTATCTGTACCTCCTGTTGGCGCTGTGTGGGACCGTGGTTTGAATCCAGCGTTGCAAGGACTTGTATGTTCTCCCCATGTCTGTGTGAGTTTTCCCCGGGGGCTCCCACTGTTCGAAACATACTGGGGATTGTAGGTCAATTTGATGTCATTGGGCGGCACGGACTCGAAGGCTGGAATGGCCTGTTACTGTGATGTATGTCTAAAGTTAAATTAAATGACAGAGCCAAAAGCCCGGGTTCAAATTTGGCACTGTTATTTGTTCTCCATGAGTTTTCTCCATGGCTCCAGATTCCTCCACCCTCCAAACTGTACGGGATTAGTGGGTTAATTGGCGGTAATTGAGTGAAGAAGGTTTCATGGGGTTTAAGGACATTCTTTATCATCAAAATTTTTTTTTTAATTCTATCAGAATACAGCCAATATCTCCACTGACTTAAAATACCTTGAATCTTCACCTCAAGCATTCACCTAAAATCCGGGTGTCCTCATAAACTATAAAGATCAGTGGGCAGAATTAAATACAACTGCTTTATCGCTTGGCCTTTTTTCAAGTTTCGAGTAGAAATGAAGTATTATGAAAAAAGCCGAGTGCAAATGAACCTTGTTCTAATTTCAAGATGGAGTGAGATTAGGGTTGCAAATCATCTCTGCTCATTTCTAATACTCACACACCAAGTGGTAAACCTACCACAAAATATACCTGCTTTCTCTGTCCCATTACTTTTTTTATTGCTACTTATTGAATTTTAGGTACTGGTGGATCCGTGGTACTGTTCGGACTTCACCCCATTTGAAATTGCCCTTGAGAAGGATGTGTTGAGATACCATCTTGTACCCCAGACATCGTTCAGGCTGTTGAGTAGCTCAGACCAGGACTCAAAGACATACTGATGGGAGGTTTAGTGACTTCAGGAAGAATTGTGAGGTCCTCAGTCTCCAGCAGCCCACGGCTTGGTGTGAGTCATTCTGTCTCCAGCAGCCCACGACCTGGTGTGGATCCTTCCGTCTCCAGCAGCCCATGGCCTGGTGTGGGTCGCTCCATCTCCAGCAGCCTTATGGCCTGATGTGGGGCCCTCAGTCTCCAGCAGCCCACGACCTGGTGTGGATCCTTCCGTCTCCAGCAGCCCATGACCTGGTGTGGGTCGCTCCATCTCCAGCAGCCTACGGCCTGATGTGGGGCCCTCAGTCTCCAGCAGTCCATGGCCTGGTGTGGGTCCCTCTGTCTTCAGCAGCCCACAGCCTGACCACACTGCTGGTCTGCTGCCATTGTAACTCTACCCTGTAATCCCAGGTTTGTCCTCCTTGGAGGGCAGAGGGAGTGATGTTCTCCCGCTCTGGTGCCCTGCAGCAGTCTACCACTTACCCGGAGCCCCCAACCCATATGGTCAGGGTTGCCAAGCACGGCATCACCATCTTGGATGTAGACCACCATGGATACACTGATATTTTAAAAAATTCCATTCTCCAGGCCGCTTAAGCCTGTGCAGGAGTACTGGAGTAACATGCGGGCACCTCCATGTCCCTCCAGGGTCCACACCAGCAGCACTGCTGTTCCCTGCCAGCATAGTCCCCAGCAACATGTTGTCCTTCCCTCTCAGGGTGACAGAGATCGTGTACTTGGCAGGTGCTTTGAGAAAGAGACCTGTTGAGGATTTTGTAAACAGCACAATCTAATCTTCCACGCTGCCATCATATTCCTGAATGATCAATAAACCAAAGGCGCTGCCTAACTTTGACTTTCTGTAATGTGGTTTATATGAATGTTTCCACTGTGATGCAAGAATTTCATGACTTGTTCATGACAATAAATTCTGATTCTGAAAGTGTGGACTTGCAAATTGTTGATCAAAGAAAGGCTCTAGGGAAATTATAAACCAAAGGACCATAGATATAGGATCAGAAGTAGGCCATTTGGCCCATCAAGTCCACTCCACCATTCATTATGAACAGATCCATTCTCCTGCTTTCTTCCCATAACCTTTGATACCCTTACTATTCAGATTCCTGAACAGATACCCCATTGCAAAGTAGCCTATGCTAAGTTTATTGAGAAAGCTTATTAAGGCATGGGATCCAAGGGATACGGAACTGGCTTGCCCACAGAAGGCAAAGAGTGGTGGTAGATGGGTCATATTCTGCATGGAGGTCAGTGACCAGTGGTGTTCCTCAGGGATCTATTCTGGGACTCTCACTCTTCGTAATTTTTATAAATGACCTAGATAAGGAAGAGGAGGGATGGGTTAGTAAGTTGGCTGATGACCTCCAACCTTTGTGTTGGAGGTGTTGTGGATAGTGTGGAGGGCTGTCAGAAGTTACAGCAGGACATTGATAGGATGCAAACCTGGGCTGAGAAGTGGCAGATGGAGTTCAACCCAAATAAGAGTGAAGTGGTTCATTTTGGGAGGTCAAATATGAATATAGTATTAATGGTAAGACTACTGGCGGTGTGGAGGATCAGAGGGATCTTGGGGTCTGAGTCCATAGGTTGCTCAAAGCAAATGCGCAGGTTGTTTCTATGGTTAAGAAGGCATGCGGTGTATTGGCCTTCATTAATCAGGGAATTAAATTTAGGAGCCAAGAGGTAATGTTGTAGCAGTATAGGACTATGGTCAGACCCCACTTGGAGTACTGTGCATAGTTCTAGTCACCTCACTAGCAGAAGGATGTGGAACCCTTAGAAAAGGTGCAGGGCAATTTACAAAGATGTAGTCTGGTTTAGAGAGCATACCTTATGAAAACAGGTTGAGTGAACTCGGCCTTTTCTCCTTGGAGTGTCAGAAGATGAGAGGTGACCTGGTAGAGGTGTATCTGATGATGAGAGGCATTGATTATGTAGATAGTCAGAGGTTTTTCCCCAAGTCTGAAATGGTTGCCAAAAGAGGACATGGGTTAAGGTGTTGGGGAGTAAGTACAGAAGAGACGTCAGGGTAAGTTTGTTATGCAGAGTGGTGGGTGCATGGAATGGGCTGCCAGCAACGGTGGTGGAGGTGGATACGTTAGGGTCTTTTAGGAGACTTTTGGATTGGTACATGGAGGTTAGAAAAATAGAGGGCTATGGAAAAGCCTAGTAATTAAGGAAGGAACATGTTCAGTACAACTTTATGGGCTGAAGGGCCTGTATAAGTTTTCTAAGTTGTATACTTATCAATCTCTGCCTTAAATAGACCTAAAGACCTGGCCTTCACAGGCACCTGTTGTAATAAATTCCAGAGGTTCACCGCATCTCTGTTGCAAATGGGTGTCATTCAACCCAGCAGTAGTGCCCTCTTGACTTCGACTCCCCTACCATGGGAAAAAAATTTGCCACATCTACTCTGTCCAGGCCTTTCAACATTCGAAATGCTTTTATGAGGTCTCCCCCTCCCAACCCCTCCCCCCACCAACTGTAAGGAGTACAGAGCCGTCGAACGTTCCTCGTATGCTAATCACTTCAGTCCAGGAATCATTCTTATGAATCTTCTCTGAACTCTCTCCTTTCTTAAATACATTTATCAGAACCGTACCCAATATTCTGTAAGGTCTCACCAGTGCCTTATAAAGCCTCAATATCACATCCCTGCTCTTAAGTCTTATTCTATCGATATGAATGCCAACCCTATTGACCACTGACTCAGTTATGCTGCACGAGGACTCACAAGTCCCTGTGTACTTCTGAATGTTGTATTTTCTCCTTATCCAAATAATAATCTGCCATTTTATTCCTTCTACCAATGTACATGACCGTACACTTTCCAAAATTATATTTGCCACTTTGCCCATTAAGAAGCAGCCCCACCACCGACCCCTGTTGAACAGCACTGGTAACCGGTAACCATCCAGAATAGGACATCTTTATTCCTGCTCTCTGTTTCCTGCCGACCTACCACCACTCTATCCATTCTAGTGTCTCTCCTGGAATTCCATAGGCTCTCAGCTTGTTAAGCAGCCTCGTGTGTGGCACCTCGTCAAAATCCAAATACCAACATCCGCTGCATATCCATTGTAGTTTCCTCAAAAAAATACAGTGAGTTTGTCAGAGAAGATTTTCCCTTAAGGAAACCATGCTGACTTTAGCCTATTTCCAGGTACTCTGTAACCTCCTCCTTGACAATCCAACCACCGACGCTGTCTCCCTCCCTTTTTAAAATAACGGGTGACCTTCACAATTTTCCAGTCCTCTGAATTATGCCAGAATTAATTGATTCTCGGAAGATCATTACTGATGCCTCCACAATCTCTACAGCTCCTTCTTTCAGAACACAAGGGTGCATTCCATTTAGTCCTGGAGACTTATCTACCCTTAGACCATACAGCTTCCCAAGCACCTTCTCCCTGGTGATCATGACTACAACTCACCTCTCTTCCCTGATACCCTTGAAGGCCCTGAATGCCTGCTGATGTCTCCTACAGTGAATTCTGATACAAAATACTCATTCAGTTTCTTCTGCTATCTTCCATTACAATTTCTCCAGCCTCATTTTTCTACCAATTCCGTCGCTACTCTCGCTTCTTTTTTTTTACTCTTAATATACTTAAAAGGTGATTGGTATCCTTTTTGATATTATTTGCTAGCTTCCTTTCAAAGTTCATATTCCTAAGTTGTCTTCTGGAGGTTTTTCAAAGCTTCCCCTTCCTCTCACTTCCTACTAATTTTTGCTTCTTTCCATGCCCTCTCTTTTGCTTTTACTTCTCTTGTGAGCCACAGTTGAGTCATTCAAATTTTTATTTTGGAATATACTTGTCCTGCACCTTCCTTTTTTCTGGCAGGGGTGCCAACCATTGCTGCTCTGCCATCCTCCTTGCTAATGTGCTTTCCAATTAATGTTTGCCAGTTCCTCTCTCATATCTCTGTCACTTTATTCCATGGGTATACTGACACATTTAAATTATAGACCTGCAAGTCTTACTTCAGTGGTAGGCAAGCTGTTGGAAAAGATCCTGGGACACAGGATTTACAAGCCTTTAAAGGGGCATAATCTGATTCGGTATAGTCAGCATGGCTTCTTCAAGGGAAGGTGGTGTCTCACGAGCCTAAATGAATTTTTTTGAGGAAGTAACAAAGAACATGGATGAAGGAAGAGTGGCGGATCTAGTGGATACAGATTACAGTAAGGTTCCCGATGCAAGGCTGATTCAGAAAGTCAGGAGGCACGGAATCCAAAGAGGCCTTGCTTTGTGGATATAGAATTAGCTTTCTCAGGGAAAGCAGAAAGTGGTTGTATATGGTTTGTATTCTGCATAGAGGATGGTGTACCACAGGGATCAGTTCTGGGACCCTTCCTCTTTGACCTGAATGAGGAAGCAGAAGTGTGAGTTGGTAAGTTTACAGATCACACCAAAGATAGTGAGTGGTAGATAGGCTGGAGGGTGGTCAGAGGTTACACAAGGACATTGATAGGATGCTGAACTGGGCTGAGAAGTGGCTGATGGAGTTTAACCCAACCTTTTACTTTCCATTCACATACCACTTTAAGTATTCCCTGTGCCATTGGTGCTCTAAGGGATTGATTAAGGTGGTATGTGGGTGGAAAGAAAATGTTTGAAAACCATTGTTTTAATCGTACCTCATTGACTTGTTATGTGCACAATTTCATAACTCCAAAGGCAATGGACCAATGACAATTTTTCTAAAGCAAAATATTTCAGAAACAGTTGGGTCTCGAGCAGTGATTCTCAACCTTCCCTTCCCACCCATATGCCACCTTAAGCAATCCCTTATTAATCGCAGACACCGATGGCATAGGGATTACTTAAAGTGGGATGTGAGCAGGAAACCACTATGTTAGGTGATTCATTTCAGTAGATGAAATCTGAAGGCAGATATAAAATTAATGGGAAGTCTCTGAGCAGTGTGGATGAACTGAGAGATCTTGGTGTCTGTGTTTATAGGACACTCAAAGCTGCTGCATAGGTTGAGTGTTGTTAAGAAGGCCTAGAGTGTGTTGGACTTCATTAAACATACTGGGGCTGTAGGTTAATTGGGTGTTAATTAGACTTGTGGGCTGAAATGACCATTTATCGTGCTATGTGACTGAATTTTTTTAAAAATCGAGTTCAAATGTTGTGAGGCAATATTACAATTTTATAAGACCTTGGTTAAAACTCATTTGGAATATTGTGTTCAGTTCTGGTGACCTAATTATAGGAAAGATGTGGATCCTGTCGAGGGGACACAGAATAGGATATTGCTGGGATAGGAAAGCATGCCTTATGAGGATAGGTTGAGTATCGGTGTTAGGATTAACAGGGTTGCTGGGAGAATCTCCCTATAGCCCGCCACAACCCCCACACTGATCTCATTGCCCCACTCCCCCCTGACAGCCCACCACCAGCCCCCACACCGATCTCACCGCCCCCTCCACCCAACAGCCCATCACCCCTCTTCCCCAACAGCCCACCACCAGCCCCATGCTAATCCGACTGCACCACTTCCCCGACAGCCCGCCATCAGCCCCCAATCTAAACTCACCGCTCCTCTCCCCTGACAGTCCACCACCAGCCCCGACTCTGATCTCACCACCCCTTTCCCCGACAGCCCATCACCAGCCCCCACACTGATATCACCACCCCTGTCCCCCCGACAGCCCATCACCACCAGGCCCCACACTGAAACGACCGCCCCTCTCCCCCCATCAGCCCTCCACTAGCCCCCACACTGAACCGACCGCCCCTCTCCCCTCGACAGCCCCCACATCGATCGCACCCTCCCCCCCCCCACCCCCGTTCCCCCATAACGATAGATAGTGGTGATGCTAATTTATGATAATTTATACAGTATTTTTTTCCAGTTGTATGCATAGATGGTTGTAAGTCGCATTAGGGAGAGACTGTAGCTACATGGAACTGAGAAAAATCTAGGGTTATGCAGTAGAGAAATTCTAGGCAGTTTTTAGAGTAGATTATTAGGTCAGCACGAAATTGAAGGCTTAAGGGCCTGTACTGTGCTGTAGGCCATCACAGGGGATTTTTTATGAGGAAGGGAATCCAAGGCTACATGGAGAAATCAGGGAAATGGCACTGAAAATGACAGTAAATCAGCCATGGTGGGAAGGTGGGATGGGCCTGATTCCACCCCCATGTCTTAAGGTTTTATTCCAGTTCCTGATTTCTCTGCAAATTATACATTCAAATTAACACAAGCCTTTTGAGGAAACCATAAATGTTTGTGAAGGATTTTACCCTTCATCCCTAATATGTGGACTGTCGTCTTTATTATGGCTAATATTATGGTTATACAAGATGAATATTGAGTTGAATTTTAATGCACCATATTTTGTGTAATAGTACTGTACCATTTCACAAGAAGTAAATGCAGGGAAGTAATTATACAACAGACCGTGACTCTGAATAATCCGCACTTTCACAGTGTATTGACGTCTGTTGGCAAGGTTACCCTTTACATCCAAAAGATGCTACGTGACCTGCTGATTTTCTCTAGCTCCTTAGTGTCTTGCGCTGCAATCACAGGACCCACACTCTCCGGCTTGTTTCAATAGTGTTTGGCGGGTATATTAATTCTAAATGTTTCCAAATATCGGTAGGATTCATATTTGTTAATTATTGATAGCAACAATTTGTGTGATTGTGGATAGGTTTTTCATTATGACCGTGTTAATGCATCAGGTGCTCTGGATGAACAGATCCCAAGCACGCTACTTTATTCACATCAATATCTTCTTCTGTGCCACACTCCAACATCCTTTCCCCCTACAACGCCTTCGATTTCCTTTCGTTCACATTCCGGAAATTCCCTCCCCAAATCTAAAGATTTCTGGTAAATCTCCGCCAATCCTCCTCTTCCAGTTTACAGCACCTCCTCGTTCTCCTTCTTGCATTTCACATCCATTTAAAATAAAAATCTCTTTTCACCTAAGAAGCCACTTTAAAAGTTGCCACCAAAGCAGGTGTTGCCTAAGCTCCCACTCGCAGTTCCCGGAAAAGCAATGAAGGCAGACTTGAAGGCTTGCCATTTGTGTCGCCTAGTGCTCCTTACAGTCAGAGAGGAGAGAAAGGGAGTGCCCTCAGAGTCGCTGGGTATCCTTGGATTTGCCTGCAGTGCTCCCACAGCCTCTGCAGCCGGCCAGGCTCTTGTTTGATGCATCGGCAACCCGAGCTCTGGTTCCAAACCTCCAACACAATCAGGACGCCTCAAAGCCCAAGGCCCCTTTGGGAGCTATTCTTGCCTTCAGCACCCTCTGGAATCCAGATGATACTTGGCTCTGACGAGCCAGTCTCCAGAAACCCGTAGGCCACGCGAGACCCTCAACTGTAGCTCAACTGTGTGGGTCCTTCAGCCGTTGAGCCCCTCGCTTATTCGCTGCTGTGGTCCCCATCTTCCAGGGTGATCTCCTCTACCTCTCCTTCTCAATGGGAGGGTGTTCTTCCTGCTTGTGGCATCCAGTCCACACTGTTCCCTGAAGTCTGCAACCCTTTGTGGCCATTGCTGAGCACAGACGCCACCCTCTTGAGTACAGACCTCCGTAAATGTACAGTTTTACCTACAAACACTGTTGGCTCCTTTAACAGGCTGTTTATGGAGCCCCCAGTATTAGGACCGGGAGGGTGAACCCTTCAGAGCAGTGTCTCTGCATTCCTGAGTCTACACCAGCGGCAGCTTCTGCCGTTACAGCACCACCATATTTTTGGCAATATAACCATACCAATAAATGTGATTGGCCAATTATACTCCTATTTCTTGGTACCAATTTAAAATAATCTCTTGGTGTGGAAGGAATTTTGAAAAAATTAATTGCACTCAAATTTCTCAGTAATGTGTCAGTTCAAGGCGGCATAGTTAGTGCAACTCTATTACAGTGTAGGTAACCTGGATTCGAATCCACTCCTCTGTAAGGAGTTTGTACGTTCTCCCCATACCTACATGGGTTTCCAAAGATGTAAAGGTTTGGTAGGTTAATTGGTCGCTGGGTGTATTTGGGCAACGTGGGCTTCACTCTCTGTAAGGAGTTTGTAAGTTCTCCCCTTATCTACATGGATTTCCAAAGACGTACCGGTTTGGTAGGTAAATTGGTCACTGGGTGTATTTGGACGATATGGGCTTGTGACCAGAGGTTTAAAATTTAAATTTACACTTCAGGAGTGCAAACTATTCCACTGATTCACTGGTAAAGTGGATTTACAAGTTTCATTGAACGTCAACGCGCTCCTGAAGAGTCGGTTACTTTGACATGTTGGCTCGATCACAGTGAATGCTGTTTGTTGGCAAGGTTTAAGCAGACCAGTCGGTGACTGTACTGCAATTTAATTCCATCTGCATCCATACTGGTCATGGTTTCTTGTGGAGAGGTGACCTCGCAGGGCTCATTTCCTCTGAAGCACAATAAGGAACCGCTCATTAGACCAGGAAGCATGCAGCTCCCTTCAACGTTCATCAGCAATCAGCAGGTCTCATCGCTGATATAACGGAACTCAGTCTCGAAACGTAAACTGTGAAGATTATTGAACTCTCTCCGTGACATTTCAGCAAAGCGGATGAAAGGGCTGAGTCTGCAGTTGTGTGCATAATCAGGCAGCCGAATTATTATATCTAATAAGTTTCAAACAACTGTCAGTCAAGCTCCCAGTTCCCCTAATGAAGAAGGTCATACAATTACCCAATGGAAATATTTATGGAGCAGAAAACACACAGGATGAATTCCTGGCTGGTGCACTGGGAAACAGTGCAATCAGAGACACAGGTTAAATCCTGTGGAGCAACCAAAGACCTTGCACGGAATCCAAAGACTAGAGTCACTTCAAAGTTCCTGCAGCTTCACAGCACTGTATCAAAGGTCCTGGTACACTGTAGATCATTTTAAAAATATGTGCATAATTCAAGCTGCTTTTATTAACCTTAATAACATACTTGCAGCTTTGGTGATCATGAAATTTAACAATTCAAAGGCATCCAGCCATTGTCAGTGCTCCCTGCTCATGACCCAGCAGTAAATAGATTCCAAGCAGGCAGCCAGCAAGCTGTGCATGAGAGGTAAACAGTTTAAATACAGAGAGGGCTCGTTCTCCATCACAATGTATTCCAATCTCTATAATTCACAGTGCTGCATCAAGCTGTGTGCTGTTGAAATACCAACTATGCCTTTTAGTTTCACTGTCACAATACAGAATGGTGGTTTATTACACTACTTTGAATTGATAGCTGGCCAGCAGTTCGAAAGCAAGTGCAGTTTGCCTCATTGCCCAAAATATTGAACACGCTAGTGGTAGTGCTCTCACGTGCATCTCACCCAGGTTCACCATTGCACTTGGGTCATTCCATGTCTGGAGCTGAGAGACTGGATACATTTGGCATCTGGCCCCCTCACCTTGATAGATCTGAACAGTGCCCTCTCATTCATAGTTAAGAGGGTACTGCTCAGTGTTACATAGGAACATAGGAAGTAGGAACAGGAGTAGGCCAAAAATGGCCCATCGAGCCTGCTCCGCCATTCAATACGATCATGGCTGATCTAATTTATGACCTAACTCCACCTACCTGCCTTCTCCCCATATCCCCTAATTCCTCTATCATGTAAAAATTTATCTAACCGAATTTTAAATATGTTTAATGAGGTAGCCTCAACCACTTGTTATCAAGGTGAGGGGCCACACTGCCCAGATAGACTCTATGACCAATTAACCTACCAAATCCAAATGTCTTTGGAATGTGGGAGAAAACCCACGTAGATATGGGGAGAACATACAAACTCCTTACAGAGACCAGTGGATTCGAACCCGGATTGTAATAGTGTTGCCCTAACCGAGCCGTGCTGAACTGATGCACAATTAATTTTTCAATATTTTTCAAAATTCCTTCCACACCAGGAGATTATTATAAATTGGTACCAAGAAATGGGAGTATAATTGGCCAATCACATTTATTGGTATGATTATATTGGCTGATGCTGTAATGGCAGAGCTGCTGCTGTTATAGACCAAGGAGAGCAGAGACACTGCTCTGAAGCGTTCATCCTCCTGGTCCTAATGCTGGTGGCTCCATACAGGTTTTAAAAAGTGAGGCTAGCTTTGATAAAAGAGAAAAATATGATAAAGAAATTCTGCAGATGCTGGGGGAGTGCACAAACATGTTTCAGAAACTCAGCAGACAAAGAAAGCAACGTTTAATGTTCACTTCCTATCGATTCAGGGAGACCTGCTGACTTTCTCCAGCACATTTGTGCATGGCAATATGAGAAAGAAATGATTTCCGGGTGAGGCTTGTCCAGTCTTCACAACGTTGAAGAAACCAAACACAGATCAAATAAAACTTGTTGACGCTGAAATCAGAAGGAAAAAAAGAAATGCTGGAAGAATTTCACCCATCGTTATTGAATGAAGATCTTCCGGGACCAATGCCTGAAGAGGGCGCACAAAATCAGTGAACTGGTGCGGACTCGAAAGGCCAACATGGCCTGTTTCCGCTCCGTAAATGGTTCTATGGTTAATTCAGGCAGAGGTCAGGAAATCCAGTCAACATGTCAGACCATCATCAGGACTGAGAAAGAGAGAATGCAAATTGCCCACATAGTGGGTGAGCACTTTGCAGAGCACCAGGGCTCAGTCCGCTGCAATGGCCCTCAGATTCCACTTGCCTGTCACTTTAATTCCCCAGCCCATTCTCATTCTTTAGAAACTACCCTGCCTGGTTGCTTTGCAGCAGGTTTGGCAACACAACTGTCGAGGAACACAGAAAATGGCAGAAAGAGCCAGACCCATCACAGTTTCCCACCTCCCATCCACTGCAGACATCTCAGTGAAGTGCGACCTCAAGAAGGCAGCCAACATCATCAAGTGCCTCCGTCACCCTGGTCACAACCTCTTCTCACCACTACCTTTGGGCAAAAAGGTACAGAAGCCTGAAGACCAGCACCTCTCAGTTCAAGGACAGTTTCTTTCCAACAGCGATCAGGCTCCTGAGCATCCTCTTGATTACGTTAATCAGAAGCTGCTCCGACATCACAAAATGACTGTCTGCACAACTGCAAGTAATATTTTGCACTAGAATCAGTCTGATGATTCTGTATTATCTCTCTTGTGCATTTACCGTATCTTTTAATTTAATTCAATTAGTTGCTATAGCTTTCCTTTACAAGTACCTATTAGGCTATTAGACTGCAGTATATTGTTGCAATATTAGAACACACACACACACACACACACACACACACACACACACACACACACACACACACACACACACACACACACATATGTATATATAATTTATCTATAAGATACTGTAGCGGCCTGCTACCCCGGAGACGACCCGATACTCAAAAGGGCAGACGAAAGCGGCAATCTCGCAAGGCCCACGCTAGCTAATGGCCAACTGTCCGCGCAGCAGGAACAGTGACCAATCAGCGGCTGGAATGCCGTCAACACCATTGTCGCCGGCAAAGGCGGGAGAAACGGGTGGGAAACTGGGCCTATATAAGCAGGAGCAGGGAGAGCAATAAATTAGTCTTGACTATAACCACATCGAGTGTGTGTGGTTCTTCTACTCTCTGCTGTAGTGCCTGCTACAATGTGGTATTATATTATGCATTATATAATGTGTATTTCAATAAACTCATAATCATCTGTTCTCTTTGTCCCTGACCTCCGGAATTCCAAACTATCCAGTTTGGTGCTCTCCGGCCACTGTACTGACAATAACCACACCAGCAGTGCGAGTATAAGACAGCTTTAATAGACTAATATGTACACTAGGAGGTCTTGTCTCTCTGCAAGATGAACCTGGAAGGCTAGACTGTAGATCTGGACTGCTTTATATACAAGGTCACCGGGATGACCCCTGGTGACCTAGTGGTGTAATTACATATTACCGCAGCCACACTCCAAAAAGGCTCACCTGCCCTTTCATGGCCATTTTGTAACCCTGCCTGAAAAATTCCCCATGTTCCACTCATTGCCCTCACCTACCTTCTCTGCCAACATAGATGAACTTGCTCCTCTCTCTCAGCTCTGACCAGATCCTAAAACATTCACTGTGTTTCCTCCCACAGATGCTTCCCCTGACTGAGTTCTTCCAGCATTTTCTCATCTTATTTTGAAATTTCCAGCATTTCTATTTTATAAAAATATTCTTTCTTCAACTAATCAAAGGTACTTTAAAGCTACTTTTTTTCCCCAGTGGTTCGCAGGTGGGAGCAGGAACTGGGTCCTGGAGCACACACCAGAATGCTGGAGGAACTCAGCCGGTCTTTTCAGCATCCACAGTAGACAAAGATATGTTGCCAATATTTCGGGCCTGAGCCCTTCCTCAAAGAATAAGTAGAATGTGCCAGAAGCAGGGAATTCTCAGAATTCAGACAGTGCTGGCTGGGGGAGGAATCCAGACCAGCAAAAGATGTTCATTGGATACGATAAGGGACGAGGTAAGAATTGATCAAGTTCGTGCGAAAGGAGACAGAAGGTAGAGCTGGAGGAAGGCAACAGGGGGAAGACGTGGGGGTGGGGGGTTTAATGAAAGTTAGAGAAGTTGATATTAATGCCATCAAGTTGGAAGGTGCCCAGACGGAAGATGAGGTGAGACCAGGGTTGAAAAGGAGGTAAGTGATGTTAAGGCCTTCAGTTGAAATCCCGCAAGCTCTGAGCAGATCCTGTCATCCTATAAAATAGATTCGCTCTCCCTCCGCTCTCCTTGCACTCTAAATCTTCTTGCGGGTCTGAAGACTTCCCAGTTAAGCATCAAAGTCTGGAAGCTGGGGTCGAGTGAACTATTCAGAAGTGCTGGAGAAATTCAGCAGGTCACGCAGCGTCCACAGGAAGTGAAGGGTGACCTACGTTTTGGGCCTGGGCCCTTCATCAGATCCATTGACCTGCTGAGTTTCTCCAGCACCTGTGTGTAATGCTGAAGATTTCCCAGATGCCAGAATTTAATTCTTTCCCTTCCCTGGAATCCTGTTGCCCTTGATTGGTGCTAAATTGTAATCCTACACACTGCAATTTGTGCTCTTTTCACAGCTGTATGAACGTTGAAGATAACCTGTTCATGAGTTCATAGAAGAATTCCTCTCACTGTAAAAACAAAATGCTGGAGAAACTCGGCAGAGCCAACAGTGTACTTAATACGGTAAAGGTAAAGATGCATAACCAATGTCCTGAGCTTGCGCCCTTCATCAAGGTATGAAAGAAATGGAGGCAGGCACCCAAACAGAATGGTGAGGGAGCAGGGGGAGGAGCACAGTCCCACAGGCAGGAGGTAATAGCTAGATAAGGGAGGGAGGGCACAGCAGCAAACAAGGGGAGGGTGGGGATGTCTCTGTGAATGGAGAGGGAAAGGGGTGGGGGGGGGGGTGGAGAGCTGGACGAAAAAAGACAGAGGGATTGGGAACGGAAAGTAGGCTGACAGAAACCAGGGAAATTGATGTTAATGCCGTCCAGTTGGAGAATGCCCCAGATGGAAAATTGGGTGCTGCTCTCCCAATTTACGGGTTGCCTTGGTTTGACAGTGCACGGGGCCATGTGGTCAGCCACTGGGGTGATCCCTGTCACTGATGTGGACAGAGTGAAGGTGCTCACAGAAGCGACCTCCCACATTGTGTCCAGTCTCTGTTCTTCTCACTGTACTCAGCATTTTGTGGCAAAAACAACTTGATCTGAACAAGGGAAGCAAGATACAAAGCAAACAACTGAAATGCAGATTGGTTGGAAACATCTGTGCTGTGTGAGAGAGAAACAGAGTATAAATTACAGAAAGCTGCATTTTGTCTTTGGAACCAGCACACATTGAATATTTGATCATTCCATTCAATTGGCATTAATGGAAGATTGCTGGTGGCAATAATAACCCAAACCATTCATGATTCAGGATAAGTAATTTCATTTTAGTTTTTTTTACACCTGGAATGATAATCAAGAGAATGATAATGCAGAGGACTGCAAGCATCAATTAAATAAATGAGGAATAAGAAATTTTGAATATGTAATACTGGTCATAGAAACAAACTACACGGATAAGGTGGGCAGGCCGCTCAATAGTGAGCAAGGTAAGAGATTCAGCAACAACAAATTTTGTTGGTACATGTGATGATGAACCTGGACCAAAAAGGCACACACATTTTTCCCAGCTAAAACATTCCCATTTAACATCTGTGATCTGTCTGCAACATCCTGACATAATAATTGTCCCAAATTAATACCTTTCTGCTCACTTCCCTGCGCAATCATTGTGGTAAACCACTGCAATAGTGGATCAATCATCTGTGGCAAGATCTAGCTCAGAGGTGGTGGAACAAGTGCTGTGCAGACACGAAGGGTTGCCTTAGTTCCCTCTGCTCCAAACCTGCACTCTGTGCCATTGCTCTGTGCCAAGTCAAACAAGAGCAAGGATCCCTTCCTATGCTTTCTGCCAGTTGTCTCTGCTCTGCTGATAAATCCGTGTTCTTCCACGGTGCACGATACCTGAAGGCAGCCCTGAGAGAGGCAACAATACAGGATGTACACTGGGTGGGGAGGTTTGGTCACTCTTGGTAAGCCATGGACAGAGTATGGTACAGTAACCATTGATTTTATAAGTACAAGCAAGACCCAGCCTTCTATCTACATCTAAATATGATCATTTGAAATTACAAGGGTAGCTGCATAAACAGACAATTTAATATTTTTTTTAACGATACGGCACAGCAGAAGGTTAACCCAATTAACCTCCATATCCTGTGTGTTGTTGGAGGGTGGGAGGAAACAAGACTACCCAGAGAAAACCCGTGCAGGTCATGGGAAGAACACGCCAACTCCTTTCAGACAGCGGTGGGTTCGAACCTGGGTTGCGAGCACTGAAATAGCATCGTGTTAACCACCACACCTACTGTGAAGACAGCAGACAACAAGCAGACACAATAGACACTTTGGAAACTTACAAGAGAATACTTCATCTCTTGACAGATTCTTGCACAAAGATATTGGTTTAATCTTGAGGCCACACAAGTAAGACCTTCTCGTGTACATTGGCTGGAAGCACAGGTGACTGAATCACGTTGAAATCTCAGCCATTGAGAGCAAATTACAACATCCAACATCCAATCAAGAAACAAGAAATTAAATTCTTGATGTCAGAGCCAGGCACTTGAAGAAAGAAACACTGGATTAAGGAGGATACTGCGAATAAGGGTGAGGAGGTTCCAGAGGCTCTCTTACCACATAGCATCTCAAACATGGCCATCCCTCACGATACTGGATGTTTTGGACATCTGGATTTTGTCTTCAACAGCTCTTGACCTGAACTACATTGCCTCACTGAAGGTGATTTGAATATTGAAAGTCATCTTTCTCTCTTAAGATGCTCTCCCATTAGTAAATGCATTGTCCAATAGAACTACAAAATATTGAGGTAAACTACATACTGTAATTACTGAAGTTACATTCAATCACTGATTATTATTTTTAAAATACACGAGTTTGTGGAATGACTTCTGTTTGGTTCCCTCTGTATATTTTTTTCTTACACAATGGTAACCGTGAATATTTATTATCTCTTAATCTTTTGTATTTATCATCTCTTTTAAATTTAATTTAAAGTATAATGGTGCAGTCATTTTTTTTTAAACCAAGTACCTGTTTGACTGCAGCCCAGAAAGTATTTTGGTGCACATGGCAGAACGTGCATAACAACGCACTCATTATCATCAGGTGCTTGTGCTGTGATATATATCACTTCGCATTCCACTGGGCTCTTTCAATCTCAACAGTCACATCCTGTGAAAATTATAAATGTGCAAAAATACACAAGGCAAACCTGCTTGATTATGTTCCTCGACACTTTATCTGCTTATGACGCCTGCACATGACAATAAAAATGCCATTGGATAGACATTATAAAGAAAATAGTTTGAGCAGTCTGATTTCTCGCCTTTGTTTTTGTACAGGGTGATGATGGTGGCATCACGAAGATCCTGAGGCAGTTTACCTTGGTCCCAACAAAGCTTGAAAAACTCATGCAGTTTGGCATGCAGAGTTTTGCCGCCAGCCTTCCAGACTTCTGGGGGGATTCCATCCATACCTGCTGCTTTGCCACTTTTCAGTTGTTCGATTGCCTTATATGTCTCATCCAGGGTGGGAACCTCATCCAGCTCTAGCCTTAGGGGCTGTTGAGGGAGCTGGAGCAGGGCGGAATCTTGGACTGAGCGGTTGGTACTGAAAAGAGATTGGAAGTGTTCTGACCATCGGTTGAGGATGGAGATCTTGTCGCTGAGGAGGGCTTTGCCGTCTGAGCTGCGCAGCGGGCTTTGGACTTGGGGTGAGGGGCCGTACACAGCCTTTAGAGCCTCGTAGAAACCCCTGAAGTCGCCAATGTCCGCGCTGAGCTGTGTTCGTTTGGCGAGGCTAGTCCACCACTCATTTTGGATCTCCCGGAGTTTGCGCTGAAGATGGCTGCATGCGCGACGGAAGGCTTGTTTCTTCTCTGGACAGGACGGCTTTGTAAGGTGAGCCTGGTGGGCAGCTCGCTTCTTTGCCAGCAGCTCCTGGATTTCCTGGCTGTTTTCGTCAAACCAGTCCTTGTTTTTCCTGGAGGAGAAGCCCAGTACCTCTTCAGTGGATTGCAGTATGGTAGTCTTCAACTGATCCCAGAGGGTTTCAGGGGACGGGTCCGTGAGGCGGGTTGCAACGTCGAGCTTTGCTTTGAGGTTTGCCTGGAAGTTTCCTCTCGCTTCGTCTGACTGCAGTTTTCCAACATTGAACCTCTTTCTGGGGGCTTTATTGTTCCTGGGCTTTGGCTTGAAGTGAAGGTTGAGCTTGCAGCGAACCAGCCGGTGGTCAGTGTGGCATTCCGCGCTAGGTATGACCCTGGTGTGGAGCACATCTTGTTTGTCACTTTCTCGCACCAGGATGTAGTCCAGGAGGTGCCAGTGTTTGGATCGGGGATGCATCCAGGTGGTCTTAAGGCTGTCCCTCTGCTGAAAAAGGGTGTTTGTAATGACAAGCCGCTGTTCTGCGCAGAGCTCCAACAGGAGGCGCCCATTGTCGTTGCACTTGCCAACGCCATGCTTGCCCAGGATTCCTGGCCAGGTTTCTGAGTCTTTGCCGACACGAGCGTTGAAGTCGCCCAGGATGACAACCTTGTCGGCTGTAGGGGTACGTTGGATGAGGTTGCGCAGGTCGGTGTAGAACTTGTTCTTTTCTGCTGGTTCCGCCTGGAGGGTTGGAGCATAGACACTGATGAGGGTGATGTGACGCTTGTTTTGAAGTGGGAGTCGCATGGACATGATTCGGTCCGAGAGGCCTGTCGGAAGGTTTTCGAGTTTGGAGGCAATGAAGCTCTTGACCATGAAGCCTACACCAGATAGGCGTCGTTCATCCGAAGGCTTGCCAGACCAGTAGAGTGTGTAGCCCGCGCCGCGTTCTTGGAAGCTGCCTACATCTGCCAGGCGGACTTCACTGAGAGTGGCTATGTCCGCTCCATCCTCAACATCCATTGGAGCGCTCACACCCCTAACGTCGAGGTACTCGAGATGGCAGAGGTCGACAGCATCGAGTCCACGCTGCTGAAGATCCAGCTGCGCTGGATGGGTCACGTCTCCAGAATGGAGGACCATCGCCTTCCCAAGATCGTATTATATGGCGAGCTCTCCACTGGCCACCGTGACAGAGGTGCACCAAAGAAAAGGTACAAGGACTGCCTAAAGAAATCTCTTGGTGCCTGCCACATTGACCACCGCCAGTGGGCTGATAACGCCTCAAACCGTGCATCTTGGCGCCTCACAGTTTGGCGGGCAGCAGCCTCCTTTGAAGAAGACCGCAGAGCCCACCTCACTGACAAAAGGCAAAGGAGGAAAAACCCAACACCCAACCCCAACCAACCAATTTTCCCTTGCAACCGCTGCAATCGTGTCTGCCTGTCCCGCATCGGACTGGTCAGCCACAAACGAGCCTGCAGCTGACGTGGACTTTTTACCCCCTCCATAAATCTTCGTCCGCGAAGCCAAGCCAAAGAAAGATAAAGAAAATAACATCAAATAATAATACCTTTGAGTATTTTTTTCTTCTTGATGAGGTTAACTCATTACAAGGGTTTGACTTCAACTTTTAATGAAAAAGACAGGGAGGCATGGTTGGCGTAGCAGTTAGCACAATGCCTTTACAACGCCAGTGATCGGGACCGGCGCTCGAATCTCACCCTGTTGGTAAGGAGTTTGAACGTTCTCCCCGTGTCTGCGTGGGTTTTCCCTGGGTCTCCAGTTTCCTCCCACTGTTCGATATGTACCAGACAGGGGTGTCGGTTAATTGGGTGTAAATTGGGCGGCACGGGCTGGTGGGCCGAAATGGCCTGTTTCTGTGCTGTATGTCTAAATTTAAAATTCAACACCAGTTAAACAAGAACAATCACATTTAACCACTCTTCTGTCTAAAATCTGTCTTGTAACTAACATTGTTACACCTTTCTGATCAGACCTTTCTTCCTAAGTACTGCCTATGATCATGTTTCAGATCTACGACATTGACAGTGCAACCCTTGGGTGGTAGACAGTGCTACATAAATACAATTTACAACCATCCGAGACGCGAGTGAGACCGTACTTGGAGCATTGTGTGAAGTTCTGGTCACCCTGCAAGAGGAAGGATATTATTAAGCTGGGAAGTAGGCAGAAAAGATTTACAAGGTCCAGAAGGCTGGAGTCGTCAGGAGAAACTGGATAGGGCAGGACTCTTTTCCTGGCTGGTCAGAGGCTCAGTCAAGACCTTTTATAATTGTTTCACAAATCATGAAGGGTATTGATAAAGTCTTTTTCTCGGGCCTGGTGAGCCTAAAACTAGAGGGCATAGATTTAAGGTGAGAGTGGGATTTAAGAAAAATTTGGATAGGTATATGGGGGGCAGGGGTGGTGCTATGGTACGAGTGCAGATCAATGGGGATAGGCAGGAAAATAAATTGACACAAACTAGATGGGTCTAGTTTCTGTGCTGTTTAACTGTATAGCCCTGAAGCACAGGTCTCCCAAAGCTGGCAAACATCAGATCAAGCTTCTAAACATGAAAACACTCAAGTTTTAATGCTCCTCCAACAAGACCAATTGTGAAGCAGCCAAATAATTGCCAGCCTTTGCAGGTTGAGCAAGTACATGATTGCCAGTGGGACTGGTAGAATGAGTAGCCAGCTGTTGAACAGTCGGCATGAGCAGGAGACATATGGAGTGATTAAAGGTGAATTAACAAGAATAAAATTCAATGGGAGAAACACCTACACAATTGGGAATGAACATGATATGGATGTTTTCAAGAAAATAACGCATAGCAGTTAGCACAACCTTATTAGAGCGCCAATGAATGTTGAGGATGGAGCGGAGACAGTGCTGATGGAAGCATTCGAGGAGCCGTAGGTGATGCCGGTAGAGGACACATGATTTGGAGCCGAACAGTGGCGTGGGTATGACAACGGCTCTGTATACGGTGATCTTTGTGTGTTTCTTCAGGTGATTGTTTTTCCAGACTCTTTTGTGTAGTCTTCCAAAGGCGCTATTTGCCTTGGCAAGTCTGTTGTCTATCTCTTTGTCGATCCTTGGATCAGATGAAATGGTGCAGCCAAGGTAGGTAAACTGGTTGACTGTTTTGAGTTCTGTGTGCCCGATGGAGATGTGGGGGGGCTGGTAGTCATGGTGGGGAGCTGGCTGATGGAGGACCTCCGTTTTCTTCAGGCTGACTTCCAGGCCAAACATTTTGGCAGTTTCCGCAAAACAGGATGTCATGCGCTGGAGAGCTGGCTCTGAATGGGCAACTAAAGCGGCATCATCTGCAAAGAGTAGTTCACGGACAAGTTGCTCTTGTGTCTTGGTGTGAGCTTGCAGGTGCCTCAGATTGAAGAGACTGCCATCCATGCGGTACCGGATGTAAACAGCGTCTTCATTGTTGAGGTCTTTCATGGCTTCTTTCAGCATCATGCTGAAGAAGATAGTAAAGAGGGTTGGTGGGAGGACGCAGCTTTGCTTCACACCGTTGTCAATGGAGAAGGGTTTGGAGAGCTCATTTCTGTATCTGACCCGACCTTGTTGGTTTTCGTGCAGTTGGATAACTATGTTGAGGAACTTTGGGGGGGCATCCGAGGTGCTCTAGTATTTGCCAAAGCCCTTTCCTGCTCACGGTGACAAAGGCTTTGGAGAGGTCAACTTCACACCGACATCGAAGTACTTGAGCTGGCAGAGTCCGCAAGCATCGAATCCACGCTGCTGAAGACCCAACTGCGCTGGGTAGATCACGTCTCCAGAATGGAGGACCATCACTTCCCAAGATCGTGTTATATGGTGAGCTCTCCACTGGCCACCGAGACAGAGGTGCACCAAAGAAGAGGTACAAGGACTGCTTAAAGAAATCTCTTGGTGCCTGCCACATTGACCACCGCCAGTGGGCTGATAACGCCTCCAACCGTGCATCTTGACGCCTCACAGTTTGGCGGGCAGCAACCTCCTTTGAAGAAGACCGCAGAGCCCACCTCACTGTCAAAAGACAAAGGAGGAAAAACCCAACACTCAACCCCAACCAACCAATTTTCCCTTGCAACTGCTGCAACCGTGCCTGCCTGTCCCACATCTGACTTGTCAGTTACCAACGAGCCTGCAGCAGATGTGGACATACCCCTCCATAAATCTTCGTCCGCGAAGCCAAGCCAAAGAAAGAAGAATTAGAGCGCCAGCGAATCTGCTGCTATATGTAAGGAGTTTGCGCGGACTCTCCCGCGCCTACGTGGGTTTCCTCCGGGTCTTAAGATTTATTCCCACATCACAGAGGCATACAGGTTCAGCAGGTTAATTAGTCACATGGGTGTATTTGGTGGTGCGGTTTTTGGGCTAGAAGGGCCTCTTACCTTCTTGAATCACCACTGTCAGTACAAATTGGAAACTGTGTCTCCTCCTCACTGATCATCAACACAGATTCACTTGAAGGATGAGTGCTTACCTCACTCCTCTGCTCATTATACACCCACGACAGTGTGGCCAGGCACAATTCCAATGCTATGTACAAGTTTGCCAATGACACCACAGTTGTCGGGAGAATCACAAATAGCAATGAGGAAGCGTACAGGAGGGAGATAGACCAGCTCGTTGAATGGTGACACAACAACAACCTTGCGCTCAAAGTCAGCAAGACCAAGGAGATGATTGTGGACTTTAGGTGGAAGTCAGGGAAACACGACCTAGTCCTCATTGAGAGCTCAATAGTGGGGAGGGTCAAGAACTTCAAATTCCTGGGAGTCAACATCTCCAAGAATCTATCTGGGAGCCTCCATGTTGATGCAGTCACAGAGAAGGCTCGCCAGCAGCTATATTTTGTGAAGTGTCTGAGGAAATTCGGTATGTCACCGAAGACTCTCATGAACTTCTACAGGTGTACCCTGGAGAGTATTCTGGCTGGTTGTATCTCTGCCTGGTATGGAGATGCCAAGTGTCAGATCAAGAATAAACTCCAAAGGGTTGTTAACTCAACCTGCGACATCACAGGCACTAGACTTCACTTCAGCGAGGAAAGTTACATGAGGTAGTGTCTTAAAAAAAGATGCCTCTATCCTCAAAGACTCCCACCACCCAAGCCATGCCCTCTTCACTCTGCTACTATCGGGAAAAAAAGGTACAGGAGCCTAAAGATGAGCACTCAGCGACACAAGGACAGTTTCTTCCCTGCCGCCATCAGATTCCTGAATAATCAATGAACCACAGACACTGCCTTACTTTTCTACAAGAAGGATGGGTTACACCTAAAGGGGTCAATATATTGGCAGCTAGGTTTGGTACAGCCTTCGGGTGCGGTTTAAACTAATTTGGCAGGGGCGTGGGAACCTGTATGATAGGGCAAAGGACAGAAGAGATAAAACAGGAAAAATTAGGTTAGGCAGCGAAAGTAAAAAATCAGAAAGAGCAAGGAGGGTGAAAAAAGCAAATCTGAAGGCTTTATATCTTAATGCAAGAAGCATTCGGAACAAGGTAGATGAATTAGCTGTGGAAATTGAGATAAGCAAATATGATTTGACTGGGATTACAGAAACATGGCTGCAGGGTGGGCAAGCCTGGGAACTTAACATCCTGGGGTATACGATATTTAGGAGGGATCGGCAAGAAAGAAAAGGGGGTGGGGTAGTATTGATGGTGAGAGAAGGGACCGACACGATTGACAGAAAGGATATCAACTCGGAAGATGCGGAATCTATATGGGTAGAACTGAGGAATAGTAAGGGGCGGAAAACGTTAGTGGGGGTGGTATATAGGCCTCCAAATAGTAGTGTAGAGGTGAGGGAAGGCATTAAAAGAGAAATTAGAAAAGCGTGCAATAAGGGAACAGCTGTCATCATGGGAGACTTTAATTTGCATATAGATTGGACTAGCCAAGTTAGTAAAAATACTGAGGAGGAGGAATTCCTTGAATGTTTACGGGACGGTTATCTAGACCAATATGTCGAGGAACCAACTCGGGAGCAGGCCATTTTAGATTGGGTATTATGCAATGATAAGGGGCTAATCAACAATCTTGTTGTACGAGGCCCTTTGGGTAGGAGCGATCACAATATGATCCAATTCTCACTCGACATGGAGAGTGATGAAATTAAAACCGAGACTAAGGTCCTGAATTTAAATAAAGGGAATTATGATGGTATGAGACGGGAGTTGAGTAAGATTGATTGGGTGGTGTTTATGGGGAGTTGACTGTGGATAGACAATGGAAAGCATTCACAGATCTAATGGAGAAATTGCAAAAATCGTTTATACCGGTTTGGCATAAAAATAAACCAAAAAAGGTGACACAACCGTGGATAACAAGGGAAATTAGAGACAGCATTAGGTCCAAAGAGAGAGCATATCAATTGGCCAAAAAAAGTACCACAACCGAAGACTGGGAGCAGTTCAAGATGCACCAAAGGAGGACAAAGGGATTAATCAAGAGAGCAAAAATAAATTACGAAAGTAAGCTTGCGGCAAATATAAAAACCAACTGCAAAAGCTTTTTATAAATATGTCAAGAGGAAAAGATTGGTGAAATCCAGAGTAGGTCCTTTGCAGTCAGAATCAAGGGAATATATAATGGGGAATAAGGAAATGGCAGACCAATTAAATTCTTACTTTAGTTCTGTTTTTACAAGAGAGGATACAAATAACCTCCCAAGGATGTTGGGAAACATAGAGACTAATGCAAGGGAGGAACTGAAAGAAATCAGTATCTCTAAGGACATGGTCTTGGGGAAATTGATGGGATTGAAGGCAGATAAATCCCAAGGGCCTGATAATCTACATCCTAGGGTACTTAAGGAAGTGGCCATTCAGATAGCAGATGCTTTAAGAATTATTTTCCAGAACTCGATAGATTCAGGATCAATACCCATGGATTGGAGGGTAGCTAATGTTACCCCACTATTTAAAAAGGGGGGTAGAGAAAAAGCAGGGAATTATAGGCCGATGAGCCTTACATCAGTAGTGGGCAAAATGATGGAATCTATTATTAAGGATGTAATAGCGGAGCATATGACTAGCAGAGAAGGGATCGGACGGAGTCAACATGGATTTACAAAAGGTAAATCGTACTTGACAAATCTATTGGAATTCTTTGAGATGGTGACAGGTAAAATAGATGGGGGAGAGCCAGTGGATGTGGTGTACCTGGACTTCCAAAAGGCCTTCGATAAGGTCCCGCATAAACGACTGGCTTCCAAAATCAAGGCTCATGGGATTGGGGGCAAAGTATTGATGTGGATTGAGAACTGGCTGGCAGGTAGAAGACAGAGAGTTGGGATAAATGGCTCATTTTCTGAGTGGCAGGTGGCGACCAGTCAGGTGCCATAGGGATCTGTACTGGGATCCCAGCTGTTCACAATTTACATTAATGAGCTGGATGAGGGGATTGGATGTAATATCTCCAAATTTGCAGATGACACTAAGCTAGGAGGGGTTGTGTGCACGGAAGAGGGGATCAGGAAGCTCCAGTGTGATTTGGATACATTGAAGGACTGGGCAGATACATGGCAAATGCACTACAATGTGGATAAATGTGAGGTTATCCTCTTTGGTAATACAAACCGGAGGGCAGAGTACTATTTGAATGGCAATAGATTAAGAGATGGGGAAGTGCAGAGAGACCTAGGGGTACTTGTACACCAGTCTCTGAAGGCGAGCATGCAGGTACAGCAGGTGGTTAAAAAGGCAAATGGTATGTTGGCCTTCATATCAAGAGGGTATGAGTATAGGAACTAGGATACCTTACTGCAGCTGTACAGGGCCTTGGTGAGACCCCACCTGGAGTATTGTGTGCAGTTTTGGTCACCTTATCTAAGGAAGGATGTTCTTGGAATGGAGGGAGTGCAGAGGTGATTCACCAGGCTGATACCTGGAATGGCAGGAATGACTTATGAGGAAAGATTGCGCAAATTGGGATTGTACTCGCTGGAGTTTAGAAGATTGAGTGGGGATCTCATAGAGACCTATAAAATTCTGGCAGGACTGGACAGAATGGATGCAGATGGGATGTTTCCAAGGATGGGAAAATCCAGAACCCGGGCTTGAGGATAATAGGCAAACCATTTAGGACCGAGATGAGGAGGAATTTCTTGACCCAGAGGGTGGTGAATCTGTGGAATTCATTGCCACAGAGGGCAGTAGAGGCAGGTTCATTAAATATATTTAAGAGGGAATTAGATCTATTTCTTCAGTATAAGGGTATTAAAGGTTACGGAGAGAAGGCGTGGACGGGGTACTGAAATTTAAGATCAGCCATGATCTCGTTGAATGGCGGAGGGTCAAGATGGGTTCGAAGGGTCGAATGACCTACTCCTGCTCCTATCTTCTATGTTTCGATGTTTGTGCACTATATTAATTTTTTCATAGTAACGTCATAAGGTAGTTAATAATACGAACGTTTACACTGTGACGCTGCCACAAAAACACTGAATTTCTTGACTTGTTCATGACAATAGATTCTGATTCTGATCAAACCAGTTTTCTGAAGTAAATATGAGATTTCCTTCACTATTGCAAAACAAGGAAATCCCGTTGTTCAAGACAGCTACTCAACAGGAACACAGAAACAGAGTAGCACATCTGGCCCTACAATTTTGTTCCATCATTCAATTAGATTGTATTGTAATGGATCTGTGTTAATAGTAATATTTAGGATAAGGCTAAGCTATATTTCTTATATGTCTTAAGTAATGTAGTGGGTTTGGAACAGGGCTAAACACAAGTTGCAGTGTGTTTGCAAAGGCATCATTGCACTCAGAGCAAAGTGTCAGTTTGGAGTCGCAGGGTCTAGAAAGACTGAGCTAATGGATCTGAAGTGGGTCTTAATTATTCAAGAACAATGGAGTGTTTGCTTTATTAAAAAGTGAAGTATCTAAGTACTTAATAAGAACTGCTGAAGGAAGCCATTTGTTTTTAAACTAAATCACTTAAGGCCTCTTGATCAAGGGAAATAAAACTCTAAACCTTTGAAACAGAAGTGAGGTAATCTTTCGGAGTCGTGACACCTACAAGCCAGAGGTATGAAGATCACATGACTTTCAAGAAACTGTTGCTATTGGCTATTAAAGATTCCAGTAATTGGTCAAAATTTCAAAGAAATTAAGACTGACCTCATTGGTGATGTAATTTCATATGTCTCTAAGGGTGTATAAATATATATATATATCCAAAGCCAAAGGCATCTTGAGCCCAGAAGAAGCAGAAACCAGAATAAACAAGAAGGAAAAGAAGACAGACAGTATTCTCCAGAGAAGGAGGAGGTTCTGTTCTAAATGGCTTTAAACTAAGCCAGAGCCCTTTTGTCTGTCTTTTTTTTGTTATTAGAAGGCAGCCTCATCATGGAAAGAAACTCCAAAACATTTAAGAAGCTAAAAGGGAGTTGAATATCACTAATGTAAGAGTTAAAGGAGAAATCTCTTCCTGGGAAAATAGTTCAACAATATTTTTGAGTTTGAACAGTCTAAGAACTGAATCAGGTATAATAAACACTTCATAACTGCTTTAAGCAACAATTTAAAAGAACTTGATGTTTTGTAATCATTTCTGAACCACAATTTAATAAATCTTCAAGTTCAACAAGACTTTAAAATACGTGCTTAAAACTAACTTTTCGGACTCAAGTTTAAACTGAAATAGTTTGGACTTTAATACACACACACATTTATACAATTACATTCACACATAGTGGGATTTAAGCTTAGAGTTAAGTAAATTTTGAATTAAGTGAGAAATTGTGATGTGATTAATAGTTCAATAAAAAACTATTATTTTGAATTTATCACTGTCTGGCGAATATTCCATTGCAGTTCTTGTGTTAACAGAACAATAAAACCAAAGATTTAAGCTTAATGAGAGCTTATTTAATTGATTAATATTTGTTTTGTTGTGTTAAAAATATTTTTGAAAGACTATTTAAACGGCTTATAGTATGTGTGTGGAATCAAAAGAACAATAAATTTTGATAAATGTTTTGCAACACCATTCTGTGTAGATTTGTAAGTGGAGACTTGGACAATAACCAAATAAAATGCAGCTAATTATGTTTTAAATTCCAAAACTAAGTATGGACCAAGTGAAACTTTATAAACTTGGACAGCCTCTGTTAAAATTACAGATAAGTGTGAGCCAAGTGAAATTTTCCAAATGGGCATTAAAAAAGTTTTTGGAATCACCAAACTTTTCAGATATGAAAAGGTGAAAAAGGAGGAGTTGTTGCTCATTGCTAAAGAATTGAAACTGATGGAGTTAAAAGTATCAATGAAGAAAATTGACATTCAAAGAATTAAGGCTGACTACATATTAAAATAGAGTATTTTTGGAGAGAAGGTGTTAACACAACTTCCTGAGAATAAACCTCTTAAGCAGTTAGAAATAGAGAGAAATGAGAGAAAGACAGAAGAAATTATAAATGAGAGAGAGAGAGAAACATAGATTGAAACTGGAGGAGGCAGAAAGAAGATCTGAGGTGGAGGAGCCAGAAAAAAACAAAGAAATTTGAGAGCGAAATGGAGATTTTGGAAAATTCAGTTAAAGTTACAAGCTGGTTATCATGTGTTAATGATTAAAGCCAAGTGAAACTTTTCAAAAGGGACAAAATTCTACTACATTTGCAGACAATTATCACATGAAAACTTTGCCTAAAATACCCTTTTCAAAAGAGTAACATGAAGTACTAAAATAAGATTGAAAATAAACGGGGAAAAACTTTGGTTCATTTCGCAATTATTGTGAGAGAGCTGGACACGTGGTAGCTAATTTTTTTACTTGAAGAAAAGAGAGAACAGGAACTATTACCAGAAGCTTGTATTAAAAGAGATGGAAATGAAAAGGGAATTGCTGGTAATATTAGGAAGGAATTCAAATCTTTTGTATCAGGGGATAAGGCCATCTATGCAGTAAAGTATGCAGTGTGAGGATGAAAAGGGAAACGATTGCCAGCGCGAGGGTTCGACAAGCTGATTTAAAGTTGAAAAATCTTGCCAGTGGAAAAAAGTACTGGACAAATTGATTTACAGAAGGCTTGCAAGATCCAGCAGCAGATTCAAAAGGAAGAAACAGATTGTGAGATAAAAGAGATGGAGCTGTGATGAATCATCAGCTAAGTGTTTCTTTGTTAAGTCAGAATTTTGATTTTAAACTTGTTGAAGTAGAGAATAAAGTGAGTTCTGCAATGAAATTAACAGATAAAAGCCAGTCATCGATGAAACAGAGACAGAGTTAGAGATACATCCAGGGTGTGGAGTACTGAAGCAATGAAGGCAATGGAGGAAAAGTGGTCCAGTGCTGGACCAAATAATTGTAACGGGTTAGAAGTCTGTGACGGTGCACAGCAGTTGGAAAAGGATTTGCCAACTATCCACAGCAATGTGTAGATAGTCATCTTGCTGAAGTTAGAAAGAAAGCATGCTCTGGTAAAGCAATTAAGAAACTGACAAATGGATATTGTTTCAGAGGAGGTTTTGTTGGAATCTAGGGGTTAAAACATTATGAAAGAAATGATTAACTAATAAGTTTATATGTACTGCATGGGTCAGGGAAAAAGAGGAATGTGATTAAGTGGCAATCACAGCATGGAGCAAAGTTGGCTGAGCAAAATGGTCTGCTCCCAAATCTTTGGCTTGGCTTCGCGGACGAAGATTTATGGAGGGGGTAAAAAGTCCACATCAGCTGGAGGCTCGTTTGTGGCTGACAAGTCCGATGCGGGACAGGCAGCCACGGTTGCAGCGGTTGCAGGGGAAAATTGGTTGGTTGGGGTTGGGTGTTGGGTTTTTCCTCCTTTGCCTTTTGTCAGTGAGGTGACAAATACAGGGAGAGGAAATGCATAAAACGATGTAGGAGGAATGCTCAAACTGAAGGAGGTGGTGAGTAGCACAGGAGACACAGGCCAGACCAGAACAAAGAATGGCCTGCAAGAAACAAAGGGAATGGAAAACCAGTCTAGGAGGACGATTAAGGCAGGAGGAGGTGTTAAAGAGAACAGCAGAAATTGGCCAGACAGGAACAGAATGGTGATTAGAAATATCTGGGGATGAATTAATTTCTGATCCAATCAACAGGATAGTCTGGCTTGGAGGATTAAGATGGGAGTGCTACACCCCAGATATCTGCAAAACAGGAGATGACTTGTGATAACCCTTATGCAAAAATATCTAGCAAAGGAAGCCAACTTTTGTTCTGTATGATAAGGTTGATCTATATAAACTGAGCCAACTGGACAATAGGGGTCAGTCTTGGGGAATAGCTCACTGTGCAGGTGACCTATGAACTAACGACTGACCCAGAGCTCTGTTAAGTTTTATTCTTGTGCTGTGTAATAAATTGACTGTTGAACCGAATACCTTCTCCTATCACTTCATTCAAAGAACACGCTGGACTCAGACCACACATAGACTAAATTAAGAGTAAGGTAAAGCCAGAGTCCGACAGTTTATTAATGAGAAAATTGAGGTTACGTAAAATAATCGCTCATGAAGAACGGGCAGGTTCACCAGGTTGTAGTTCCTAGAGCACATAGAGGTGAAATTTTGAACATGGCTTATAATACACCTTGGTGGCGGGGGGGGGGGGGGGGGGGGGAAGAAGGGGGTGGGGGGGGGGGGTTAAGAAAAGTACCTACAAAATTATGAAACAGTTTTATTGGCCAAATTTAAGACTTAAGATATTTTGTAAGACCTGTCACACTTGTCAAGTGGCAGGGAGACCAAATTAAGGTCCCACTGCAGCACCTTTAAAACCTAATCAGGGTCCACCAGTTGCACTTTTAAAACATATTCTTGTTTTTTTTTACTTTTTTTCTAAAGTAATTGTGGTCTGTGTTGGTCCAATGCCTAAAACAAAAGCTGGGTTTCTGGAGCAACCCCACTCAGAAACATGAAAGCAAAAACTGTGTCTGGGGCTCTAGTGAAATGTTTCACTTAATTTGGTCTGTCTAAAGATCAGGGAAGTAATTTTATGCCAGGTGCATTTCAACAGTGAGTTAATGGGAGCTAAACTAATTACATCATCTGTATATCACCCAGAATCTCAGGGAGCTTTGGAGAGGTTCCATTGGACTTTAAAAACAATGATGAGAACTTATTGTTGTGAAAATGATAAGAATTGGGATGAAGGTGTTAACTTTGTTTGAAGTAAGGGAATTGTTATTTGGACATGAGGTTAGAGGGCCTTTAATACTGTTACCCCCTCCATAAATCTTCATAAATCTTCGTCCGCGAAGCCAAGCCAAAGAGAAAAAAGAATACTGTTAAAAGAACAGTGGGTTAATGTGGATGTGCAATTGAATTGTGTTCCCAAGTTTACAGATCATTGTGGGGTGGGGGAAGTGCAATATACAGAAAAGCAAGACAGAGAAGTTTTAAACCAGGGGATAAAATGTCCAAAGGCAGAGACATCTTGAGCCCAGAAGAAGCAAAATGCAAAAGGAAAGAAGATTGACAGTATTCTCTGGAGAAGGAGGAGGTGCTGTTCTAAGTGACGTTAACATAAGCCAGAGTACTTCTGGCTAACTCTTTTGATTATTAGACGGCAGCCTCAAGCTTGGAAAGAAACTCCAGAACTCTTAAGAAGGAGTTGAAGATCACTGGTGTGAGAGTTTAAGAAGAAATCCCTTTCTGGTGAAAATAACTCCACAAAATTTTGAAGTTGGAACAGTCTAAGGACTGAGTCAGTGTTAACAAACTTTAAGCAACAATTTAAAAGAACTTGATGTTGCGCAATCACTTTTGAACTATAATTTAATAAACTTTCAAGTTCAACATGACTTTAAAATACTGGACATTAAAACTAACTTTTCAGACTCAAGTCTAAACTGAAATAGTTTGGATTTTAAGACACACACATTTATACAATTACATTCGCACATAGTGGGGTTTAAGCTGAGAGATAAGTAAGTTTAGAATTAAGTGAGAACTGTTATGTGATTAATAGTTTAATAAAAACTATTATTTTGAATTTACCACTGTCTAGTGAATGTTCCATTCCTGTGTTAGTAGTTAGTTTCTCACAGCATAGATTAGGGTATAGATTAGAATAAATGCAAGAAGGCTTTTCCCACTGAGGTTGGGTGACATGAGTTAAGGGTGAAAGGTGAAATGTTCAAAGGGAACATTAGGGAGAACTTCTTGCAGAGAGTTGCAAGAGAGCAGAACGAGCTGCCAGCTGAAGTGGTGAATGCGAGCTTGATTTGACATTTAAGAAAAATTGGGATGGATAAATGGATGGATACGTGGATATGGTCTGGCTGCAGGCCAATGGGATTTGGCAGAATAATAGTTTGGCACAGACAAGAAGGGCCTGTTTTTGTGATGGAGTATTCTGTGGTTCTAAGGACAATCATTGGGTAGGTTTTAATAGTTTTGACCCAAATTATGTCATCAAATCTACTTTGAAACCCAAATGTCAGGCTGTTTATTTGCAAAATGCTATTTTATCTTGCAAGTGACGCAGTTTTACACAATGTATTGCAATTAAACAAGAGATAACATTCTTTCAGTTGCGTGAAAAATTCCGTTGAGTCCTAAAACAATATGTACTTCCAATATTTGGATAGCTATCAAGTACATCACATCATTATGAGGCTGCAGGTAACAGACTATTACGCTATTTCACTGGGCAAAATTTCTGTAACTAGGGTTGAACTGTGAAAACACTGTATTGCTTTGACACCAGAAACTCAATGCCCTATAACTGGTTAGATGTGGATAATATACCTCCCGTGAAGCAAACAGACATTTTATATTTATATTTATTTCTGTGACTAACTTGTCACCAAATTATTTCTTGGAAAAACAGCTGCAAAATACTGCTTCTGCATTCACAATTCCCCACAGGCTATGAACTTATTTACAGTCAGTCCCCAAGTTAAGAACATCCGACTTACAGACAACTCGTACTTACAAACAGGCTACGTGTGGTTTCAGCGGTTCGTCAGTTTGAGGAAGAAGACCACTGACACTAAGTTGGATGATGCTGCCATTAACACTGTATTGAGTGTGTGACTTTGTATTTGGCCTAAATTTAACATATATATACTATTTACTAAGACAAACATTTGACTAACTGAAGCTAAATAAGAATCCTATGTACCTGTTCAGACTTAAATCCAAATTCGTCTTAAAGACAGACGTAGGAACAGATCTCGTTTGTAACCCGGGGACAGCCTGTAATGTCTTTTGCAGACTTTCTTCTTTTACATTGACACTTGTTAAAAATCCATTCTCCATATATTATTGCACTGGTTCATGACTAGAGAAAGTTTTAAATCTAGTGGATATGTTTACATACTTTAAATGCAATCATGCTCCAAGCTTTCGATCTCTTTCCCTTCGGGAACTCAAGCTTTCAAACCTCTCTTCAATATAAAGTCAAATAAATCACGATTTTCACTGCATATCAGTCTAGTGCTGGGATGAGAAGTGACACGACAACCATTTCTTTAATTACTGGTGAACTTGACTCAAATTTAGATGAATATCCTGAATTTTATTTCTTTTTAAATTTTAACACAGATTCCAGCCATTGAGATCTGTGCCGCCCAATTACACCCAACCTACGCCCCCGTGCGTTTTTGAAACGTGGGAGGATACCAGAGCACCCTAGGTCACAGGGAGAAGGTGCAAGCTCCTGGCAGACTGTGGTGGATTCCAACCTGGGTCACTGGAACTGTAGTAGCCACGTGCTAACTGCCAAATTAGCACCTTTCCACCCTTCCCTGCCCAAATACCACTCACATGTTGGGATGCACAACTAACCACCGGTTAGTGTTCTTGAGGGAATTATGTCTAAAAAATATTTCAAAAAAAATCATCGTGTGAAGACCCGTTAAAATATGGCAGACTTTGTTAGTGAAGTCATGCACAGGAGAATGGGATTCTGCAAATGAAATATTTTCAATGAACTGTTTTGTCTTCCTTGCAGGACTGATTTGAAATTGTCATTGGGTTTAGGAACATAGGAACACAGGAAGTAGGAACAGGAGTAGGCCAAAAATGGCCCATTGAGCCTGCTCCGCCATTCAATACGATCATGGCTGATCTAATTTATGACCTAACTCCACCTACCTGCCTTCTCCCCATATCCCCTAATTCCTCTATCATGTAAAAATTTATCTAACCGAATTTTAAATATGTTTAATGAGACAGCCTCAACCACTTCCCTGGTTAGAGAATTCCAAACATTCACTACTCTCTGGGAAAAACTATTTTTCCTCATCTCTGTCCTAAATCTACTCCCCCGAACCTTGAGACTGTGTCCTCTCGTTTTAGTTTCCCCGGCCAGCGCAAAAAACCTTCCTACATCTATCCTATCCATACCCTTCATAATCCTATATGTTTCTATAAGATCTCCTCTCATTCTTCTGAACTCGAGCGAATACAATCCTAGATTGTACACTAGCATTGATCAATGGTTCTCAACCTTCTTCTTCCCACTCACATACAACTTTAAATATTCCATATGCTATCGGTGCTCTGTGATTAGTAAAGGTGGGATGTGGGTGGAAAGAAAAGGTTTGAAAACCACTGTTTTAGTCATTCCTAATTAACTTCCTATGTGCACGGTTTCAGAACTCCAAAGGAAATGCGCCCAATGGCAATTTTTCTCAAGCAAAATATTTCAGAAACAATTGGATCTAGAGCAGTGTTTCTCAACCATCCCTTCCCACTCACATCCCACCTTAAGCAATCCCTTACTGATCACAGAGCACTGATGGCATAGGGATTACTTAAAGTGGGATGTGAGTGGAAAGGAAAAGGTTGAGAAGCACTGATCTATTCAATTTAGATGAATTTCTGACATTTTGACTTCCTTTAAATAGACAGTAATGTTAAGAGCAGGAATATAAGTTTGCAATAGACTGAAAACCATGTCTGCAGATGGTGGAGAATCACAGCAGAACTACATAAATCAACAGCAATGACTATGACAGAGGCAGCAAGCTGTTCCAATTTTGACAGCTACTTTGTTGAACCGTATTTCTGTCACCTTGGGAACCGCATACAAATGACTACATGGCGACATAAGCCAACAGCCAAGAGACAATATCCCACCTTAAATTTAGTCTCAACTGACCTGCAGAACCAGTCTTTTAAAACGGGTTTTTGAGAGCCTGTTGAAGAAAAATTCAACTAGTGGAAAATATCTGTCGGAATTGATTACTTTTTTTCCTCCAATCTCATCTACATCAACTTTGTGGGCGGCACGGTTGCACTATTGGCTAGCGATCGGGACCGGACCTGGTCCAATTGGTTTGAAGTCTGTAGGCAGTTTGTACGTTCTCCCCGTGTCTGCATGGGTTTTCTCCAGGGGCTCCGGTTTCCTCCCACCGTTCAAAACATACCGGGGGTGTAGGTTAATTAGGCAGTGTGATAGTACAGATTCTATAACCAATGTGTATATGTACAGATTGTAGTGTAGGATGAGAGCGTAACCACGCCTATTGGCAGGTCTTAAAGGGTTGCTCCTAGCCAGACCAGATCATTCTGGACTGGTTGACCTACATGTGATATGCTCCAGTCTTCTAGTTAATAAAAGCCTCAGTTTGGATCAACAAGTCTTTGGTTCTTTCGACGCGCTCTACAGGCGTCACGGGCTCGTAGGGCCTAATTGGCCTGTAATAGAATTTTTTTTTTAATTTAAAAATCAACAGTTTCTTTCTTTTTAACTAATGGTATTCATTAAGTCACAACCTGAGGATGTCATGTTATGTAATACTTCAAACCAATTGGACCATTCATGTTAAATTGGAAGATGCCAATAAAAGAAAATCATGATGGTATTGGAGGAGATGGGAGTGCAGCAAAATCTTTCTTTCTTTTTCAATCTTTTTATTATTATTATAATTTATAAACACATACAGTTCAAAGAGATATAAAAAATACATAGTAAGTAATGAATTAATACAGAGATATTAAACAATAATATTACAGAATAAAAATATATCATAAAAAAAAATTTAGATCAGTTTAGGGTGTGAACTATCTCTAAAAAAAAAGATATAATTAATAACAATATATGAAAAAAGAGAAAAAAAACCCAAAAAAGAAAAAGCAAATCTGAATTAAAAAAAACTTTAAAAAAAACTTAAAAAAAAACCTACAGATATAGCTAAACCACGCCGATCACTCCGATCTCATCTTACAGCCCAATTATCATACATAATCATAGAAAGAAAACAGAGCCAGATCAACTCACCACAAATGAAAATATTGAATAAATGGTCGCCAGGTTAACTCAAACTTAGAAGGGGATTCATAGACAGAGTTTCTAATTTTCTCTAAATTTAAACATAGTATAGTTTGGGTAAACCATTGGAAAACAGTGGGAGGATTAACCTCTTTCCAATTCAATAGTATAGATCTTCTAGCCATTAGTGTAAGAAAAGCAATCATACGATCTGCAGGAAGAGATAAATAAGTCAAATCTATCATAGGTAATCCAAAAATTGCAGTAATGGGATGTGGTTGTAAATCAATATTCAAAACAGTAGATATAATGGAAAAAATTTCCTTCCAATAATTCTGTAAAGAGGGACAGGACCAAAACATATGTGTAAGGGAAGCTATTTCCAATTGACATTTATCACATATAGGATCGATATGAGAATAAAAGCGATGGAGTTTATCTTTAGACATATGAGCTCTATGAACAACTTTAAACTGTATTAGTGAATGTTTTGCACATAGGGAAGAAGAGTTTACCAGTCGCAGAATTTTATTCCAATTTTCATTAGAAATATGAAGGTTGAGTTCTCTTTCCCAATCATTTTTAAACTTTTCAGAAGTCCCAGAATTTATTTTTGTAATTATATTATATAATTTAGATATCACACCTTTTGGAGGGAATTTTGAATATAGTATATCCTCTAAAACAGTCGTAGTCTCCCGATTGGGAAAAGAGGGTAAAGTCGAAACTAAGAAACTCCTAATCTGCAAATATCGAAAGAAATGAGATCAAGGTAAATCATATTTCATGGATAATTGTTCAAATGACATGAAAGAGTTATCCAAGAATAAATCCGAAAAGCATGTTATACCTTTAACTTTCCAGAGTAAATAAGCTTGATCAATTAGAGAGGGATGAAAAAGGAAATTTAGTACAATAGGAGTTTCCAAGATAAAATGACTTAGGCCAAAAAATCTCCGGTATTGAAACCATATACGTAGTGTATGTTTAGCCATTGGATTATCATCCTGGTTCTATGAATTAATGATAAGGACTAACTACATTGAAATGTTTGCATTGCATTTTATGTAGAAGATGACATCACCGCTGCAGGCTAAATAACTGGAAATGAAGAGTCACAATACAGGACGGAGTTTGAGAATCTGGTTGGGTGGCACCAAAACATCAATCTTGTTCTCAACGTCACCAAGACCAAGGAGCTAATTGTTGATTTTAGGAAGGGGAGACCAAGGTGGGATGGCAATGGAGAGGGTCAGAACCTTCAAGTTATTAGTGTCCATATTTCAGAAGTCCTTTCCTAGATCCAGCACATTGAGGCAACCATGATGGCAGCACATCAATGTCTCTACTTCCCAAGGAAGTCCGGAGACATCTGGCATGTTTGTCAGATACTCTGTCAAATTTCTACAGGTGCAGTCTGGAAAGTACACTGACTGGTTGCATCATAGCCTTGTTTGGGAATTTGACTGCCCAGGATTGCAAAAGGCTGCAGAGGGTGGTAAACATAACCAGGTCCAGGTCGGATGTGAGGTGTTGCCACAAGAAGGTAGCCAACATCTTATTGGACTCTTAACCTCCTGGTCACAACCTCTTTTCTCTGATATGTTCGGACAGAAGGGACAGAAACCTGAAGACCAGAACCTCTAGTTTCAAGAACAGTTTCTTTCCAACAGCTATCAGGTTCTTTTTTCTCCCCTTATTGAACTAATCATGGTTTGCTAAGTGACTTTTCTGTACGAGCATTACCATGAATATTTATTATTCATCTATATTTTGTATTTGTTGTCTTTTTTAATTCATTTAATTTTTCTATTATATTTCTTTGCAAGTACCTGTTTGTCTGCAGCAAGTAAGAATTTTGGGGCATATGTACATCATACAAAGTGAATGACAATAAACTCATTGTGGTGACCAAATTGGGGTGCTCAAGAATGATCGTAGATCAGTGGAGACTAATCAGACTCCTGAATCTTTCTCACACCAGCGAAATCACGTTGCGGTTGCTCTGTAATAACAGCTTTCTCACTCTCTCTGTAATTCCCTCCCTTGCTCGCTCTCTCTCCGTAACTTTCACTTCTGTACTGCATTTACTTGACGTATTTTTTATGGCTGTCTCACTCAATTGGCTCACAAAACAAAACTTTCTCTCTGTGCCTTGGTAAATGGAACAATGAACGTGAACAATTGCTCCTCAGGGGTGCTCAGAACAAAGGAGCAAAACCCAAATCTTCAGGAGTCACCGCTTCACTTTTTAAGGATGGCATGGGCTACAGCTTGGCATTCAACACAGGCATAACATCAACACTCGTGACCAAGCTGTTAAATACGGAATTCTGTGTCCACCTCTCTGGAACTGTATCCTTGACTTCTTCATGGACAGACCCCAATCAATGTGAACCAGCAACATCACCTCCTCCACACTGACCATCAACGCAGGGGACACCCCAAGGCTGCGTGCTTAGTCCCCTGCTCTATTTCCTCGACAGTCTTGACTGTGTAACCAAAGTTGATCCAATTCAATGCGCAAATTAACTGATGGCACTACCGTTGTTGGCCAAAAAATGGGAAATATTGAGCCAGGATATCGGATGGAGATCAAGAACCTCATTGGGTGATGCCAGGACAACAATCTTGCTCTCAACATCATGTGACCAAGGAGTGAATTGTGGACATTAGGATGGACTCTCACTGAGGGACCACACTCCTGACCATATTGATGGGAGGGATGTGAACAGAGTCAGAACCCGCATGCTCCTGGGAGTCCATATTTCAGAAGACCATAATATCGAGGCCTCCCCTTTCTAAGGAGTCTGGGGAGATTTGGCCTGCCTTCAGATACTCTAGCAAGCATCTACTGGTGTCTTGTAGAAAGTACACTGACTGGTTGCATCACAGCTGGTCTGGGAATTCGACTCCCCAGGAAACCAGAAGGCTGAAGAAGAAAATAGACATAGACAGATTCATCACAGACTCTACCTCAAGAAGACAGCCAACGTCATAAAAGGCCCCATCCACCTGGTCACAAACTCTTCTCACTGCTCCCTTCGGGCAGAAGATACAGAAGCTTGAAAAACAGCACCTCCAGGTTCCTGAATAATCAATGAACCAAAGACAATGCCTTACTTTTCATGCTCTATTATTTTTATTGTTTTTATATATATTATTGTTGTGAGATGGTTCACAATATGAATGTTTGCACTGTGACGCTGCCACAAAACACCAAATTTCCTGACTTGTTCATGACAATAAATTCTGATTCTGACAGTTTCCAACAGGTGTCAGACTCTTGAACTTCCCCTTTTGCACTGATCATGGACTGCTCTGACACTTCAAAAGGACTATTGCAAAAGGACTCTGTTTGCACTGGGATAATCGAATATTTATTGTCCATTTTTAAAATGTATTCTCATTTTTAATTCAATGAAGTGTACTATTGTAGTTGTTTTCAAGTACCTGTTCTGTTTCACCAAGTAAAAATTTCAGGGCTTGGAATGAAAAGACAATAAAGTTTATCAATATGGAAAATGGAGGGGCACTGAGGTTCTCTCTGATCCCATGATAATCCTGGACACCGGGAAGTATACCTGGGCTCCAGGTATAATGTGGTCCCAAACCTGCCGATGAATTAGTTTTAGATATACAGATGTACAGCCCTTGAGCTCGTGCTGTCCAATTTATACCCAATTAACCTATATCTCTGGTACATTTCAAATGGTGGGAAGAAACCAGAGTCCCCAGGGAAAACCCATGCAGACACAGAGAGAACGTACAAACTCCATACAGACAGAGTGGGATTTAAACCCCAGTCCCAATCCCAGGTGCTGTAAAGGCATGGGGCTAACCACTATGCCACTGTGCTGCCCCAAAATGCTCAAAGTAAAAACACAATGCAGGAGAAACTCAGCAGGTCAAACAGTGAACTTTATCTAGCAAAGATACATAACCAACATTTTAGACTTGAACCCTTCATCAAGGCATTGAGTAAAGCAGCTTAGTTAGGTAGTTGTGCCCCAATCTTGCTCATTTGCCTTATGGACTCGGTCAGCAATCCTGACAATGTAGTTAAATCTATTGCAAGGACTTTAAGGACGATCAGACTAATTAGGACACAAATCAGTTGTGATTTAATTGAAAGGTGTAACTGCCCCAAATCATTTATAATTTCTTAATTCCAACATGAGCAGCTGATTCAATAAATTGAAGAATAACCACATGGAGGCGGAGATAAGAGGTGCAAGAAGCTGAAAATGGCGGGTTGAGCCATCGTCTAAGCCAGTTGTTCTTTCCACATTCATACCACTTCAAATAATCCCTATCCTTATCCAATGTGCTCTGTGATTAGTCAGGGACTGCTTAAGGTGGGATGTGGGTGGAAAGAAAAAGGTTTGAAAACCACTGCTTTAATCGTCCCTCATTGACTCGTTATGTGCATGGTTTCAGAACTCCAAAGGAAATGGGCCAATGACAATTTTTCTCAAGCCAAATATTTCAGTCACAATTGGGTCTCAAGCAGTGATTCTCGACCTTCCCTTCCCACTCACATCCCCAGTTTAAGCAATCCCTGACTAATCACAGAGCACCGATGGCACAGGGATTACTTAAAGTGGTATGTGAGTGGAAAGAAAACAGTTGAGAACCACTGGTCTAATTGTTGTTCCTCTCCAAAGGCAGGTAAAAGAGAAAGATCTTGAGAGTCCAAGGATAAGTTGATGGTGGTGGTATGTGAAACAAGAAGGTGGTTGTAGACAAGAAGGCTAGTTTTAAAGCCACTGGAGTACAGAGCCACAAGAATTTAGAAAGAACAGCCTGCTGTGAATGTGTGGAAGGGAAGAAGAGAGGAGGTAGACATTATCAACAGAGAATGAATAGTCATGATACTCAGGAAAGATGATGAATAATGGAAAGGTTTAAAAAAAAATGGCACAAAACTGGACATGGTGTTTGTGAGCACAGCAGTAACACAGCGTGAGCAGACAAAGAACTGCTGGAGGAACTCAGCATCCATGGGTAGAAATGGTCAGGCAATCTTTCAAATTGGGACCCTTTATCAAGGCCGATAGAATCATGATGAAGGGTCCCGACCAAAAACATTGACAGACCACTTTTACCCATGGAAGCTGTATGATCCGCTGGGTTGCTTCAGAAGTTCTTTGCTCAAGATTCCAGCACCTGCAGCTTTTGTGTTACAGCCGCTCAGCTTGAGTGGGATGGCACAGATAAGTGAAATTTCAGGAAGGTAAGAGTCAGCTCAACTCACAAAGTCACAGTACTATTACACTCAGGAAGGATAAATAATAACGGTCGTGTGGAAAGTCAAGGAAACAGATGTGACTCAACCAAGAATAAATCCAGAAGGCTAAAAGTAGGGTCAATCCAACTGAGGGAAAAGCAACGACTTGCCTGAAAACAATGCAACAAGCTGTCTGCTGTGGGAACCCTGAGGGCTGAGCTGCTTCAGTGGATGAGAGAGAACGGTCGACATTTCAGGCCAGAGCCTTTTATCGAGACAAGGCTAAAGTTTCTTGCACCCATTTTAAATACACTTGTACATGCCCATAATGTTACTGGTTGCAATAAAATAACCAACAAAATAAATTATTCCTTGCCTGCTCTCATCTCGCTGGCATGACAGAAATTCAAAGTACATATATGGTTTCACGTAAAATAAGCTGGTGATTCTCGATGGCAAAATCCGAGCCAAGCTCTTCATTCCATTGGCTGGCAACATTCAGTCACCACTGGCAACAAGGGACAGGGAGTGTTTTTACAATCGATCTGTCCTTTGTTATGTTTTGCACCTTTTATTAAGTTTTTAATGATCTTGCCTGGGGGAAATTTGACTGCAGTTATTGATTTGCTTGTGGGAAGAAGTAGAAGAACTGATCATAATTTCATTCAGATTTGTGAAGAATTGAAGTGGCCAGAAAAAATTCTACATGGGAGAGAAAGAGCAGTCATGTGCTGCACCTGCAAGTTAAGCAGAGCCAAATCATTGAGATTTGCCCAGTTTTCGATCATTCCAGGGAATGAGGCAGTGTCCCAGTGAACAGATTAAACTGAGGACAAGATGAGAAGCGAGAATGAGACTTGCAAGTGATGGGGAAGATCAAGGAAGTGATGCCATGGACTGATTATTGCATGCCCTTACGGTCATTTCTCCTATTCTCTGCATCCATCTTTGACCAGCTCTTTACTTGAGGCAGGCCCATGTGTCACAGGGAGTGTATAGACTTAAGCTAAACAAAGGCATTAAAATAGTAACAGGGTAATCAAAAGTCCAAACCCTAGCAAATGTAACTTGCTCACGGCAAACACATTCCCAACCTGAAAAATTGACAGCAATCCATAATAGAACAATACAGCACAACACAGTGCAGGACCTTCTGTCCACGATTATGTGCCAACCTATATAAACTACTTAACAATCTAAACCAGTGGTTCTCAACCTTTTTCTTTCCACTCACAATTAAGTATTCCCTATGCCATAGGTGCCCTGTGATTAGTAAGGGATTGCCTAAGGAGGTATGAGGGTGGAAATAAAAAGTTTGAAAACCACTGTTTTAATCATACCTCATTGACTCGTTATGTCCACGGTTTCAGAACTCCAAAGGAAATGAGCCAATGACAATTTTTCTCAAGCAAAATCTTTCAGTAACAATTGGGTATGAGGCAGTGATCTTCCCTTCCCATTCATATCCCACTTTAAGCAATCCCTTACTGATCACAGAGCACCAATGGCTTAGGGAGTATTAAAGTGGGATGTGAGTGGGAAGAAAAAGGTTGAGAAACACTGATCTAAACCCACCTCATATCTATAACCCTCCATTTTTCTTGCATCTATGTGCCTGTCCTAGAGACTTTTAAATGTCCCTCCACAACCTCCCCTAGCAATGCATTCCACACACCCTCTACTCTGTAAAAGATACCCATAAATTTTCTATTTCTTTAGTTGTCCACCCTATCTGTACCTCTCATAATCTTCCATGGATCTCACAATTTTCTGAATGGGTCTTCCGTGGGGGACTTTGCAAATGTGTTAGTAAAATCCATTTGCACCACATCTACCTTAAACATTCTGGCAGGATAAGTGGCTAAGCACATCATGATATCCTCTGACGGAAAGCAGAAGGGTTTAGGGAAAGTATGACCAGAACTGTTGGATGAATTCACGTTTGTCTTCCCCATAGTTTTGTGCAGATTTCCTCACCAACTTCATCCCTGCCCCCGACATCTCACCTCTCCGCACCTTCCTACCCGATCAACTTCCTACCTTGCAACCATTCAACGTCTTACCCAGGTTGGCTTTGCTTCCATGAGAGTGGAAGGTGCTGCTGTCAGTGAGTGCCGGATGCTTGGTGGGACCGGGCTGCAAGGCAGACAGAGGGGTATGCGTGGTAGCTGTCAACCACACGAGGAACTCAGCAGGTGGGGAGGTGGGAGGGGGGAAGAGATGGAGATATGGCACAGAGTTGGCCAGATTGCAGCATCATTGCTTACGGACCTTGAGGGAATGGGATGGCAGGGATTTAGAATCTGAACAACTAACTCTCAAAGCTGGTGGAAGGTTTTATATACAGGTAAATGCACATTTTAAAAAATCAATGCACTTTCTCTTAATTCTGATATGGCTTAGAATATGTTATGTATTTATTTGCCACAGGGAGGCAAGAGTTATACCTATCTACAAAGTACCATCAAGACCAGTCCCCTATTTACCAAAACATGTCCATCTTGTAAATGGGACCCAAAGAACTTGGATCTGCTCACTTGCAAGATCTACAATTGAATTCTTCCCAGGATTTTCAATCCTTTCCAGTGAAGATTGCAGAGTTCTCCCTCAATTTTACTGGGTCCAATTAAAAAAAAAATTAGACATTCAGCACAGTGACAGGCCCTTCCAGCCCATGAGCCTGTCCCCACCAAATACACCAACTTACTACCCCATTATGATTTGAAAGGTGGGAGGAAACCGGAGCATGCGGAGGAAGCCCACATAGACCTGAGGAGAACATGCAAACTTCTTACAGACAGTGATGGATTTGAACCCTGGTCGAATAGCACTGTGCTAACCAATTTAAAAAGTGATTTGGTCTAAATTGCTGAAGGAGACAACTTTTCCGTTTTTACACTTTTGCCGGTAGGTAGCAGCTTTGTTTAATGAGTTGCTAGTGTTGCAAAGATTGTACTGGTGTAAGATGAGCAACATGTAAAGCACTGGAGTAACTCAGTGTGTTAGGCAGCATCGTGGAAGGCAATAGGCAGGCTACAATTCAGCCAAAAATCCCTGACCTGATGTAAATACGAGCTTCAGATGAAAGCACACCAGTTTGGAACAGGAGGATGCATGTCCCAAGCAGACTGGGAGCTCAAGCATCTTCACCTTGCATGTTGAACAAGCAAGGTTACAGATACTGGGGTCAAGTGCAATACACGAACAGACTGGAGAAGCTTAGCAGGTGAACTACTGAGATTCTCCAGCACATTATTTTTTTCCAAAAATAGACTTTATTCACAATAAATTATTTACTAAAAAGAAAATCATTCAAAGTCTTTTCACACCCAGAGTGTCAATTATATCTATACATTCCCATCATTTTACATTGTTGTTTGTTCTCCAATTACACCACTGCCACCCCCTTGGCACCTTGTTGCTTCTCCTCCCCCCCTCCACCACCCCCCCCCCCCATTGTTTGAGAGACTTTCTCTTGATCTCAGTCCCTCAATGGCTGGTAATGGGAGGACTTGAGACTGTGGTCCTTCCCCACTGCGCCCATGAATTGGCTGCGCCAAGCCTCAGTGAGACCCTCAGCGCTGTACTTCTGCAGTCTGGAACGTGCCAGTCAGCAGCATTCCCTCACCGACATCTCCATGTGCTGAAAGACCATCAGGTTTCGAGTAGGACCAAGTGCATCTTTCACTGAGTTGATGATCTTCCAGCAATTCTGGTTGTCTGGCTCTGTGTGACCCCAGGATCAGCCCATAAATCAGAGAGTCCTTTGCCACACTGCTGCTGCTGGGGATGAACCAGTCATCTCAGGGACAACATGCGTGGTCAGTAATGTTCCGGTTGGAGAGGAAGGATCTGACTGGGAGGACTCCTCTAACCACCAGCCAGACCAAGTCCTGGTGCTTGTTTGTGAGCCCTGGCGACGAGGCATTCTGCTAGATGACCTGAATAGTCTGCTCAGGGAACCAAGTCCATTGAGTCCTCGTCTCTCAGTTTCTGCAGGGCATTCCACACTGACCACTGCCTGATGACCCTGTGGTCAAAGGTGTTGGTCTGGAAAAACCTTTCCACAACGCATGGCAGAGTCCAACTGACTGGGATGTTGCATGGGAAGGGAGCCGGGCGTATCCTTGGCAACACCTGGGATAGGTTGAACCTAAGACTATAGTGCCCTCTAGCCACACACAAAAGTAGTCATCAGGATGAGGCCAGATTGGGTACACATTTGTCTGGTGACTTGTACCTGGTGACCCATTGGACCCTCTTCATCTTGGATCACCATATGAACCAGAAAATTGATCTGGTGACTGCCAGGGCAGAGGTGTGGGAGATAGGCCACAACTTTGCCACGTACAGCAGTCCCGAGAGCAACTCGCACCCAATGACCAGTTCCTCCCTGTTATTGAGAGGGAGCACTACGCCAACAGATCCAGTTTCTGATGGACCCTATGTGATCTGCTCCAGCCAATTCTGCATGACTCGGCCCCTTCAAACCAGATCCCCAGCACTTTCAGGTAGTCAAGTCTGATTGTGAAGGGGATGGTGCATTGGTTGGATTAGTTACCAACGAGCATTGCCTCGCTCTTGTTTTGGTTTATCCTGGCACCCGATGAAAATCCAAACAGCCAAAGATGCTGACCAATCTGCAGACCAAGTGTGTGTCTGAATAAAAGATAATGACTGTCCATGTACGGGGAGCCCTTGTCCTGAGTCCCTCCACTGCCTGGCCATGTTACACCTCATGTTCTCATCCTTCCAGATGGACTCACCAAAGGACTCTATGCACCGCACAAATAGAACTGGGGAGAGCGGGCAACCTTGCCTCACTCCAGACTTGGTGGGGAAGCTATCTGCTTCCCACCAATTGATTTGGACTGCGCTACAGGTGTCTGGATAGTGCAGCTTAATCCAATTTTGGATTCCCTTGCCAAATTCCACTTTGGAGAGCATGTCCATTGCATGTGAGCTGCTGAGATTCTGGAGCACATTTGTGTATCACCTTGTGTTCGTGCCAGCTTGTAAAATATTGCAACCATGCACTTGCCTTCACCCAACAATGTAACTGGGTGTAAATGGAAGATGTTAACTCTTTGACCTTCTGACTATTTTCCATCATCAATTTTATTTTAACACACGTCTTGCAATTTTACCCGTGTTAAAGTTAAAAGCAAGGGCTAATATTTGGACATGATTCTGTCACACCGACATTCCAGTATTCTCTCACTTGCTTGTCAAGTGGCCAGGGTGAACTCTCCAACTCCTGGCTATTCTGCATTCCTTTTGCAGACTGAGGGTGTGTCTGAACAAAAGAAGGAGGCACATTTACTAAAGATTGAACAACATACACATGCTTTCCTCAAATCATATAATGGCTCTAAGGTGGACAACTTCCATAATTTCACAATTATTTACAAGGATGAATATTTGATCTCTACATTGTAAGAGGAAGGTAACCTAGTACAAGATCATTGAACTTCTTAAGTTGATGGAGAAAGAGAACAGCTGCCAATGCAATGGAGGAACACAAAAACTGCTGGAGGAACCCAACACGTCAGGCAGCATCCATGGAAGGCAACAAATAGGTAGAATCAGAATCAGGATTTATTGTCATGAGCAAGACATGAAATTCGGTGTGTGGCAGCATCGTAGGGCAAACATTCATATTCTAACTAGCTTACGACATTACTATTAAAATTAAAATAATAATGCACGAAAAGTAAGGCCGTGTCTTTGGTTCAATGATTATTCAGGAATCTGATGGCAGTGGGGAAGAAGCTGTCCTTGAGTGCTCACCTTTAGGCTCCTTTAGGCCCCAATGGTAGCAGAGTGAAGAGGGCACAGCCTGTGTGCAGGGGTCCTTAAGGATAGAGGCTGCTTTTTTGCGACACCGCCTCATGTAGATGTCATCGAGCATTGGCTCCTCCACACCAGGCAGTGATGCGACAAGCTAGAATGCTCTCCACAGTACACCTGTAGAAGTTTATGAGAGTCTGTCTGTAAGGAGTTTGTACATTCTCCCTGTGTCTGCGTGGGCTTTCCCCGGTGGCTTCGGATTCCTCCCACCTTTCGAAATGTACCGGGGGTTGTAGATTAATGGGGTGTAATTGGGCAGCACGGACTTGTGGGCTGAAATGGCATGTTACTGTGATGTATGTCTAAATTTTTTTATATATCTGTACACTTCAACAGAATAATTACTTGAAACCTCAACCAGGCTGATGACCATCAAACTCTTCACAATTGTGCGAAGGCCGCACAATTGAATTGCTGAGCAGGGACATTTCTTTCCCGCATCTTCTCATTCAAATAGCAGGACATTACTGAAGAAAGGGAAACTTTGAAAGGGACTGCTTTTCACCTTGGGTAATTTTGGACAAACCTTTTGCAGGGAATGGCTGTTCGTCACACAGAGGGTTTCTGATTCACCAAAGGCCACAATCCGAAATGGTGTAGAATTGTTCCGGCCATCTTCTTGACTTGGCAGGCGAGAAGTAAATCACTCTCTCCTTTCCTCTTCCGAAAGCAAGGAATATCTTTCCCTTCAGCTCCCTAAGCTTCTCTTGTTCCAAACCCCACCATTTACTTTGGGAATGCAGAAAGCGAAAGATCTGAAAAACATTCCACACATATTGCACCCCTCCCCTCATCCCCGACTGATTAACATTGGAGCACAACTCAGAATCAGAATTTGATTTTTTTAGACCGTCTGAGCGGGAACATTTGATTACTCCCGTCAGAGCTGCTCGTCGCTGTAAGGCGCCATCTTGCCAATTCAGACACAGACTAGACAACTCCACATTTACAGTCTAACCTAATCAGATCAGCTTGGATCGTAGATGTCTTGACATTACTCCAAACTAAATGCACTCGCTGAATTCCAAACAGCTCTAAAATGCAGATCTTTGCAAAATCCCTGATGGTTTTAAGTGCAACTAATTATCAAGCTCATACAGTTAAGTTGAGAACTTCTGCAGGACCTTGATTGACTTCTTAACATAACTGTACCAAATTTGCTCACAGTCTTCTTCTTCTTTGGCTTGGCTTCGCGGACGAAGATTTATGGAGGGGGTAAATGTCCACGTCAGCTGCAGGCTCGTTTGTGGCTGACAAGTCCGATGCGGGACAGGCAGACATGGTTGCAGCGGTTGCAGGGGAAAATTGGTTGGTTGGGGTTGGGTGTTGGGTTTTTCCTCCTTTGTCTTTTGTCAGTGAGGTGGGCTCTGCGGTCTTCTTCAAAGGAGGTTGCTGCCCGCCAAACTGTGAGGCGCCAAGATATACGGTTTGAGGCGATATCAGCCCACTGGAGGTGGTCAATGTGGCAGGCACCAAGAGATTTCTTTAGGCAGTCCTTGTACCTCTTCTTTGGTGCATCTCTGTCATGGTGACCAGTGGAGAGCTCGCCATATAACACGATCTTGGGAAGGCGATGGTCCTCCATTCTGGAGACGTGACCCACCCAGCACAGCTGGATCTTCAGCAGTGTGGACTCGATGCTGTCAGCCTCTGCCATCTCGAGTACTTCGATATTAGGGATGAAGGCGCTCCAATAAATGTTGAGGATGGAGCGGAGACAACGCTGGTGGAAGCGTTCTAGGAGCCGCAGGTGATGCCGGTAGAGGACCCATGATTCGGAGCCGAACAGGAGTGTGGGTATGACAACGGCTCTGTATACGCTTATCTTTGTGAGGTTTTTCAGTTGGTTGTTTTTCCAGACTCTTTTGTGTAGTCTTCCAAAGGAGCTATTTGCCTTGGCGAGTCTGTTGTCTATCTCGTTGTCGATCCTTGCATCTGATGAAATGGTGCAGCCGAGATAGGTAAACTGGTTGACCGTTTTGAGTTTTGTGTGCCCGATGGAGATGTGGGGTGGCTGGTAGTCATGGTGGGGAGCTGGCTGATGGAGGACCTCCGTTTTCTTCAGGCTGACTTCCAGGCCAAACATTTTGGCAATTTCCACAAAACAGGACGTCAAGCGCTGGAGAGCTGGCTCTGAATGGGCAACTAAAGCGGCATCGTCTGGAAAGAGTAGTTCACGGACAAGTTTCTCTTGTGTCTTGGTGTGAGCTTGCAGGCGCCTCAGATTGAAGAGACTGCCATCCGTGCGGTACCGGATGTAAACAGTGTCTTCAATTGTTGAGGTCTTTCATGGCTTGGTTCAGCATCATGCTGAAGAAGATTGAAAAGAGGGTTGGTGCGAGAACACAGCCTTGCTTCACGCCATTGTTAATGGAGAAGGGTTCAGAGAGCTCATTGCTGTATCTGACCCGACCTTGTTGGTTTTCGTGCAGTTGGATAACCATGTTGAGGAACTTTGGGGGGCATCCGATGCGCTCTAGTATTTGCCAAAGCCCTTTCCTGCTCACGGTGTCGAAGGCTTTGGTGAGGTCAACAAAGGTGATGTAGAGCCTTTGTTTTGTTCTCTGCACTTTTCTTGGAGCTGTCTGAGGGCAAAGACCATGTCAGTAGTTCCTCTGTTTGCGCGAAAGCTGCACTGTGATTCTGGGAGAATATTCTCGGCAACACTAGGTATTATTCTATTTAGGAGAATCCTAGCGAAGATTTTGCCTGCAATGGAGAGCAGCGTGATTCCCCTGTAGTTTGAGCAGTCTGATTTCTCGCCTTTGTTTTTGTACAGGGTGATGATGATGGCATCACGAAGGTCCGAAGGCAGTTTTCCTTGGTCCCAACAAAGCTTGAAAAACTCATGCAGTTTGACATGCAGAGTTTTGCCGCCAGCCTTCCAGACCTCTGGGGGGATTCCATCCATACCTGCTGCTTTGCCACTTTTCAGTTGTTCAATTGCCTTATATGTCTCATCCTGGGTGAGGACCTCATCCAGCTCTAGCCTTTGGGGCTGTTGAGGGAGCTGGAGCAGGGCGGAATCTTGGACTGAGCGGTTGGCACTGAAAAGAGATTGGAAGTGTTCTGACCATCGGTTGAGGATGGAGATCTTGTCACTGAGGAGGACTTTGCCGTCTGAGCTGCGCAGCGGGCTTTGGACTTGGGGTGAGGGACCGTACACAGCCTTTAGAGCCTCGTAGAAACCCCTGAAGTCGCCAATATCCGCGCTGAGCTGGGTTCGCTTGGCGAGGCTAGTCCACCACTCATTTTGGATCTCTCGGAGTTTACGCTGAAGATGGCTGCATGCGCGACGGAAGGCTTGTTTCTTCTCTGGACAGGACGGCCTTGTAAGGTGAGCCTGGTGGGCAGCTCACTTCTTTGCCAGCAGCTCCTGGATTTCCTGGCTGTTATCGTCGAACCAGTCCTTGTTTTTCCTGGAGGAGAAGCCCAGTACCTCTTCAGTGGATTGCAGTATGGTAGTCTTCAGCTGATCCCAGAGGGTTTCAGGGGACGAGTCCGTGAGGCAGATTGCATCCTCGAGCTTTGCTTTGAGGTTTGCCTGGAAGTTTCCTTTCACTTCGTCTGACTGCAGGTTTCCAACATTGAACCTCTTTCTGGGGGCTTTACAGTTCCTGGGCTTTGGCTTGAAGTGAAGATTGAGCTTGCAGCGAACCAGCCGGTGGTCAGTGTGGCATTCCGTGCTGGGCATGACCCTGGTGTGGAGCACATCTCGTTTGTCTCTTTCTCACACCAGGACTTAGTCCAGGAGGTGCCAGTGTTTGGATCGGGGATGCATCCAGGTGGTCTTCAGGCTGTCCCTCTGCTGAAAAAGGGTGTTTGTAATGACAAGTCGCTGTTCTGCGCAGAGCTCCAACAGGAGGCGCCCATTGTCGTTGCACTTGCCGACACCATGCTTGCCCAGGATTCCTGGCCAGGTTACTGAGTCTTTGCCGATGCGAGCGTTGAAGTCGCCAAGGATGACAACCTTGTCGGCTGTAGGGGTGCGTTGAATGAGGTTGCGCAGGTCAGTGTAGAACTTGTCCTTTTCTGCTGGTTCCGCCTGGAGGGTTGGAGCATAGACACTGATGAGGGTGATGCGACGCTTGTTTTGAAGGGGGAGTCGCATGGACATGATCCGGTCCGAGTGGCCTGTCGGGAGGTTTTCAAGTTTGGAGGCAATGGAGTTCTTGACCATGAAGCCTACACCAGATAGGCGTCGTTCATCCAAAGACTTGCCAGACCAGTATAGTGTGTAGCCCGCGCCGCGTTCTTGGAGGATGCCTACATCTGCCAGGCGGACTTCACTGAGAGCGGCTATGTCGATGTCAAGTCTGAGGAGTTCATGTGCAATGAGGGCAGACCGACGTTCAGGTCGGTGGCTGTCAGCCTTGTCTAGCATGGTTCTGATGTTCCAGCATGCTAGCTTGAGTTTGTGAGCATCTTTTGAGGGGGAGGACGTGGAGGGGGAGGATGTGGACCTGTCCTCGGGCCTGCGCAAAGGAGCTTTTAGGTGGAGTGCAGTGCGCGCAGTACTGGCCCCACCCTTTACACCCATGGTTCGTGTGCCGTGGCCAAGCAAGCTGGGACGTGGCAGCGAGGTCCTTGGGTCGTAGGTTTTATATCGGAGTGGCCTTCTCCTATGCAGGTTTCTTACCCAGGCTGGAGGGGCCTGCCTCCCCTCCTAGGTCGGACCATACTGCCCGGACCGAGGCCGAGGCCACCGCTGCTCTTCCTGTGCCCGGACTGGGGCCGCCGCCTCCAACTCTCTGCCCGGACCGGGGCTTCCACCTGCCTCACTCGACTGAGGCCGGGGCCGCCGCCTCCCCTTTGTGCTTGCCCGGATCGGGACCGCCGCCGCCTACCCTCTGCCTGGACCGGGGCCGGGGCTGCCACTGCTTTCCCTGTGCTCGGACCGGGGCCGCCGCTGCTTTCCCTGTGCCCGGACCGGGGCCGCCGCCCCCAACTTTCCCCCCGGACCGGGGCCTCCACCTGCCTCACTCGACCGAGGCCGGGGCCGCCGCCTCCCCCTTGCTCCTGCCCGGATCGGGGCCGCTATAATATTTTAAGAGCCAATTTGTGCAGAACAAGGTCCTGAAAAGAGGAAAGAGAAATGAGCAGCTGTGCCTGGGTTTTTAACACCTCTTCTGAGTGGAATGAGGCTGAAAGTAATTTCCATAGGCCTGGTAAATGAATGGCTGAAGGCAATTCCTTAAATAAACTTCACAGCAACACAAGTGGTCGGGATTAGTATGCACAGGTTAATAGTTAAACTTAGTCACCAGGGGCCTGCCAGGTTTACTCTATTTTTCAGCAATTTGGCTTTTGGAGAAAATGGATCATGAAGAAGTATTTATATTTTTACAAGGTCCTTTATTACAATGTTGTAGCAGCAAGATCCAAGATTCAGTCAATTGATTCTAAAGGGGAAAATCCTCTGCTGATGTTGTTGGAGATTGTTTCACTATTTGCGTTGTAGTTTGCACACACATGTGGCACAGCTCTGTGTCGTCCACTGGTGCTGACAGCCTTCAACTGTGAAGTAGTTTGCTTTCTACAACTTGTGCTTTTTTTTAGATTGCGCGGGATTGAGTGATTTCAAAAATTATTGGATGTTTAAACGTCTCCAATCTTCAGTGGGGTAGAGAAGAGCAGAGGGAAGACTTGGACAGTATCAGGTGTCAGAAGGGTATCAGGATGGCTCGGAGCAGGAGTTCAGAGACTGATGCCTGGGGTCAACTTGCTGCTCTCAGGCCAGTTTGCCTGACAAAAGGCTATGGCAGCAATCCTAGCAGGAAGCTCAGATCCGCATGACACGCAAAAGACAAATATGGAAGTTCAAGTAAAACAACTTCCAGTTCCCAGGGCTCAACAGCCTCATTTACATCATGAAGAACAAAGAACATGCCCTCAGCTATGAAGCTGGTGCAGCAGAAATATGAGGGTGTGCCCAAGCCTAAAGCCATTTGACCACAAATCTTTCAAATGGAAATTCGTCTTTTAAAGTCACTTTAAGTGTTTTCAAGCATCTCTTATCACTACAGGAGGGGAATCCAAGGGGTCAGCCAGTAGTGGCAGCCTTGGGCGTTCCAGGCTGACACTCTCTGCAGCTCACCCAGCCCAGATTCCAGACAAGGTGGTGGGGGCTGCAGGTGGCAATGCAAGCAACAGGCCAGATCCAGCAGGGTGCTGTTGTCTTCCTTGCATTGGACTGTGTTTTGGTTTATCCAGCGTACTTCTTCCAACTTTCTTTGGCTTGGCTTCGCGGACGAAGATTTATGGAGGGGGTAAAAGTCCACGTCAGCTGCAGGCTCGTTTGTGGCTGACAAGTCCGATGCGGGACAGGCAGACACGGTTGCAGCGGCTGCAGGGGAAAATTGGTTGGTTGGGGTTGGGTTTTTCCTCCTTTGCCTTTTGTCAGTGAGGTGGGCTCTGCGGTCTTCTTCAAAGGAGGTTGCTGCCCGCCAAACTGTGAGGCGCCAAGATGCACGGTTTGAGGCGTTATCAGCCCACTGGCGGTGGTCAATGTGGCAGGCACCAAGAGATTTCTTTAGGCAGTCCTTGTACCTTTTCTTTGGTGCACCTCTGTCACGGTGGCCAGTGGAGAGCTCGCCATATAACACGATCTTGGGAAGGCGATGGTCCTCCATTCTGGAGACGTGACCCATCCAGCGCAGCTGGATCTTCAGCAGCGTGGACTCGATGCTGTCGACCTCTGCCATCTCGAGTACTTCGACGTTAGGGATGAAAGTGCTCCAATGGATGTTGAGGATGGAGCGGAGACAACGCTGGTGGAAGCGTTCTAGGAGCCGTAGGTGATGCCGGTAGAGGACCCATGATTCGGAGCCGAACAGGAGTGTGGGTATGACAACGGCTCTGTATACGCTTATCTTTGTGAGGTTTTTCAGTTGGTTGTTTTTCCAGACTCTTTTGTGTAGTCTTCCAAAGGCGCTATTTGCCTTGGCGAGTCTGTTGTCTATCTCATTGTCCATCCTTGCATCTGATGAAATGGTGCAGCCGAGATAGGTAAACTGGTTGACCGTTTTGAGTTTTGTGTGGCCGATGGAGATGTGGGGGGGCTGGTAGTCATGGTGGGGAGCTGGCTGATGGAGGACCTCAGTTTTCTTCAGGCTGATTTCCAGGCCAAACATTTTGGCAGTTTCCGCAAAGCGTACTTCTTCCAACTAATTTGCAACAAACAAAAGTCAAGCAGATTTTATACATGGAACTATTTTTGGACTCAACAGAGGTTTAAGTTATGTCTGTCCATAGCCTTGGGTTCTATCCCACCCAGACCACCTGCACATTGGAGGAACCACACCTTATTTTCCATCTGGGCACTCTCCAGTCAGATGGCTTTAACACTAGGCCTTTTCACACTGCACTGTAAACGGGTCCGGCCTCTCCCTGCGGTGTGAAAAGGCAAATGGCCAAGCAGGGGAAGCCTCGTGACATCAGCTCTTGTGTGCTGCGTCATGTAGGTGATTAAAATTAAAAGATTCTTACCTCTTGACAACAGCTTTGGCACGTCATAATGGTGGCACAATGCAGGATGAATGGCCATCTTCATTAGCCATAATCCTTCCTGCAGCTGGAATCACTCTGTATTTCCCAAAGCAGTTTCAGCTGCCTGAGGGATTATGGGAAATGAAGTCAGCCATTCATCCCGCATTGTGCTGCCGTCGAGATGTGGCAAAGTGGCTCTGATACGCGGGGGGTGGTGGGTGAGTTGACGGGCGGGCGAACACTGATGGGGGGGGGAGGGAGGGAGGGAGAAACCGACAGACTGGTGGGGGGGGGGGGGGAGACTTACTCCTAATCCTCTGAGTGTGCAAAGCATCATCGGTTGGGGGGACGGGATTGGTTGGGGGGGAGGGCAAATTCTCGGGAATTTGGACAGTGGTGTGAAGTGCCCGGGAGGGCTTGCATTCACGGGAATTTCACCAGGCCCAAGTAGAGTCACTGCTCGGCCGCATTGTAAAAAGACCCATTGACTTTACTGCTTTCTACTAAACCTGCTCACCTTTCCTTTCCCCTCCCCCTTTCCTGTTCTCCTACCCACCCAGCCATCCCTCCTCCCCCTCATTGCTGCTGCCCCCTCTCTCCTTAGCCACCCCCTCCTCCCCCACTATACTTTTTGTTCAGATGACTGCTGGCATTCTCTCGTAACTTGATGAAGGGCTCAAGCCCGAAACGTCAGTTATGTATTGTGGTGAAACCACTATTGTAAATATTGTACATAATTATCTAATGTAAATAACATAACCTTTCCTGGTTGACCCACTGGCCAGCCCCTTTCTTCCCCATAAAGGCTGTCATGCCACAAGCCTGCGCCCCAGTTTGAGTCCAACACGGGGATGCTATCCATCTCTTGCAAATAAAAGCCTTCAGTCTCGGCAACATTCAGTCTTTGTGTATTTGATCGTGCTTGATGTATCTTTACCTTTGCAACATAAAGGTCAATGTTTGAACAGCTGCGCTTCTCCAGCCACATCAGTTTTTACTTCAACCACGGAGTCTACAGATTTTTGTGATTTAGTATTAAGTTGCTGAGGTTAGAAACTTGTGTTGAAGCTACTCAAGAGTATTGAGCATTCAAGCAGACTTGCTCTCTGCTCCCTCCCCTCACTCGTTCGCTGCCTCCCCCTCACTCACTCGCTCCCTCCCTCCTCTCACTCACTGACTCGCTCTCTCCCTCTTCACTCGCTCTGTCCCTCCCTTTCCTCCTCCTCACTCACTCCCTCCTTCTCACTTCCTCCCTCTCACTTCCTCCCTATTCATCACTCCTCCCTCCCCCTCACTCACTTGCTCACTCCCTCCTCTCACTCATTCACTCCCTCCCCCTCCTACCTCTCACTCCCTCTCTCCCTTCCCTCCCCTCACTCACTCCCTCCCTCCTCACTCACTTGATCTCACCCTCACTCGCTCCCGCTCTCCCTTGCTTTCTCACTCGCTCCCTCCATCCTTACTCACTCACTCCCTCCCCCTCACTTGCTCCCTCCCTCCTCACTCACTTGCTCCCTGACCCTCACTCGCTCCCTCTCTCCCTTCCCTCCTCCTCACTTAATCCATCCCTCGTCATTCACTTCCTCCCCTCACTCACTCGCTCCCTACCTCCTCACTCACTTGCTCTCTCTCCCTTCCCTCCCCCACTCACTCCCTCCTTCCCCCTCACTTGCTCCCTCTTTCCCTTCCTTCCTCCTCACTGGCTCCCTCCCTCCCCCCACTCGCTCCTTCACTCCCTTCCCTCCCCCTCACTCGCTCCTTCTCTCCCTTCCCTCACCCTCACTTGCTCCCTCCCTCCTCATTCACTCCCTCCCCATCATTCATTCCCTCCCTCCCCCTCACTCCATTCCTCCCTCCCTCCCTCTCACTGGCTTTACTCCCCCTCCCCTTCCCTGAGGTTGGTGTGGGAATGGGTGATGGAGTCAGTGTGGGCGCCAGAATGAGGTTGGTCGGGACTGGGACCTGCGTTGATAGAGGCCTCGGGGGCTAGGTATGGTTGCAGTCAGGGTCATCAGTGAAGGCTCCAGCACCTGGTCGGCGGGGTTGGCGGTTGGTGATGGAGGTGTTAGAAGCTCAGGCCTATGGGCAGCAGGGGACAGGATGCAATCTCATGTGGAGGCATCAGGAGCTCCACCTGCGGGCAGCCGGGGCTGAGGTATTTACCTGCATCAGAAACGTTAGGAGATCTGGCTTGTGGGCGGCTGGGGATGGGTTGGAAACCCACTTCTGGGAGGTCGGTGATGGTGGCCGTTTGGGGTCTGGGCGGTCGGAGATATTTATATTTGGTTAATATTCAGTTGAAACCGAAGAAATGGGATTTGGCAAAGCACTGCTTCAGATTGCTCACTGTTCAAGAAAAATCATTTAACTTAAACTAGACTCAACCACGCTCGAACCGGAAGTTGATGCCATTCTACTTCTGGTCAGCTTTCAGCTCATAATGACGGGGTTCTGCAATTTCTAAATGCTCCCCAAAAGGGGTTCTGCGAGCTAAAAAGTTTGGGAAGACCTGGCCTAATTTGATGCTTTCCAGGGCCCTGAGAATGCTTCATTAATTATAAGTGCCAATATTTTCCTGGCAACTGATGTCAGTGTCAATGTTTAGTTTTCCATCATCAACTGATGTTTTCTGCCCTGCTGTGCGATGTTGTAAACCCCCTGCATGGTAACAGCAGCGATGCCACAAATCACCTGGAACAGTGGTTCTCAACCTTTTACTTTCCACTCACAAACCACTCTAAGTAATCCTTCTGCCATCAGTGCTCTGTGATTAGTAAGGGATTGCTCAAGTTGGTATGTGGATGGAAAGAAAAAGGTTGAAAATCACTGTTTTAATCGTCCCCAACTGACTTGTTATGTGCACGGTTTAATAAATGCAAAGCAAAGACAATTTTTCTCAAGCCAAATATTTCAGTAACAATTGGGTGTAGAGCAGTGATTCTCAACTTTCCCTTCCCACTCACATCCCACCTTAAGCAATCCCGTACTAATTACAGAGCACCGATGGCATAGGGAATACTTAAAGTCATGTGTGAGAGCGAAGAAAAAGGGTTGAGAACCACTGGTCTGGAAGCTCTCTATCAGAGAACAACATGCTCTGGTGATTTTTCTCCCAACCATAAACTAAACAATTCTTTAAAAATATCAATGTACCTTGAAGCACAGTGAAACGCTTACTCAGTGAAGAGCATCCTGCTGGATTGCATGACGACTTTGCTGATTATCCCTCAGATCAGGTACACAGAAGGGTTTTCAAGACACAATCAGCGTCAATGGGGAGGGCAGCCATGTGCCAAAGCAGTAAATCTCATAATTTGCCTTGAGAAAAACAAACCTCTATCTGCAGACGAGAAATGAGCTCCACAGTGATCCAGAAGATAGTTGCCCAGAAAATTCAAATTATGATCCTCACTGGGGCACACTATTTGGAGCAAATAGCCATCCTATCATCCAGGACATTGGTTTGTGATTAATGTGTGACATACCTGCAAACCACCTTCACTGGTGAACTTTGATGCAGTTATCTGGCAAACAACTGAGAAGAGGGAGAAGGTGCAGACTCCTTTCAGACGTTGGCAGATTCGTATCTGGGTAACTGGCGCTGCGTGAGCCGCGATAGAAGAGTGAGCAGTACAGATTTCTGTACACACGTGCAGGTTGGTGCTGTAAATGAAGTTCAGATCAGCCACTTCTGAAATGTCGTCCAAGTTAACATCATTTTTGGGGGGGGGGAAACCCCTAGATGCTGGAAATCTGACGTAAAACCTGAAAACTCTGGTGAAACGAAGCAGGCCAGGCAGCATCCAAAGTATTGAATGGTTTTCCACCCCCTCCCGGTGGTACCTGACATTCTGAGTTGTTTTTTTTAACCATTTTCCACTTTTATTTCAGCTTCTTTAAAAACTTTGAACGCGATTTCTTCCAATAAAAGCCACCAACACGCACAAGCAGGATTTCATCACGGCCAAAAGATTACAAGCACTGGCATTTTTCTGCGGATGCGAATTTGTACAGTGAGCAAGTACAACCTTACCTCTAATCACAGCCAAAAGAAGTGAATTTCCTCCTTCACAGCTGAGCTGTCAGGTTTCCTGGGTGGGGGTGGGGGGTGGGGGGGGAGAGGCAGCAGAAAAAAAATGCCAGCTTGGTTGATTTGTAACATAACAAGTGGTTGTGTTTGCTTGTAATCTTTTCTTTAGAAAGGCATTTACCACAATAACTTGGATGCTGGCCATCTTTAAGGAATATGTAGTAACCATGCAAAATGTGCTGGAGGATCTCAGTACATTCAAGCTGAGTGTACCTACACAACCCATACGAAACAGGTTTCTCCAGACCACAGTTCACACACAGATACACAAAATGCATTTTTCATACAGCACATAATAATCATATTATCTACATAAAAATAGAAATAAATAATTAGAATTATTCAGAATAATTTACACATTTTAATTTCTATCAATCTCACAGCAGGTGGGAAGAAAACAAACGACAGTATTTTCCAGCCTGGTCCGTCCTGATTTTGATGCTCCTGTACCTCGTCCCTGATGGTGCAAAGTCAAAGAGCAATGGATGATAGGGAATCCCCAGTAATTCTTTGAGCTCTTTTTAAGCAACACTCCCAGGAAGTGTCATCAACAGAGGAAAAGGTGACACCAGGGGATCTCCTCAATCATCTTTAGATCCTCTGTGTTGACTTCCAGTCCAATGCTTTGCAGTTACCGTACGACACCATGATGCGGCCAGACGGGACCCTCTCAATTGTGCTCCCTGTAAAATGTTATCAAGAAGGGGGCCAGTAGGCAAGATGGGGGTCATGCAGCATATATGGAAAGCAAGAGACAGTTGGTGTTTCAGGCATGAGCCCTCTATCGGGATGGCAAAGTTCAGGCAAAAGACTGAATAAGATGGTGGGACAGAGGGGGAGGAGCAGAGGCTTCCAGGTGATAGATAAATGTTGGCGGGAGGGTGGAGATAAGTACATATGTCTTATGAAGCAAGTTTGACAGAGCAAGGGCTTTTCTCTTTAGAGCAATGAAGAATGAGAGGAGATTCAAGAGATGAGGGGCACAGATAAGGTGGATATCCAATACCATTTTCCTGGGACGACAACAGCAAATACCAGAGGCCATCTGTTTAAGGTGAGGGGAAATGTTAGGCCAATGGTTCTCAACCTTTTTATTTCCACTCATCTACCACTTTAAGTATTCCCTAGGCTATCAGTGCTCTGTGATTAGTAAGGGATTGCTTAAGATGGGATGTGAGTGGGAAGGGAAGGTTGAGAATCACTGCTCTAGAGGTACATTTTTTTACACCATGAGTGGTGGATGCATAGAATGCATTGCTAGGGGTGGTGGTGGAATTTGGTACAATTGGGACATTCAAAAGACACATGGATGCATGAAAAAAAGGGGTATGTGGGTGCGAGGTAGGGAAGGATGAGATTGTTGTGGAAGAGGTTTACATAGGTTCGTGCAACATCATAGGCTGAAGGGCCTGTGCTGTGTTGTGATGCTCTATGTAAAGAGAAAGGAGATTAGAGGTGATGGGCAGGGTAGATGGCTGAGAAAGATGTTTCTGATAGGGGGAAGGGAAGTGGTGAGGAGCTGGAGGAAGGCAGGGGAAAGAGAAGGAGTTCAAGGTGGCAATAAGTGAGGGGAGGAAAGAAAAGAAGATGGGGAGGAGCTTAACAGAAATTGGGGAAGTCGATATTGATGTCGTCTGGTTGCAGGGTTCCCAGTGTGACTATAAGGTGCGGTTCCTACAATTTACTTGTGGCCAGACTGACATGAGGCCATGGACGGACATGTCAGTAAAGCAGTGGGATGTGGAATTGAAGTGGTTGGCCACTGCCTTGTTGTGGCAGCGGGCAGAGCGAAGGCACTGACAGAAAGCATCTCCCAGTCTGCGTCCGGCATTGGCAGACATCCTGCTTTCGTGAAGGAACAGGTTGCTATTTTGAAGCCTGTAGGTGCTCACTGCAGGCTGAAATTTATTACCGTGCCCTACAATATCCAGAGAGCCAAATGAAAAATGAAAATTATTGACTGGTGTTTGGCGGCATGTTTTGCAAACTCCGATTCCTCAGCCAAATAAAATGAACAGAATACATCCCAATATTATTTAATTTAACTGCGGACTATCAGGTATCAATGCTTACAATAGCAGCAAGTGTACATTGAGCATGTTGAGAGAAGCTTTGTTCGACAAGATGAAAGCTGATCAGGATTTGCCATTGGCGAGCTTTTCACTCATTGTCCAGTGAGAACAAACCAATCTACTCAGCCACTGGGCTGAGTATATATCTCAGGATATATAGCAAAAAGAATCGCAGCCTCTAGTCATAAGCTTATTTGAAGAATTGTATCTTTGACCCAAGCTGTCTGGTTCACCTCCTCATTATTAGAAGCAAATATAACGATTTCTGCTCCACACAACTGTGCTTCTTTGAAATCCATGGGCAGAATTGTTCTTAGTGCCTTCAACTCAATTATGAAGCCAACAGTCAAAAATAACTCAGAACAGGGGAAATGTCAATATAAGTCAAAATACTGAGACACATAGTATGGCAACAGGCCATTTCAGCCCAATTAATTTACAACACCCCCCCGGTCCATTTCGAATGGTGGTGGGAGGAAGTCCCAGGCAGCATGGGGAGAACGTACAAACTCCTTACAGGCAATCCTGGATTGCTGGTGCTGTAACGCTAACTGCTACGCCATCTGTATACACAACACCCAATCCAAATGATCTCCACCATTTAATCCATCACAAAATAAAGAGGACTTCAGGATAGCTTGTGAGCAACAGATCAAGGCCTAACACTCTTCCCCCCTCTTTCATTCCAGGCACTAAGCATCTGCATTTTATACCACATCCATCTAGAACTCGAGCTACATGAGGCACAAAAAGCAATTTCTTGTGCAGAACAAAACAATAGAGCAGAATTTGTTGAACGCAGTTCTTAAATTGTACAAGACCAAACTGGATTATAACTGATAATTCAACAAGGTTTTAATGAACGACGAGCAGGAGGAACTCAGCAAGTCAGCCAGCAGGTAGAAATGGTCAGTCAACCCATAGATGCTGTCTGACCTCCAGCAATTCTTTGCCTGCCCATGATTCCAGCATCTGCAGCTTTTGCATTTCGCTTTTGGTGAGGTGTGTCTAATTTCCAACCATATTCAGTACCAAAATGAATGGACAACCAGGATAGATGCTCCAGGACCATCAGTCAAAACCATGTTGATTCTCCCCTGATCCTGTTCAGTCATAACTCTTCCACTCAAGACATGTAGGAGACTGCAGACGTTGGAACCTGAAGCTGAACAAACTCTGCTGGAGGAATTCATTGTCAGAAACTATTCTTTACCTTCCACTGATGCTGTCTGACCTACTGAGTTCCTCTAGCATACACTTGAGCACGTCTTTCGACTATGACCTTATGGACTTCCAGAATACATGAACAACACTGGGCTGATTTAATTAATAGTTTCAAATCTGTTAATCCTTACTTTGACATTTTCATTCAGTTCTCAGTGACCTAAATTGAATCTTTATGTTTCATCGTCCTCAACAGCTCCATCAGAAGACATAATTTCCCTTACCAAGCTTTTAAATGTCTTCAACTGCAATCACCCCTTAATCTTCTATTCGGTTTAAATAAATTATGCTGGTAATCTAAACCAGTCCAACTGGCAAGAAAATACCCACACTGAAACTTAACCATTCACTCGTAAAACTTCAAGGCTTTTGAGGTAGAGGTGACTCCCAATGGGAGCACATTGGAGATAGTGGACGCAGACCGGACGATCACTTCATTGAGCACCTCAGCTCTGTCTGCCACAACAGCATGGATCTCGCAGTGGCCACCCACTTCAATTCCCCGGCTCCATTCCCTTGCCAATATGTCTGTCTGTGGTCTCGTGCACTGCCACACTGAGAGCACCCACACAATGGAGGAAATGCACCTCATATTGCACCTGGGCACCCTCTAACCGGATGGCATTAATATTGACCTCCATTTTCCATTCGCCCCCTCCCTTCTTTCCCAACGTGTCTTTCCTCTGGCTCTCGCTTTCTTCCCTTTTCCCTGTCTACTTTCACAAAGCTAAAAACAACTCCTCCCCAAATCAATTCTTGCCTTTCCTCTCTGCTGTTCTCTTGTCCAATTAACAGCTCTTATCTGTTAGTGCATACTCCTTCTCCTCCCATTTTTCCCTTTTCCCCAGCCCTTTCAATACAGGGATAAAATGCAGAACTCAGCAGACACCGTGGTTGAAGTAAATACAGAAAGCCGTAGAAACTCAGCAGGTCAAATAACTCCTTTATCTTCTTCTTTGGCTTGGCTTCGCGGACGAAGATTTATGGAGGGGGTAAAAAGTCCACGTCAGCTGCAGGCTCGTTTGTGGCTGACAAGTCCGATGCGGGACAGGCAGACACGGTTGCAGCGGTTGCAGGGGAAAATTGGTTGGTTGGGGTTGGGTGTTGGGTTTTTCCTCCTTTGCCTTTTGTCAGTGAGGTGGGCTCTGCGGTCTTCTTCAAAGGAGGTTGCTGCCCGCCAAACTGTGAGGCGCCAAGATGCACGGTTTGAGGCGTTATCAGCCCACTGGCGGTGGTCAATGTGGCAGGCACCAAGAGATTTCTTTAGGCAGTCCTTGTACCTTTTCTTTGGTGCACCTCTGTCACGGTGGCCAGTGGAGAGCTCGCCATATAACAGGATCTTGGGAAGGCGATGGTCCTCCATTCTGGAGACGTGACCCATCCAGCGCAGCTGGATCTTCAGCAGCGTGGACTCGATGCTGTCGACCTCTGCCATCTCGAGTACTTCGACGTTAGGGATGAAAGCGCTCCAATGGATGCAAAAGTAAAGATACAGAACCATGGTTTCAGGCTTGAGCTTTTCATCATGGCATGGGAAAATGTCATTAGCCACCTGAATATAAAGGTAAGGTTTGCAGGGGCAATCAGTGGGGAAGGGAAGGAGGGCACAGCAGCAGGAGGGGGGAGGAGGATTGGCTGGGTGAATGGAGAGGGAAGAGTGGGTGGAGAGCTGAGGGAAAGAGGAAATGGGGAGAGAAGGGGGGTGGGGGTGGAAGAGGTGAGCAGGTTAGCAGAAACCGGAGAAGTCAATGTTAATGCCATCTGGCTGCAGAGTGCTCAGACGTAAAATCAGGTGTTGTCCCTCCAATTTACAAGCCACCTTGGTGGGATGATGCACGAAGCCATGGACGAATGTGTGAGAGTGGAAGTGGGATGCAGAACTAGAACGATTGGCCAATGGGAGGTCCCTGTTACTGGTGCGGACAGAGCGAAGGCGCTCAGTGAAGTCTGCTCCAGTCTCTCTGATGTAGAGGAGGCTACAAAAGGAGCACGGGTGCAGTAAATCAGTCCTGCAGATACACAAATGAAATGTGCTTTGGGGCCCCAGACTGTGATGAGGAAGGAGGTGTGGGCTCAAATGTGTCACCTCCTGCAGACACAGGGGAAGGTGCCAGGCAGTCAATTGGTAGGGAGAGATGAAGTCACAGAGGGAGTGGTCCCTAAGGAAGGCAGAGAGGGGAGGAGAGGGGCAACTGTTGCCAAGATGAGGTCTTCCAGTCTAGATCATCTGAAATGTCTGTCTTCTTTCATCATCCTGGCTTCCCCTCCACCACCATCAATTCTCCTGCATCTCATCCATTTCCCGATCATCAGCCCTGGCTCCCTCCCCCCACACCCCACCCCCTCTCACCAGACACAATTAATGTAGGATTCCCTTTGTCCTTACCTATCACTCCATCAGCCTTAGCATCTAACACATTATTCTCTGGAATTTCTGTCACCTACACAGGATCCCACCACCATCTTCCCCTCTCCTCCCTCTGTGACTCCCTTGTGCACTCATCCCTCCCTACTAATCACCCCAAACCCCCCTCACCTTCCCCTGTGACCGCAGGAGGTGCCACACCTGTGGCCACACCTCCTCCCTCACCATGATCCAGGGTTCCAAACAGAGGCTGAGCACCTTCACTCTGTCCACACCAGTGACAGGGACCTCCCAGTGGCCAACCATTTCAGGTCTGTGCCCCCTCCCAGATACGTGTCTGTCCACGGCCTCAAGTACTATCCCACCGAGCCCACCCATAAATTGGAGGAGCAACACCTAATTTTCTGTCTGGGCCCCCTCCGGCCAGATGGCATAAACATGGACTTTTCCATTTTCTGCTAACATGCTCTCCCTTCCCCCCCTTCTCTTGCCCTCAGCTCTCCACCCCCTTCCCTCTCTATTCACCAGCCTCCCCTTGCTTGATGCTGTACCCTCCCTCCCTTCTCCACCTATTTCCCGCTGCCTTTGGGATCATTATGCCTCTCCCCTTGATGAAGGGCTCAAGCACGAAACATCGAATAGGGATCTTTATCTTTGCTACATAAAGGACACTGTTTGACCTGCTGAGTTTCTCCAGCGTTGTGCTGTTACTTTTAATACAAGGCGCCTGTCTGTTTTTTCTCGTACCTTGAGGAAGAGCTCAGTGCCAAAACGTTGGTAATATTGTACATCTTCACCTCGAATGGACGCTGCGAGACCGGCTGACTTTCTCCAGCATTTCGGTGTCTTCACTTCTTTGGCTTGGCTTCGCGGACGAAGATTTATGGAGGGGGTAAAAAGTCCACGTCAGCTGCAGGCTCGTTTGTGGCTGACAAGTCCGATGCGGGACAGGCAGACACGATTGCAGCGGTTGCAAGGGAAAATTGGTTGGTTGGGGTTGGGTGTTGGGTTTTTCCTCCTTTGCCTTTTGTCAGTGAGGTGGGCTCTGCGGTCTTCTTCAAAGGAGGTTGCTGCCCGCCAAACTGTGAGGCGCCAAGATGCACGGTTTGAGGTGTTATCAGCCCACTGGCGGTGGTCAATGTGGCAGGCACCAAGAGATTTCTTTAGGCAATCCTTGTACCTTTTCTTTGGTGCACCTCTGTCACGGTGGCCAGTGGAGAGCTCGCCATATAACAGGATCTTGGGAAGGCGATGGTCCTCCATTCTGGAGACGTGACCCATCCAGCGCAGCTGGATCTTCAGCAGCGTGGACTCGATGCTGTCGACCTCTGCCATCTCGAGTACTTCGACGTTAGGGGTGTAAGCGCTCCAATGGATGTTGAGGATGGAGCGGAGACAACGCTGGTGGAAGCGTTCTAGGAGCCGTAGGTGGTGCCGGTAGATGACCCATGATTCGGAGCCGAACAGGAGTGTGGGTATGACAACGGCTCTGTATACGCTTATCTTTGTGAGGTTTTTCAGTTGGTTGTTTTTCCAGACTCTTTTGTGTAGTCTTCCAAAGGCGCTATTTGCCTTGGCGAGTCTGTTGTCTATCTCATTGTCGATCCTTGCATCTGATGAAATGGTGCAGCCGAGATAGGTAAACTGGTTGACCGTTTTGAGTTTTGTGTGCCCGATGGAGATGTGGGGGGGCTGGTAGTCATGGTGGGGAGCTGGCTGATGGAGGACCTCAGTTTTCTTCAGGCTGACTTCCAGGCCAAACATTTTGGCAGTTTCCGCAAAGCAGGACGTCAAGCGCTGAAGAGCTGGCTCTGAATGGGCAACTAAAGCGGCATCATCTGCAAAGAGTAGTTCACGGACCAGTTTCTCTTGTGTCTTGGTGTGAGCTTGCAGGCGCCTCAGATTGAAGAGACTGCCATCCGTGCGGTACCGGATGTAAACAGCGTCTTCATTGTTGGGGTCTTTCATGGCTTGGTTCAGCATCATGCTGAAGAAGATTGAAAAGAGGGTTGGTGCGAGAACACAGCCTTGCTTCACGCCATTGTTAATGGAGAAGGGTTCAGAGAGCTCATTGCTGTATCTGACCCGACCTTGTTGGTTTTCGTGCAGTTGGATAATCATGTTGAGGAACTTTGGGGGACATCCGATGCGCTCTAGTATTTGCCAAAGCCCTTTCCTGCTCACGGTGTCGAAGGCTTTGGTGAGGTCAACAAAGGTGATGTAGAGTCCTTTGTTTTGTTCTCTGCACTTTTCTTGGAGCTGTCTGAGGGCAAAGACCATGTCAGTGGTTCCTCTGTTTGCGCGAAAGCCGCACTGTGATTCTTGGAGAATATTCTCGGCGACACTAGGTATTATTCTATTTAGTAGAATCCTAGCGAAGATTTTGCCTGCAATGGAGAGCAACGTGATTCCCCTGTAGTTTGAGCAGTCTGATTTCTTCACTACAATGTCTTCACTACAATCACAGCATCTGCAGACTTCTGTGTTTCACTCCAAACTTTAAGGCTTCCCCAAGAGATGACATTGAATTTCGAATCAAGATTGCATCATATAAATATACAGCCTTCAGTTCGTTCTTATAATGCACTTAGTTGAACATTCCAAGTCTCGATGAAGTCTTTTTCTGACCTTCTTGTTCCACAATTGCATATAAATGCATTATTCACAACACATATTTCTGGCCACGAGGCCTTTTCTCTCCTTTTGTCATAAACTTAACTGTCGCGACACAGCAGGTCACCTTCAGATTCACTGGGTTCAAGGATTTTTCTGAAGCTCTCCTTCCTTGTTCGATATATGTCAAGGTTGAGTGAACAATATCACGATCACAAGCCTCAGAAAAATAACCCAGACCATTCTCATCGCTACCTCTTGTGGATATGTTGGGAAAATTAACATAATTACTGCGCGTACGGTCGTTCACACTGGGTGCCTTTTTAGACTACAAGTACCTGAGTGCAACAGTACCGGTGGTTGTACATGCAGTAGAGTGGATGACTGACAACAAATTTTTCCAGTACAATATGGATGGGATGGGATGAGAATGGAGGGTTCTGGGCAAGATGGGACTAGAGGAGAGTACTTGGTTCGGTGTGGACTAGAAGGGCCGAGATGGCCTGTTTCTGAACTGTAATTATTATATGGGTTATTATATGATTTACACTACAGGCTTCCTTCGAAAAGTTGTAGAGGGTCGTGCAGGGCAAATTGCAGTGCCGGAATTGACTGTGTAGAGGTAAAATTCCTTGATTGTGCCGTTACATGCCTGCAGTCTAAAGACCGTAACTGTCTCGCTCTCTCCCCCTTTCCTCTAATGTAGATGATGATGTTTTCATGGCAGAAGCTTTTTGAATTTAAATCAGGCTTTTGACAATGTGTTGGTGGGTGGTGATTTTAATTGTTGTTTGGATGTTTTATTAGATAAATCTCCAAAAACCAGGTAAAACGAAGATGGCTAAACAGTTGTTGATGGTAATGAAGGATTTGAACTTGGTACAGATTTGGAGGTGGTTGAATCCGACAGAAAAAATACTTCTTTTTATTCCACAAGGCATAAATCTTATTCTAGAATAGATTTATTTTTAGTATCAGCACAATTACACGGTAGATTTACTCAGGCCGAATATAAAAGTAGGATTTTGTCTGATCATTCTTTGCTATTAATTACCTGTATTGGTTGAGAAAGGGTTGAAACTACATATCGATGGAGATTCTAATTTCAACTGTTGTTGAAACAACCTGAATTTATTAAATATTTGAGAGAACACATAAAACCTTTCTTACAAAAAATAAAGGATCGGTGCAATTTAAATTCATTTCATGGGATGCATTGAAAGTCTACTTGAGGGGACAAATTATTAGTTATACAGCTAAAGTTAAAAAGCAATACTTGGTAGAGAGTCAAGATTTAGAGGAAGAGATAGATAAGTTGGAAAAAGAAATACAACAGGACATGATGGAAGATTAAAAAAGCTCATTTAACTAAATTAAAGTTACGGTATAATACTTTACAAACTTACAAATTCAAAAAATCGTTGCAAAGAACTAAACAACATTATTACGAGTTGGGTGAACATGCCCATAAAGTATTAGCTTTGCAACTGAAGACTGAACAGGTTTCTAGGACAATAAATGCTATTAGACGAACTACAACAATTATTTATAAACCTCAGGAGATTAATGATGAATTTTGTTTATTTTATGAGGAATTGTATACTTCTGCAGTTTTGGAAGATAATGTTAGAATTGATGCTTTTTTGTCTAACTTGGCTCTACCATCTTTAAAGGATGCAGAGGTGAAAAATTGTAACAAACTTTTTTTTTACAGTTATGGAAGTTAAAGAGGCATTGCAAGCAATGCCTGGAGGGAAGTCCCTAGGGGAAGATGGTTTTACTTCAGAATTTTATAAAGAGTTTAATGATTTGTTGTTTCCTGTATTGATGGAAGTTTTGAAGCAGGCCACTGAGAGTGGTACCTTTCTAGATTCTTTTTCTAAAGCATTTATTCCAGTAATTCCTAAGAAGAATAGAGATCCATTAAAAGTTGGGTCATATAAACCAATTTTGTTTACTGAATGTGGATTAGAAGATAGTTGCCAAGGTTTTAGCTAATAGGTTAGCTAAATATTTACCAGAGCTGATTCACGTATATCAGGTTGTGTTTATTAAGCATCAGTATTCTGCGGATAATATTATTAAGTTAATTTCTTTGATGAATGTTTCTCGGGAGCAATCCGACAAACTTATGATAGTTGCCTTAGATGCTGAGAAGGCTTTCCATAGAGTGGAATGGGATTTTTATTCAAAGTATTAGAAAAAATTAAATTGGGGCCACTCTTTACTGGTTGGGTGAAGGCCTTATATAAAAACCCATCAGCTAGGGTGGTGACAAAGGGACAAATATCTTCATTATTTATATTATCTAGATTGACTAGACAGGGGTGTCCTTTGTCACCAGCTTTGTTTGCGTTGGTAATAGAACCATTGGCTCAAATGATTAGGCAAGATAGCAATATTAAAGGAATTAAAGTGAATGTAGATGAGTATAAAATAAATTTATTTGCAGATGAGGTTTTAATATATTTAACACATCTTATGCAGTCATTGGGATATCTTCAAGCACAGTTGGAGCAATACAGTAGGATGTCAGGCTATAAAGTTAATTGGGATAAGAGTAAAATAATGCCTTTAGCAATGGAAGACTATTCAGCTTGTAAGCAGGTTACAATATTTTGGTGGTCTGACAAAATTAAATGCCTGAGAATAATTGTTGATAATAATTACAATCATTTACATGAGCTGAATTATCTACCATTATTGACTAAAATTAAATATGATTTAAATAGATGGAAAGATTTACCAATAACTTTGATAGGATGGGTAAATTGTATTAAAATGAATATTTTTCCTCATGTACGGTATCTTTTTCAATCGATCCTGTGTAAAATTCTGAAAAAGTTTTTAAAAAATCTTAAAGCATTAGTGTGGACTTTTTTGTGGAAAGGTAAATTAGCAAGGGTGTCACTACAAAAACTGACCTGGAAATATGCTTTAGGAGGATGGCAGTTACCTCCTTTTCAAAACTATTAAAATTTATTAATAGAATGTTTGAAGTAGAACAACCTTTGGTATGGGCTAGAATTGAAATGGCTCAGATCCATGAACAAAGAATAGATCAATTTCTTTATAAATGGAATCTTCAATTCTTCCAAAACTATAATTTACCTGTGTTAAAACATTTAATGGAGTTATGGCATAATAAAAACCAAATTATAGGGACTAAAGGTAAAATCTCAGCCAAAACTCCACTGAATCAGAATAAATTTATTTTTTCCCAATTAATAATCAACTTTTGAAATCATGGGAACAGAGGTATCAAATTGGTGGAAGATTGTTATGAAGCTGGGTACTTCGTTTCATTTCATAGACTTTAAGAAGAGTACGGAATTCTTTGAATATGCTATTTGCCTATTATCAGGTTTGAGTTTTGTTGTTAGATAACTTTGGACATGGTTTAAGGTTACCTAGTAACCTTAAGTAAATTTGAAACTTTACTTATCAAAGGTGGTAACAATGTTTATTTCAGAAATGTATGCTTTCTTGCAACATAAAATGATTAAACCAGATGTTTATAAAATGAGAATTAAATGGGAAAAGGACTTATCTATTTCAATATCTCAGGATAACTGGATGACTAGTGTGAAGGTGGTATGACCAAATTAATAAATGTGAGATATAGATTAGTCCGTTATAATTTTCTTCATCAGCTTTATTTAACTCCCGAGAAGTTAAGGAAATATGGATTTAGTTCTTCAGACTTGAGCTTTCGATGTGGTAAAGAGATTGGTTCTTTTTTTACATTCAGTATGGCTTTATGAGATAGTGAAACCTTTTTGGTATAGAAATAAGTATTTTTTGGAGGGTTTATTTAAATTCAAGCTTTCACATCTTTTATTATTTTTATCGGGATAAATTAAGACATTGAGTTTGGAATTAAAATTAGATAAGTTTCAGATTGCATTTATTCGATTAGCGTTAGCAGTGGCGAGAAAACGTATAGCCATTACTTGGTAGAATAAGATCAAGTTGAGTATTTAAAGATGGCACATGGAGATGAGATCCTGTATTCCATTGGTAAAGATAACTTATAATTTACATAATAATTATTCCTTTTTTATTAAAGTGTGGAGCCTGTATATGAAGTATATTGCTACTTGGTTCGGCTAGGAGTCGGAGGAGGAGCTTGGAGAGAGTCGGGCTGTGAGTCAGAGGAGGAGGAGCTTCCTGAAAGTGACAGGGTCAATTGGTCAAGGGGCCAATAAAAGGAGTGAAAGGGGAGGGAGTGGCCAGCAGCGAGGAGCAGCTCAGTGAGTGAGTGGAGCAGTGAAGGAGTGAGACTTCCTGACTTTGGCTTATCAAGCTTCGGCGAAAGCAGGCAAGGAAAAAAGGTAAGCTGAGTTATTTGCCTTCGTATTCAGAATCATGCCAATAGGGTTAGTGCTCTGTACTGGGTGTCAGATGTGGGAACAATGGGTGACCTTCACCCTCCCAAATGGCCACATCTGCACCAGGTGTACCGAGATGCAGTTACTAAGGGGGTGAATTAGGGATATGGAGTTGCAGATTGATGACCTGCGGCTTGTCAGGGAGAGTGAGGAGTTAATCGACTCAACTTTCAGGGCGATAAATACTCCAGAACCCGTGTCAGGTAAGTGGGAAACCGTCGGGGGGGGGAAGAGAAAAACAGAGAGCACACCAGTGACTATCCCACTCAGCAACAGTTATGTTGTGTTGGATTCTGTTGAGGGAGATGACCGGACAGAAGATGGCCACAGGCACCAGGTCAATGGCAATGAGCCTGGCAGAGTGGTGCAAAAGAAAAAGAAAAGGAGAAATGCAGTAGTTATTGGGGACTCATTGTCAGGGGTACAGACAGGAGGTTCTGTGAGCCAGATAAGTTTACCGCATGGTGTGCTGCCTCCCTGGTGCAAGGGTATGAGATTTGACAAATCGCTTCCAAAATATTCTGAGAGGAGAGGAAGAGCAGCCTGATGTCTTGGTACATGTGGGTACAAACGACATTGACAAGAAAAGGGAGGAGGTAATGAAAAGGGATTACAGTGAGCTGGGACGAAAGCTGAAAGACAGGAATGCTAGGGTGGTGATCTCGGGATTACTACCTGTTCCAAATGCAAGTAATGAAAGGAATGTAAGAATAAGGAAAATGAACATGTGGGTGAGGTGCTGGTGTACAAGGCAAGGATTTGGCTTCTTGGAACATTGGGATCTCTTTTGGGGAAGGCATGATCTTTACAAGAGGGATAGGTTGCACCTAAATCCAAAAGGTGTCAACATTTTGGCAAGTATGTTTGGTACAGCAGTGGAGCAAGGTTTAAACTAATTTGGCAGGGGTATGGGAACCAGAGTGTTAGGGAAAAGGGTAGGGAAGGTAAAGTAATGGTCAGGAAAAGTAATGTTGGGAGGAGAAAGTAAATAATCAGATGGTGCAGTGAGTTTTCGGGTCAATGATAGTGTTAAGAAAATTACAAAAAAAACTGGTGGGCAGAAAAATCAAAAGAAAAGGTTACAGAAGTCACTAGATATTAAAAGGACAAAGAGCATAAAGGCACTTTATCTGAATGCCCGCAGTATTTGAAATAAGGTTAGTGAACTTGAGGCGCAAATCGGTACCCATGCCTATGATTTGGTAGCCATCACGGAAACATGCCTACAAGGTGACCCTAAATGGGAATTAAACTTTCAAGGGTATCAGGTGGTGCAAAGAGATAGACAGGACGGTAAGGGAGGTGGAGTTGCACTCTTAATCAAAGATGAGCTCCAGGCAGTAGTGAGGGATGATATAAGATCTAAAGAACATAATGTTGAGTCCATTTGGGTAAAGATAAAGAATAACAAAGGGAAAAAATTATTGGTGGGTGTTATCTATCGCCCACCAAATAACAATAGTTTAGTGGCACAGGAAATAAATAGAGAGATAAGTGAGGCATGTAATAATGATACGGCAGTAGTCATGGGGGACTTTATCTTCCACATAGATTGGGAAAATCAAGTTGGTCGTGGGAGTCTGGCAGAGGACTTCATAGAATGCATCCGCGATAGCTTTCTTGAGCAGCATGTTAAGGAACCCACAAGAGAAAATGCTCTCCTGGATCTAGTGTTGTGCAATGAGATAGGTAGAGTAAATGCTGTAATAGTCAGAGACCATCTGGGAAATAGTGATCATAGTATGATTGAATTTCTCATTCAGATGGAAGGGGAAATAGTTAGATCTAAAACTAATATATTATGCTTAAACAGGGGTGACTACCATAGGATGAGGGAGGAATTGGGCAGAGTGGACTGGGAGCACAGGCTAATTGATGAAACAGTTGAGGAACAGTGGAAGATTTTCAAAGAAATATTTTGTAATGCTCAACAAAAATATATTCCGGTCAGGAAAAAGGGCAGCAAGGGAGGGAAAAATCAACCGTGGTTAACAAAGGAAATAAAGGAGAGTATAAAATTGAAGGCGCAGGTGTACAAAGCTGCAAAGAGCAGTGGGAAACTGGAAGATTGGGATAACTTTAAGAGACAACAAGGGGTTATAAAGCGGGTAATAAGAAATGGGAAAAAGGATAATGAAAGTAAATTGGCACAAAATATAAAAACAGAAAGCAAAAAATTTTATAAATATATAAAACGGAAGAGGATGGCCATAGTTAACATAGGACCCTTGGAGGATGAGAAAGGAAAACTGGTAGCAAAAAATGAAGAAATGGCCGAGGCATTAAACAAATATTTTGTGTCAGTCTTCACGGTAGAAGACACGTCCAGCATGCCCAAGTGCAGAGTTAAGGATGCGAATGTTGGGGAGGACCTTGATAAAATAGTTATTACAAAGGAAGTAGTGATGGAGAAACTAGTGGGACTTAAGCCAGACAAATCACCTGGTCCTGATGATATGCATCCAAGGGTTCTGAAGGAAATGGCAGAAGTTATAGTTGATGCATTGGTGGTCATATACCAAAATTCCTTGGATTCTGGGCAGGTCCCGGCAGACTGGAAGACAGCACTTTTTAAGAAGGGATGTAGGCAGAAGACTGGAAATTATCGGCTAATTAGCTTGACGTCTGTAGTTGGAAAAATGGTTGAAGCCATCATTAAAGATGAAATAGTGAAACTTTTGGAACATAAGGGTTCATCAGGCAGATTGAAAGGGAAGATCTCGTTTGACAAACTTGTTAGGATTCTTTGAGGATATAATGGATGCGGTGGATAGAGGGGAACAGGTTGATGTTGCATATTTGGATTTCCAGAAAGCGTTTGATAAGGTGCTGCACAAGAGACTTATCAGTAAGTTACAGGAAAGTGGAGTCCGGAGAAGTCTATTGGCCTGGATTGAAAATTGGTTGTCTGACAGGAGGCAGAGAGTCGGGATAAATGGGAGTTTTTCAGGTTGGCAGAGAGTGGTAAGTGGGGTGCCGCAGGGGTCAGTGTTAGGCCCACAACTGTTCATCATTTACATTGATGACTTGGAGGACGGGACAAAATGTGGTGTAGCCAAGTTTGCGGATGACACCAAATTGAGTGGAAGAGCAAATTGTAATGAGGATGTGGAGAGTCTGCAGAGGGATATAGTTAAGTTAGATGAGTTGGCAAAGGTCTGGCAGATGGAGTACAATGTTAATAAGTGTGAGGTTATCCACTTTGGCAAGAAAAATAAAAGAACTGAATATTATTTAAAGGGTGAAAAACTACAGCATGCTGTTGTGCAGAGGGACTTGGGAGTGCTTGTGCATGAATCACAAAAAGTTAAGTTGCAGGTGCAGCAGGTTATTAAGAAGGCAAATGGAATGTTGGCCTTCATCGCTAGAGGAATTGAATTCAGGAGTAGGGAGATAATGTTGCAACTGTATAAGGTACTGGTGAAACCGCACCTGGAGTACTGTGTCTAGTTCTGGTCTCCATATTTGAGGAAGGATATACTGGCTTTGGAGACGGTCCAGAGGAGGTTTACTAGGTTGATCCCTGGGATGAAGGGGTTGACTTATGATGAAAGGTTAAATCGTCTAGGATTGTATTCGCTCGAGTTCAGAAGAATGAGAGGAGATCTTATAGAAACATATAGGATTATGAAGGGTATGGATAGGATAGATGTAGGAAGGTTTTTTGAGCTGGCCGGGGAAACAAAAACGAGAGGACACAGTCTCAAGGTTCGGGGAGTAGATTTAGGACAGAGATGAGGAAAAATAGCTTTTCCCAGAGAGTAGTGAATGTTTGGAATTCTCTAACTAGGGAAGTGGTTGAGGCTGCTTCATTAAACATATTTAAAATTCGGTTAGATAAATTTTTACATGATAGAGGAATTAGGGGATATGGGGAGAAGGCAGGTAGGTGGAGTTAGGTCATAAATTAGATCAGCCATGATCGTATTGAATGGCGGAGCAGGCTCAATGGGCCATTTTTGGCCTACTCCTGTTCCTACTTCCTGTGTTCCCATATGTTCCTAAAAATATAGTATAAATTTTCTTTCCTTCCCCAGGTTGAGATGGCACCTTCCATGGTGATGATTTGACTATTCTATGTTAACTCCTTTCTTTTTCTTTTGGGTAGCTACAAGGGGCGGGAGGGAGTTGGGGGGAGGGTAGGGAATTAGGGGAGAAAACTATCTTTATCAGTACTTTTTAATTGCTTGTATACCTTATTTTGAATAATAAATAAAATATACAAAAAAAAACAAGGAAGCATGGTTATATTCCTGGATTTACCATGATCAGGAAGGTAACAGTCAACTTATGGCAACTCCAAGATGTAAGTAATGTGATGAGAAAGGAACAAATGGCCAAGAAAGGACTTCGAAGAGATGCAGAGCGGGGTCCAAAATTCATCCATGCCAATTAATAACAGCTGTGAACTACACTTTGCTTATGCAAGAGGGAGGGACAGTCAGAGAGAAGGAAGGGGGGAGAATAGGTAAATAAAATAAATGGTTTGTCTTTTAATGGATGGGATAAAGTATATGTACTTATCGTTCAATATGAGAGTAAAGCTATGAAGGGAAACATGGCATCTTATGTAGTAGGATCCCTTTAACATTCACATAACCTTTGGCACACCCATATCATCAGTAACAACAAGGTTTCAGGATTCAATGATCAATACGGTGTCTTAAGTAATCACATGGTGCATTATGAAGGGAGTGTCATGCCATGGCTCACTGGTGGCATTCTTGCCTGGAGTTAAAGAATTGCATTGCATTTTTTTAAGACCCGCCGCAGAGATATCAATATAAAGATCAAGGCACATCCTCCAGTCCTTTATGGTTGACGTGAATTGTGTGAGAAATTATCCAAAATCTATCTGCTTTCTCAGGTGAAAGAAAGTTTCAAAAGCCAGCAGGAAGAACTCACCAGTGTCTCACAAAGTATCGGATCACTTTCTGTCAACCTGTGGGACCTTGCTGTGTGTGAACTGACCACTTCCTCCCATCACTTATAAGTGTCTTTCCTCGGTGTATTTTTTTATATAGAGATACAGCATGAGCCCACACAGCCTTGATAAACCCATGTGACTAATTAACCTACTGACCATGTACAACTTTGCAATGTAAAAGGAAACTGGAGCATCTGGAGGAAACCCATACGGTCACAGGCAGAACATACTTATTCACAGTAAAGCACTGAAGTAAATCCTGAGATTCAGCGATGGTTACAGCCACCATGAATTAACAGTGGACAACCACATTCCATGAATAGCCATAGAAGTAGTGGGAACGTGGGCCCTCGAGATAGTGTGGTGAACGCCAGATGGCAAACCAGATTTCCAAACTTTTGCAATGCAGATTATTGGAGGGGTTTTTTTCTCTGCCATCAGCAGGGTAACCAAACCAATTCTTTATCACCTTATTAAATTTGACATATATCACATGATTTGGAATACAAACCATATGTCAAGCACTACAATCGAACTGCACAAAAACAGTGTATGTTGAAGGGAAAATGGGTGTAGAAATAATGCAACTAGGAGGACAGGCTGGGTGGAGAGAATTTTGATCAACCGTTAAAAGCCTGAACACCAGGACACGAATGAAATAGCAAGATGAAATTTTCATTTTCTTGATACTGTAAATTGATTCGACCTAACGTGTCTTTCTTCCTTAATGCATTACCCATTTGAATTACGTGATGCAACTTGTCAAGTTGAATCATTTCATTTTTTTAACCACAGCTTTTCACATAGCACCTGCACAAGTCTGCTTATGGACATCTTAATTCACCTTTCCTCCATCTTGTTCAAAAACACCAGCACCAATGTTGTTTCTGCTTTCTAGCTTCAGCTGCGGTTCATGTTCAAGTTGGTTATCATCTGACCGTACATATACAAACAGACGAAACAGCGTTTCTACGGACCCGTCCGCAGTGATGAGGCAGAAGGACCACACACCTGTCTGCAGTGATGGGGTGGAACGACCACACACCTGTCCGCAGTGATGGGGTGGAAGGACCACACACCTGTCCGCAGTGACAGGTCAGAGGGACCACACACCTGTCCGCAGTGATGGGTCAGAGGGATCACACCCTTGTTCGCAGTGATGGGATGGAGGGACCACACTTGTCCACAGTGATGGGACACAGAAGAAGAGACTACATATCTGTCTGCAATGATGTGATGGAGGGACCACACACCTGTCTGCAGTGATGGGCTGGAGGGACCACACATCTGTCCACAGTGATGGGAAGGAGGAATCACACACCTGTCCGCAGTGATAGGACGGTGGGGAAAAGAACTCACACTGTCCGGAGTGATGTAATGGAGGGGCCACACACCTGTCTACAGTGATGGGATGGTGAGGGAGGGACCACACACCTGTCTGCAGTGATGGGACATAGGTGGAGAGAGTCAGAATCTTCAAGTTCCTGGGAATCCATATTTCAGAAGACCTCTCCTGGAGCCAGCACATTGGGGCAACTATGAAGGCACATTCAAAGGAGTCTGAGGAGATCTGGCATGTCAGCGGACACTCTGTCAAACTCCTGTAGGTTGACTGTGGGAATTACACTGACTGGGTGCATCAAACTTGGTTTGGGAATATGATTGCCCAGGAACACAGAAGGTAACACACAAAGCCCGGTACTTCACAGGCTCAGACCTCCCATCCACTGAAGACTTGTATGTGAGGACCAACACTTCTCGGTTCAAAAACAGTTCAAATAACCTCCCATTACACAGATCATGGACTGCCTTAACACCACAAAAGATATATTTTCACTACTTCAATCACTTTTCTTTTGTTCGAGGATTACTGCTGTAGAAAACTACAGCACAGAAAAAGACCCTATGGCCCATCTACTCTGTGTTGAACTATTGTTCTGGTTCCCCTTTGAACTACACCTGGACCATTTCCCTCCATAACTCTCGCATTGATGTACCTATCCAAATATGCCTTGAATGTCGAAATCGAGCCGCATTCGCTGCTTCAGTTGGCAGCTCTTACCACGCTCTTTTTCATTCAATTAAAGTGTACTGCTATCGCCGTTCTCTCGTTAACTTGGCTGATGTTTTTCTTCAGAAGTACCTGATTGGCTGCTTCGAGTCTAAACTTCAGAGCAGATGGTTAATGTATCATTATCATGGGAACACTATCAGTGTCATACTTCACCTACATGGAGGTGTGGGCAAGGATTAATCTAGGGACAGCAAAACGAAAGAAACCATTGATGACGACCAACCTCATGTCATGAAGAGCTGACACCTCACATCAATTAGATCTGGATGAACATTGTTCCCTATCTCAAAAACAAAAATTAAATCCAATGCTACAGAACTAAACTGAGCAAGGAACGAGCTGGAGTGACTGCAACAACATTTTTTTTAAAAATTAGAGCGAAACCTCGTTAGCATGCGATTCGTTGATCCGCAGAATCGCTTATAGCACGGGTGTCTGTGGACCCCAAACTGCTAAGGGACGGGCTGATGACAATCAGCTGGCGACCCAACTCCCCATGCCTGACAGACCCCCCTCCCTGCTGCCTGACAGGCCCCCTCCCCGCTGTCCCTGCCCCCCGGTGCTAGAGTTCGGGGCAGTGGCGGCCGTCGTGGGACGTCGGGGCAGGGGCAGCCAGTGAGGGACGCCCTTGCCCCAACATTCTGCGGCGGCTGCCCCGCACTCTGACATCTATGCATCTGTTCCGCTACTTGGCTGTAACGCGGTATAAAATCTTTGACCCCAACTACCATGTTCTAATGAGGTTTTATTGTATTTTTTTAATTTAGAAATACAGCACGGTAACAGGCTGTGGTGCAACCCCTGTAATGCATGTATTGTATGGGCTAACCCACCCCCTGAACCAGTGAATCCTCCCTCCTGGAAATCCCTATAAAGGCTGTTACGCCCACACTCCTACCCCAGTACCTGCCTTGGAACCGGGCCAGCAACAGGTGAGATGTGTTGATGTCTTTAGGTGATTAAAGCCTGTTAATCACAACTTTCTGTCTAATGTGGTTGATCGAGAACGCTACACAGGCTGTTCCGGCCCATGAGCCCATGACACCCAAACTTAGCAATTAATCTTCAACCCCCCCTCTGCCATATATTTTTTGGAGGGTGGGAGGAAACCCACGCAGCCATGGGGAGAACGTACAATCTCTTTTCAGACAGTGTGGGACTTGAACCCCAGTTGCTGGCGCTGTAATAACTGCACTAACCATTATATTAACTCTGCTGTCTTGAATGAAGTAAGATTCACGGACACTACCATTGTGGGTTATTGCCTTTTACCCACAAAACAAGTTTAATTTTGCCCCTTATCTTGCACTCATTGAGATAAAGTCAGTTGGTTGTACTTTGCCATGTCACTGTGGTTTCAGTGAACTGTATCCTAAGAAAATTAGGCCATGGTTGAGAACAGAACATGATGAGCACAGGCTCAAACTCCAAACCCTGGGGCTCTGTACCACCCCCCCCCCCCCCCACCCTGCAACTGGATCATTGACTTACTCATCAGAAGACCACAGTCAGTATGAATTGGTAGGAATGTCTCCTCCTCACTGATCATCAACACAGGCGCACCCCAAAGATGTGTGAATAGTCCACTGCTCTCATCGTTATACATCCATGATTGTGTGCCCAGAGACAATTCCAATGCTATTTACAAGTTTGCCGATGACGCCACATTTGTCAGCAAAATAACAAACTGCAATGAGGAAGCTTACAGGAGGGAGATAAATCACCTCATTGAATAGTGCCACATCAACAACAGTTGCACTCAACATCAGCAAAACCAAGGAGATGATTGTGGACTTCAGGAGGAAGTCAGGGGAATACGACCCAGTCCTTATCGAGGGCTCAGTAGCAGAGAGGGTCAAGAACTTCAAATTCCTGGGTATCAACATCTCTGAGGATCTGTCCTGGAGCTTCCATGTCAATGCAATCACAAAGAAAGCTCTCGAACTTTGTGAAGTGTTTGAGGAAATTTGGTAGAAAACTTGCGAAAACTTCTGCAGGTGTTCCAAGGAGAGCATTCTGGCTGGTTGCATCACTATCTGGTGTGGAGGTACAAGAATAAACTCCAGAGGGTTGTTAACTCGGCCTGCGACATCACAGGCATCAGACTTCTCTCCATCGAGGACATCTACATGAGGCGGTGTCTTATGAAAGCAGCCTCCATCCTCAAGGACCCCAGCATCCAGGTCATGCCCTTTTCACCCTATTACCATCAGTGAAGACAAGCCCTCAGCAGCACAAGGACAGCTTCTTCCCTGCTGCCATCAGCTTCCTTAATAATCAATGAACAAAAGACACTGCCTTACTTTTCGTGCACTACTTGTATTTATTGTTGTAAGGTGGTTTATATGAATGTTTGCACTGTGATTGCTGCCACAAGATAACAAATTTCATGACTAGTTCATGACAAATTCTGATTCTGAAACTTGGTCCTGGTTTATTTGGCATTGCCTGAGGCATTGTCTCTTACTGGGATGGTCATCTGTGTTGAATGTATAGTTGCTTTCTCACTTAAACACAATTGTGCCACTGACAACTGAATTTGTCAAGTGATATATTGCCAAATATAAAATAAATTCTGTGTACTGATTGAGTTAAAGCATGCGCGCTGTCACAGACTGCCAAGTGAAGTCAGGTGGAATCACAGGCAATGTTTCCTGCCCTGACGAGCTCAATGCCTTCCTTCCGTGGTCACTTTTCTCAGGTCGGTGAGATGAGGTCACCCACCATGACTGTCTCAGGGGCACATGTAACCCACGGTTAGCACTGCAGACATCAGGTCAGCCTTCCCCATAGACTGAGATAGACAGGGAAGTGGGGAGTGGGAAAGAGGGAGAGGGATAGAGTGAGTGGGAGGGAGGGGGAGATGAAGAGGAGAGGGGAGAGAGGGAGAGGGAGGGTGAGAAGGATGATGAGACAGAGAGAGATAGGAGAGGGAGAAGGAGAGATGGGGGGAGGGAGGGAGAACACTGGAAAGATTCCTTGACCAGAGCATTCCTGTAAGTCTCCTCAAAACCATTAAAAATCCTCTTTAAGCCTTAATTTTAAAAATGTTTAACTATACAATAAAGCAGAAGATACATCTGGCCATTGAAACCCATGTCACCCAATTAACCTACCAACCCGTAACATTTTGAAGGGTGGGAAGAAACTGGAGAGCCCAGAGGAAACCCACGCAGGTCACGGGGAGAACTTACAAACAGTGGCAGGTCAAAACCTAGTGGCTGGAGCTGTAACAGCGCTGTGCCAGCTGTGGAGAGGTCTGCGGTGCTTTGCAATGGCTGAAGGTTGCACTGTAAACTAGCTGTAAGGTGAAGTTGCTGACAGTGGAGCATTAGTGGAGAGCAAAGCAGCAATCAGTCCTGGGCACTCTCAGGGGAAGCCTTCTCAACTGCTCAAGCAAATCAGAATCTTGCTCCATCTCCTACTCAGAGCAAAAGTTGGGGGCGCAGCTGAAAAATCTCCCTCCTGTGTTTTGGAGTGCCTTTTACACTGAAATAATTGCAGAAAATGCCAACCATGCCAATGTGACACCCACACTCATGAATGATTTCAAGTAAAAGTTAATGTTGAAAACTTTGCTGTTTGCAATTAATCGTCTTCTGTGAACCATCCCCCCACTGTGAAAAGTTGAATAAAGAAATCTTTTGAAATGAAGCAAATCTCATGACTTACAACATTTAAGTCTTTGATCTCCTTGTCAGCCTGTGTGCCACTGGGTTTGCAGTAATATCCTATCCAGCTGCTTTCATTTCACTGTTGGATTTTCACCAATTAAAACCATCCCAAACTTCTTATAACAGTTTTATATGAATAACCCTATCATCAAAAATGGTGGCGTGGACAGAGCTGCTGTGAGAGCTGGGAGAGTGAGACCTTGCTACTTCACAGGGTCCTACTGCCTGAACCTGATCATGACAGTACTGTACAGGCTTTAAACAGCCTTGGAAAGGAGCCGACAGTGTTTTTTTTTAATCCTGCAACCATGTGGTCTGTGACCAAGATGGTGGCACCTGTGTTGGGCAGTGTATCCGGGGGAGCAACATACTGGTGCAGGGCACCCGAAACGGGGAGAACATTCTGCCCCCCTCCCATTGAGAAGAAGAAGAAGCACAGGAGACTGCCCCACAGGATGGTGACCATGGTAGCAGACCAACAACGGGTTCAGCTGCGGGCCACTGGCTACCTGGGTCGAAAGACGCACACCGTCTCCGGGGCTGCAGTCAAAAGATCCACCTAGGCTGCGGGCTGCTGGAGAATGGCTCAGGGAAATGGGTATTGGAACCAGCTTTGAGAGGATGCTGAGGGAAAGAATGGCTCCCGAAGAGCCTCGGGTTTCCGACGGATTTCCCATCACATTAGAGGTTGAATCTGGAGCTCGGGTCACCAATGGTTTGGAGTCTGTGCAGCTGCAGAGACTGCGGGAGGGCTGGAGGTGAAACCAGGGATGCTCAGTGACTCTGAAGGGACTCTCTTTTGCTTCTCTTTCTCCTATCGTTAGAGGCAACGGGCAATGCTTGTATATTTTTTAAGTATTATTACATGACAATAAAAGGGAAATAACAATATAATATAGAACGCCACCATTTGCAATGTTTTTTAGCCTTTTGCTAAAAATGTCCCTGTAGCTTTGAATTGATAGCTACAAATGCAGATGACAAAACAGGTGCCCATAAAAAGAAAACCTTTCACGCCTGCCTGTACTCCAAAGAAAGAGTACTTTTCCCCTAATCTGAGGTAACTTTGTGCATTCATTACCAAAACCAGTGGCCAAATCATTTCCTGTTCTCAATTTCCCAACCAGCTGCATCTCCAAAGCCAAATCATTCCACAAGTGGCACTATGACGTAGAGAGGCCCGGGTTCAAGCCTGCTTGGAGTTTGTGCAAGGCCCCTGTGGCCAGTTTGCTTTCCTCCTGGCGCTCCAGTATTCCTCCCCCCCACCCCAAAGATGAGAGGATGGGTTGTCAGGTTCATTGGCTGCTGTGAATTGACCCCAGTGAGTGGTGGAATCTGAGAAGTGGGAGAACACAACATTGATGTTGATGGACGATTGATGGACGAATGCAGACAGTGAGCCAAAGGGGTTTTCACTGAGCTCTATGACGATGTATGATGGTGTGATCTACATTACTAAACCCCCTTTAATGTTTTCCCATTCTCAATGGTGTTCAACCACTTACCATCTGCCTACTACCCACTGATCAAAACTAGACCCTGTCTATACACAGCTTTCCTGCAACGTCTTTCCAATCATGCCCCTTGATTTCTCAACTCCATTGCATAAACACATTGCATTTCCTATGTTAAGGAACTGATATTAAGTTTCATTGCTAGGTATGCCTCTTGGGTGTCAAGGGAACATGGCTGAAAATCTTCTAGCCCAGAGGCTCTCAGGGAGCCTGTGGAGCTTAGCAAGCTGACCAGCCTGATTCGACGTCCATATGCAGTTTGTTGGCTTGGGTGGTCATTCCCAGAAAACAGATGTGTCCATATGGGGGCCACCCCAGCTGCATCAACCCAGCGCAACTCATTGGACAGGTCAGGATGATTTGCTTCATGCTGTGGAACAAAGGGGTTCCAGTGGACAGACACTCAAATCACTAAAAGTGTTGCCATGGCTGAGCAAAATCAGGAAAAGAAACCAAACATAAATGGAATAATCTACACACATCGTCTTTTAACCCACTGACTCCAACAGTTACCTCTTGCTAATCTGTCACCTTTTACAATCCTATTCCCTTCTCTCAACTCCTCTGCATCTGCTCCCAGGATGATGCTTTCCATTCAGGGGCATCCAAGAAGACCCATTTCTTCTGAAATCACTGCCTCCTCTCTACTGCCACCAACTCAGCCCTTGTCCGGATCTCCTCTATTTTCCGCATGTCTGGCCCGGCCCCTTCCCCATCCCTTTCCTAGACGTAACCAGGACAGGTTCTCCTCATCCTAGCACCTTACCAGCCTCCACTCCAGTTTACTGGGCTCCTCAATTTCTGCCACCTGCAATGGCATCCCATTACCCAACACATCTTTCCATCTCCTCCTCTCTCCACTTTCCATAAGGCTTGCTCCCTCCATGATCCCCTTGGCCACTCATCCCTTCCACTACACGCCCCTTTGGCATCCACAAGGGTCTCCCTTGGTACCGCAAGACATGCCAAACCTCCCCCCTCACCACCATTTAGGGCCCCAGATAGTCTTTCCAAGTAAATCAACATTTCACTTGTAAATCAGCAGGGGTCATCCATTACTACGTCGGAGAAGCTGGATGCAGACTGGGACATAACCATATAACCATATAACCATTTACAGCATGGAAACAGGCCATGTCGGCCCTTCAAGTCCGTACCGGTTCACTTGAACAACTCCACTAGCTCCTCCGCAAACTCCTGAGGAAGTAGAGGCTTTCTTCATGATGCTATTGGTGTGTTGGTTCCAGGAAAGATCTTCCGAGATAATGAACTACAGGAAAGATATCAATAAGATTGAAAGAGTGCAGAGAAGATTTACTTGGATCTTGCTGGGTCTTCAGGAATTGAGTTACAGGGAGATTAATCTCTCCATTAAGCACCTTGGCTCTGTTTACTGTGATTACAGGCATCTAACAGTGGCCAACCATTTTAATGGCACACACCATTGCCACTCTGGCATGTCTGTCCATGGTCTCATCCACTGCCAAACTGAGGCCACCTGCAAATTGGAGGAACAAATTTCCAAATTGGACCCTCTCCAACCAGACGACATCAATATTGACATCTCCAATTTCTGCCAATCCCCTCGCCCAATCCATCCTCATTTTCCTTCAATCCTCTGAGTCCTCTGTTTCCACTTCTTTCCTTTGCCGGTCATCCACACCTGCAGCTCCCCACCCCCTTTCCCTTCTTTCTCCTGTCAAGGCATGCTTCTCATCCTGCTCCCCTCAGCTCCTTCCCCCTCCCACCTGTATCCACCTATGGCCTGCCAGCCTGTGCTCCACCCCATTACCCTCCCCCCCCCATTAAACATTTTTTTTTGGCATCCTTGATTGAGGGCTCAGGCCAGAATTGCCAACTGCCTATTGCTTTCCATGGATGCTTCATGGCCTGCTGAGTTCCTCCTGCACTGTCATGTATTGAACTAAAGATCTGGAAGGGTCTAAAATATGAAGATTACGTTAGACTTGGATTGGCCCTGGGTTAACACAGCAAATGGCTTGTTTTCTCCGGAGTGCAGAATGCTGAGGTGTATAAAACTTGATAAAGGCTTATGAAATCCTAAGAAGTTTTTATTTATTTAAATTTAGACAGACAGCACAGTAACAAGCCATTTTGGCCCACCTGTCCGTGCCACCCAATTTACACCCAATTAAACTACAACCCTGGTACATTTTGAACAGTGGGCAGAAACCGGAGCCCCCAGGGAAAACACATGCAAACACGAGAGAACATACAAACTCCTTACAGACAGCGCGGGACTCGAACCTTGGTCCCGATTGTCAGAATCTTTTTCTCTAGAGCAAAAGTATCACCCACTGAAGGACAACAGGGCACGTATTTTACAAAGATTGGTGGGCACCTGGGTAGTGATGGAAGCAGATACAATACAGTATGTTTCTGATTATCCGGAGATCAGTTAACTGAAAATCTCAGTTATCCCAAATTTTTCTCGGAGGTGACATGATGTCACAAGTTGAAAAGAATTTCACCCAACATGCTCATGTGGGGCTCTGACACTCTGTTGGTGCCAGTTTGGTGACAATAGAGCTCAGAACCAGCCAGGAAGACAGATGCTGAATGGCTGGATGCTGGCTCAGAGAAGGTGAGTTGTCGGGGATTGATGGCAGTGATGGAGAGGAGTCGGACATTGGTGATGGTGGTGGGGAACTGTCAGGGATCAGTGGCAGTGGTGGGGAGGTGTTGGAGATTGGCGAAGGTGGTGGGGAGGTGTTGGAGATTGGCGAAGGTGGTGGGGAACTGTCAGGGATCAGTGAAAGTGGTGGGGAGGTGTCGGTGATTGGCGATGGCAGTGGGGAGGTGTTGGAGATTGGCGAAGGTGGTGGGGAGGTGTTGGAGATTGGTGAGGTGGTGGGGAGGTGTTGGAGATTGGCGAAGGTGGTGGGGAGGTGTTGGAGATTGGCAAAGGTGATGGGGAACTGTCAGGGATCAGTGGAAGTGGTGGGGAGGTGTCGGTGATTGGTGATGGCGGTGGGGAGGTGTTGGAGATTGGTGAAGATGGTGGGGAGGTGTTGGAGATTGGTGAGGTGGTGGGGAACTGTCAGGGATCAGTGGCAGTGGTGGGGAGGTGTCGGTGATTGGCGAAGGTGGTGGGGAGGTGTCGGGAATTTGCATTTATCTTATTTTGTAAGCAGAGATCACAGTGATTTTTAGGTAAGAATTAAACATTGTTTCATGCTTGAAAAGCCTGCTGTTTTTTGTTGTTGTTTACCCACTGATACAAGTATCTGCTGATGCTACTGGGCTTCTTAAAGACATTTCTTGGTTATCTGAAACATCCATTAACTGAAAAATGTCTGGTCCCAAACTTTTTGGATGATCAGAAATGTACTGTAGTAGCTTTTAAGAGTCCTTCAGATAGACCCATGAATATGAAGGCGATGGAGGGTTAGCTCTGAGGTTCACGCAGCAGATTTGATTTAGACATCATGCTCAGAACAGACACGTGGGCCAAAGGGGTTGTCCTGGCACTGTACTGTTCGTTGTTCACACAAGGATGCACAGGAAATGGGGGTGGGGGGGGGGAGGTGGAGGGCAGTTAGATAACAACATTTACAAGGATAACATTGACAGGCCAAGGACACATATCTGGAAAAACTGATATAAACTTGACAAACATAAACCTTACAAGCAAATGAGCAGCACAGTTGGCATAGCGGTTAGCGCAACGCCTTTACAGTGCAAGCGACTGGGACCAGGGTTCGAATCCTGTGCTGTGTGTAAAGAGTTTCTACGTTCTCCCTGCATCTGCTTGGGATTTCCCCAGGGGCTCCAATTTCCCCCCACCGTTTGAGATGTACCGGGGGTCTAGCTTAATTGGGTGGCACGGACTTGTGGGCCGAATTGGCCTGTTACCATGCTGTATGTCTAAATTTAAATTTCAAACCGAATGCCGTGGCTGTTGTTGACGATGGCCGGCATCGAGAGGCTGCTTACTGTGTTGTCTGAGGCAGTTCACTATACAGTGGTGTCATGTGTGGATGACGTTCAGGCTTGATTCCAGTTTGGATTGACTATGACTACATTTGGATCAAATGATATTTCCCTTGGACAACGTGGGCTTCATTTTACTCATAGCTGGCGGTGACGTGAACAGGCTTTCGCTACACTTTTCCCTCCTGATGAACTTGCACCTGTCTCAGTGACTTGAAGCAACCATTAGGATTCCTTCTTAGAATGCCAGGACCTAAAAAGAGACTACAAATGAAAGGATGTGAGAGTGCCTCTGGTAGTCTATGCTCAACTGAGTAATCTTGGAGAAAAGGAGACAAAAATATCCTTTAGCCAGATAGCTTTCAAATCCGAGTTCAGAAATCACTCAGTTGATACAACAGACTGGTTGATTAAAAACAAAGTCTGCAGCTTTAACCCTTGGAGGTGTCAATTGCTGACCCTGGTATTTCAGAGCTACAGGGTAGAAGAAAATGAGGAAAGTTAAAAATGCAGAGAACTGGGAAATCTGGAGAGACATTTGCCAAAGGTTTTTCCTGAAAGCTTACTTTGTTTTATGCTAAGGGCAGTGGTTCTCAACCTTCTCCTTCCCACTCACATCCCACTTTAAATAATCCCTCTGTTAACGGTGCTCTGTGATCAGTAAGGGATTGCTTAAGGTGGGATATGGGTGAAAAGAAAAAGTTTGAAAACCACTGTTTTAATCGTACCTCATTAACTCGTTATGTGCACGGTTTCAATGATAATTTTTCTCAAGCAAAATATTTAAGTAACAATTGGGTCTAGAGCAGTGATTCTCAACCTTCCCTTTCCACTCACATCCCATCTTAAGCAATCCCTTACTAAACACAGAGCACCGATGGGATGGGGATTACTTAAAGTGGTATGTGAATGGGAATAAAAGGGTTGAGAACCACTGTTATATATGGATCAAAAATCAACCAAAAAGTGACCAAATTCAAGACCATTTGATTCAGATTTGGGATATCATTTGATCTTCTGTGACCTTAGGCAAGTCATCTTCATGCAATTCAGTTGTCATATTGTTTTCAACCTCCACACTAAACATATCCATAAAATCCTGATATGTACATATCACTTCCATTTGGACAGCTCACTGATACAGATCTCATCATTAAAACAAAAAACTCCTGATTTCTCTTGGAAGAATCAAGTGGATCCTGTTCTATTGGCCTCAACACCAATTAACATGACTAACCACAAAGTGTATGTCACATAATTGTTGCAATGTCCAAACTTCTGTTAAACTCTCCAATGACTGTAGGTATCTACTTTTGTTCACCAGCCATCTGGTATTGAAGAGAATCAAATTGTGACTCCATTGTCCCTATCTATATTACAAGGTAGAAGTGCATCAACATGCTGACCATTATCTACTCATGGGACTTTATAACAACCAAGTGTCTTCAGCTGAAAACTACACTGGGAAAGACAATTCCTTTGAAATACACACATTTATTGAAATTACATGCAAAAGTATTAACTTGGTAGATTTTTCATTTTTACAATCTGGAAATTAAATCATTTTAAATGTTCAAAAATACACTGTGTGCAGTTTTGGGCCCCTTATCTTAGAAGGGAAGTAGTGATGTTTGAGAGAAGATTCACCAGGATGATTGCTTTGCTGGAACGCAAGGGCTAACATATGAAAAATGTTTAGCAGCTCTTGGACTGTAGTTATTGGAGACTAGAAGAATGAGAGGGGATCCCATAGAAACATTTTGAATGCTGAGAGGATTGGACAGAGTAGACGTGAATAGGATGTTTCCCTTGGTGGGTGAATCCAGGACAAGACGGCACAGTCTTAGAATTAGAAGGTACCCAGCTGTAAGGTGAGGAGAAATTTCCTTAGCCAGAAGGTTGTGGATTTGTGGGATTCATTGCCACATACAGCTGTGGAAGCCCAATCATTGGGGGAGTTTAAGGGGAGATTGATTGGTATCTAATTAGTCAGGGTGTCAAGTGATATGCGGAAATTGGAACTAGAACAATCTAGCTCAGGGTGGAGTTGTGGAGCAGACTCGATGGGCCAAACGACCTACTTCTGTTCCTTAACCTTGTGATCTTGTGAAATGGCACAGTTAGCACAGTGGTTAACGCAACGCTGTGACAGCGCCAGCGTCCTGGGTTTCAGTTCACAACTGCCTGTAAGGCATGTGTGGATTGTCCCTGTGTTCACATGGGTTGCCTCTAGGTGCTTTAGTTTCCTCCCACATTCCAATACATGCGGGGTTAGTTCGTTAATTGGTCACACGGGTGTATTTGGGCGGCGTGGGTTCGTGGGCCGGAAGGACCTGTTATCTTGCTGTATCTCTAAATTATTAAATTAAAAACATTTAAATAAACATTTCAAAAATGAACTTCAGGAATCCAAGCTCAGATCCAGTTGAAATGCTTGTCATTCTCCTACATAATTGGGACTTTCAGGGTGGAAATTGAAATTCTCTTATTTCCAGCAGTTTCTTGCAGAAGTGCCCTTTCATATATTGACTTTGCAAGATAAGGTCATGAACATATGAAGTGTAACTTATTGTTCATTCAAATGTCAAACTGTTCCTCTTTTTGGTGATTCTTTCACTTTAAGCAACACAATGTTTTACCTAGCAACGTTTTCTTCTGTGAAAGTTGGCATATGTCACGAACAAAATCAGAAATGCAAAATAACACAGGATTACTTTTTTTTAAAAAACTTGGCAATCTCATGCAAGCCGCATCTTGAGTCCACAATAGCCCAAACTGCTCCAGCCTGTTGTTAACTAAGAAAGAGTGCAGGTGCTGAGGTCGAGTGCGATGCACAAACGGACGAGAAGCTCAGCAGGTCTTGGAGCACCGATGGGAAGTAAAGAGTAACCAACGCTTCAGGCCTAGGGCCTGCCCCTTTCCTCCCTCCTCTCCTCTTCCCCATTCCCCTACATTTTTTAAAATCAGGAACCTGCCTATTTTTTCTTTAATCCTGACCTAGGGCCCAGACCCCAAACATTGCTTACCCTTTACTTCCTAAGGATGATGCGTGATCCGCTGAGTTTCTCCAGCATGTGATTCGCTCCAGTTTTGTACAACATTGAACTATGCGATAAAGAGATCGTAACAGAAATCCATTATCCTCTCTTTCCTGATACCAACACTTAACCCGAATGCTTCTTAAATTCCCAATAAGATGCACCACAACCGTTACAATGAAGCAAAATTATCCGAACAGACCAACTGCCTTTGAATTCAACACCAAATACTGACACGGCAAAGTTGCTTCTCGCCCAGTCACCTCTGAGGAAGAAGAGCTGCTTCCATATAATCGTCACACAACAAATAACAATAGAAAATGCTCTGAAAACTCAACAGGTCATGCAGCATCTGTGGAGAGAGTAATGGGGGAATAGGACTGGGCGTTTCGATAATCATTGTTGAACGAGAGATCTGATGACCTGAAAGTTTCACTCGTTCTCTTTCCACAAATGCTGCAGTATTTTTCCTCCCCAGAATTTTCTATTTTTATTTCAGATTTCCATTGTCTAAAGGTGTTTCTAGTCTAGCAAACAGGTTAATGAAGGATTCTCACACCACATTAGATAAGTGAACACTTTTGGATGGGTTTTATTATTTTGGGGCTGCCGATCATGAAAATCACCTTCTAATTTTCTTATCGTGTACCGTATTTTAGATGTAACTTTTGTTTTAAACCAAACTACAACCAGCTGATAGACAACATGCTTTAAGCACAAAACTATGAATTACAATTTGTCACTGAAAATCCATAATCTGCATTCGCATTTGAGCGCCTTTTGATGATCTTGGCGCAGTCGGCGACAAACACAGTGGAAGGTTTCACCAGGACATTACAACCATGGAAAACCAGTGTCAGGGTAACTAGGATTTGTCAAAGCTGGCCGACTATTGTTGGGCACTGACACGAGAGATGCTGAGTACAAACGAAAATCAGAGGGAAAACATTTTTAGGTCGGTTGAACTAACAGAATGTGTCAGCATCGTTAGGCTATTAAACCTGCTAAATTCAATAAAAGTTCATTTAATGTTTCTCCAACTTCCTACACGATACAGCAAATCTGAAATTATCTTTGTATTCAGCTTGAAGTTGTCTATCATAATCCCCAATTTTTTTTTTGAGGAAGCAAACCTTCTGAAAAAAAATTGTTGCCCAGTGTAATTAAACCCACAAAATAATGTACAAAACTCTTCTAACTTAAAAATAAAATGCTGCAAACACTTGGCAGGTTGGTGACATTGAGTTTCCTGCAATATAGCACTGGGCACATTCCGTCTTGCTAACAGATCCCTGAGGTCTCACAGCATCAAATCAAAAAAGGAAATCTCCAGATTCCAACCTCAGCCACTTAAACAATGCTCCTTCATGCTGGAAGAAACATTGAAAGTAGCAAGGGTTCAGAATGCATTCTGGGGTTGAGCACTTCAGTGACTGGTGCCAAGGATAGATAGGATCAGCATTCCTGTCTGAAAGACAGCTTCCAGACAGGAATTGCAGCAGATTGTGAGTGAACTTGTCCTCATCCACCCACCCATGGTTTGCCAGAGATAACACTGATAACGTCACACAATCCTTATGGAGACAAAGTCCTGTGGTCACCCTGAAGTTGCCCGCCATTGAGTTGTGGGTAGAAGCAGCAAAGAGATTTGGGGTATTGAAAGTGCATGAAAGCACTTAAAATAGCACACATTTCTGGGTTTTAGCAATAAAGGGAGAGGATATAAAACATAGGGAAGTTATGCTGAAGGACTGGTCTGTCCTCATTTAGAATGTGGTTCCATCTCTGGTCACCTCATTATCAGAGAGATGTGAAAGACTTTGAGAGGGTTCTGAAAAGATTAATGAGAAAGATTCCTCGGATGAGACCCTACAGTTACAAAAAGATCAGACAGGTTGGCACTTTCTTCATTGAAGAGAGTAATGTATATCTTCTTCTTTGGCTTGGCTTCGCGGACGAAGATTTATGGAGGGGGTAAAAAGTCCACGTCAGCTGCAGGCTCGTTTGTGGCTGACAAGTCCGATGCGGGACAGACAGACACGGTTGCAGCGGCTGCAGGGGAAAATTGGTTGGTTGGGGTTGGGTGTTGGGTTTTTCCTCCTTTGCCTTTTGTCAGTGAGGTGGGCTCTGCGGTCTTCTTCAAAGGAGGTTGCTGCCCGCCAAACTGTGAGGCGCCAAGATGCACGGTTTGAGGCGTTATCAGCCCACTGGCGGTGGTCAATGTGGCAGGCACCAAGAGATTTCTTTAGGCAGTCCTTGTACCTTTTCTTTGGTGCACCTCTGTCATGGTGGCCAGTGGAGAGCTTGCCATATAACACGATCTTGGGAAGGCGATGGTCCTCCATTCTGGAGACGTGACCCATCCAGCGCAGCTGGATCTTCAGCAGCGTGGACTCGATGCTGTCGACCTCTGCCATCTCGAGTACTTCGACGTTAGGGATGAAAGCGCTCCAATGGATGTTGAGGATGGAGCGGAGACAACGCTGGTGGAAGCGTTCTAGGAGCCGTAGGTGGTGCCGGTAGAGGATCCATGATTCGGAGCCGAACAGGAGTGTGGGTATGACAACGGCTCTCTATACGCTTATCTTTGTGAGGTTTTTCAGTTGGTTGTTTTTCCAGACTCTTTTGTGTAGTCTTCCAAAGGCGCTATTTGCCTTGGCGAGTCTGTTGTCTACCTCATTGTCGATCCTTGCATCTGATGAAATGGGGCAGCCGAGATAGGTAAACTGGTTGACCGTTTTGAGTTTTGTGTGCCCGATGGAGATGTGGGGGGGCTGGTAGTCATGGTGGGGAGCTGGCTGATGGAGGACCTCCGTTTTCTTCAGGCTGACTTCCAGGCCAAACATTTTGGCAGTTTCCGCAAAGCAGGATGTCAAGCGCTGAAGAGCTGGCTCTGAATGGACAACTAAAGCGGCATCGTCTGCAAAGAGTAGTTCACGGACAAGTTTCTCTTGTGTCTTGGTGTGAGCTTGCAGGCGCCTCAGATTGAAGAGACTGCCATCCGTGCGGTACCGGATGTAAACAGCGTCTTCATTGTTGGGGTCTTTCATGGCTTGGTTCAGCATCATGCTGAAGAAGATTGAAAAGAGGGTTGGTGCCAGAACACAGCCTTGCTTCACGCCATTGTTAATGGAGAAGGGTTCAGAGAGCTCATTGCTGTATCTGACCCGACCTTGTTGGTTTTCGTGCAGTTGGATAATCATGTTGAGGAACATATATTCCGAGGCAAGATTTATCAGGCTATGAAGAAGGGTTTGGGGAGGCAAAGTGAAATTAGTGGGTTATTCTGGTGGGGAGATATATGACCCCTGTCTGTGCTACAACTATGATATATTTCTCTTAAAATCCTGCTATCATTATAAAGGACCCCAGTCATTAGCTCTTCTCACTGGTACCTACAGGCAGAAGGTACAGAAGCCTGAACACCAGCACCTCGAGGTTCAAGAACAGTCTCTTCCAACAGCTCTTGAGCCTCCCCTTGGTACACTAACCAGGGGCAGCACAGTCGGCGTAGCGGTTAATGCAACGCCTTTACAGTGCTGGTGACCGGGACCGGGGTTTGAATCCCGCGCTGTCTGCAAGGAGTTGGTACGTTCTCCTCATGTCTTCGTGGGTTTTCCCCGGGGGCTCGAGATTCCTCCTCCCTCCGATCAAAACGTACTGGGGGTGTAGGGTCATTGGGTGTAAATTGGGCAGCATGGACTCGTGGGCCAAAATGGCCTGTTACCGTGCTGGATGTTTAAATAAAATAAAGTTCTCGGACACCACAAAAGGACTCTCTGCACTATTGTGTCATTTTCTTTGGACTGTGAGCATTTATTACCTATCCTATGTATTTATTGTGTACTTTAATTAGTTATTATTTATGATGAGAGTTATTCTTTGAAGTGTTTGTTCAGCTACAGTAAGAATTTCAGCGCATATGTACATTGTACAGTAAATTCATTATCTTCAGAAGCCACTGGTGTGGTTCTCAGAGCAAGGCCATCAATCTTTTTCCCATGCCACTTATTCTCTCTCAGCTGTTTATCAACTACCCTCTGGATTCTCTTGTCACTCCCCCACATGAGGGCAATTCTCAGGAGCCAATCAACCTGCCTGCATGTGTTCGGTTGCAGAAGCAAATTGGAGTTCTGATTGGAATAACCAGCAAACTCCGCACAGTCAGCACCAATGCCGAATGGCCGGAGCCATGAGATTCCGTTTCTTCCCATCCACGCTTCATGGAAATAGACTCAGAAAAGATCCCATCACTCAACACCCTTAGGACCATCGGCAGGGCAGAAATAGACCCCATTGCAATCCATGGCTTCATTCTCTGGCTTCTCCCCCCCACCCCCCCCGCCAACTTCCTCCCCTTCATGGCCAAGAAAAGGGTGAAGCCTGCTCAGTTGAAGGGCATACGTGGGATATCTAACCACTTGAAGTTACCACACACAGCCTGCGGGCTGAACAGAAAGCAGAATTGTCAGATCATCTATGCATTGGTCTCTTAGCAGATCTATCAGCAAGAGACATATTTTTCCTCTTGTTTGCCATGCTTGCTATGTTTCCAGCGCACCTACAGAATGGTGACTGTGCATACACAGACAGTTTTAAAAAATATATTGGTCATATGTGCAAGTGGACGTAACTCACATAGGTCGGAAGTTGAGGACTACCTGTACACACACAATACTCAGCACCTAATCACATAGATACATAATGAAATAATTTAAAATAAATATTTTGCGATGATTAACTCAATTACAGAATACCGTTCATCTACTTCACTGCCTGTGGAAAGAAGCCTGGCATTTCTGATCTTGAAGCCCCTACACCTTCTTCCTGATAGTGTTAGGTCAAAGGTACTGCGTGCTAGATGTAAAGGATCCTCAATAATTCATTGAGGTCTATTTAAGCAACGGTCCTGGTTAATGTCATCAATAGAGGAAAGGGAGACCCCAGTGATCTCCTTGGCCATTTTGTATTGATTTCCTGTCCATTGTTTTGCAGTTACTGTGTACTGTGCAATGATGCAGCCAATCAGGACACTCTCAATTGTGCTCCCATCAAATGTTGTCAAGATGGAGGCTGGTAGCCTTGCCCTCCTCAACCTCGTTTGAACGTGTACGCACTGATGTGCCTTCCTAACTAATGAGGTGTTGTCATTCCAGGATAGACAGTCCATCAAATGCACGCCAAGGAACTTTGGGCTCACCTTCGCCCAGCTGTTCACATGCAACGGAGAGCAGGACAGATCTAGGCTGATTCCCGACATCCCAAACGGTCGACTGCCAAGCAGCAGCAAAGCGATGAAAGGTGACACTTACTCACTGGAACTGCCCCCCCACCCCACCCCCCCCCCCCCCACCTTGCTGACATCCACTTTGGGTACTGGCAGGACCAGTGGTCTCCAGGTCTGATACAGCCCAGGAAGCTGCGTTTCAGAGAGTGGGCTGATCTGGCGAATGGGAAACATTTGCAGGTGTCTGCTCATTGACCTTCCCTCTTCGTTGCTGGTCTTCAGCAATGGAATTCCACCTAACCGCACAGCGAGCAAACCTCCATCAGTAAACTGCAACTGTTCAGGAAAGCAGTGCGCCAGTAACACCTCTAGGGCCCCTGGGAATGAGCATTCAATAGCAGGTTCAGCAGCACCCAAGAAAGGAAGTAAAGTCCTCCAGGTAATTATTTATTTTCGAATAGAGTTCCATGAGCACTTTTGGCCAGAAGAATGTAAATTGACATGTTAACTTAATGTGGAAAAAATGTAATGAATATGCCTCCTCGCTGTATAAAGTAAACATGTCACTTTCTTTACTCTCAGTATGTGAATTCGAACAGCAGCTTAAATCTGGCCAAGCATCCCCCACAACCTTGGCACAATGTCGTACCAGAGAGAAAAAGAGTTGACAGCTGAAACAGGCAAGAATTTGGTAAAGCAGCTTTCCCACAGGAATGGAATTTGAGACACTTTTAGATATATATCTATGGTTCACTGCACCTTTCATATCTTCCTTGCATCATGACCTGTCAATAAAAGCTGCAATTCTCTGATGAAAATTGAACTGATCCCCAGTTCTCTGACAAGGGAACTTGCTAACTGAGCGTGATGACTTTAGCCACTGATATGTTCATTGCTTACTTCTCCAATTTAAGTGGATTGCCCTGGTAATGCTGGCAGCCTCCTGAAGGAGAATTTCTGCACTGTTTTTCAGCTGCACTCATTGGAAGGCGTACAAAAAAATATCTTCCCAACTTCAGTTTTACTTAATTGGCAAAGAACTTCTCGAGGCAAGCAGGAAAACTGCAGATGCTGGGTACCAGTAAAGTACACGCGGCATCCAGGGGAAGAAAAAGATGGTCAATGTTGTGGGACTGAATCCTTGTTCAGGAAGGACGGAGAGGTAGGCAGGGGAGGAGAACACTTATAAGGGGAGGGTGGGGTAGATGATTTGAGAGAAAAATGAGAATAGAAGCAGCTAAAGGAGGAGAATGTGATCGGGTAGGGGGTGGTCTGAAATCAGAAGTGTTCCATACCCACCCAAAATGCAGACTGACCACCTCTCTCCGTGGATGGTCCCTGACCCTCTGAGTCCCTCTGTCCTCTCATCACTTGCTCAAGGTTACAGCGTCTGCCATTCTTCGTGTTTCTCTCGATCATTATTCAACAACTAATGAGATCAATGTACATACCGAACAACCACAATAAAAAAAAGATCCCTTTTTGGATTTAAAAAGTGATTTACCCGAAATATTAGCTGTTATCAATGCAGATGTGACATAACCTGCTTTGTATCCTGAACAACTTCTTTTTAAATTCCAGGAGGGTCGAGTAGCTCAATATTCAATTTATTCTCATAGTCATAAAACAGTGTCATATTACATGAAATTTCCTTTTTTCCTGCTGCAAGGCAGACAGATTTGCCACCGGCAGCAATTGCCTAAGTGCCTCTTGCTTCTTACAGTCAGAGAGAGAGAGAGAGAGAGAAGCAAAATAGAGTCTCCTCCTCCAAGTCACCAAGTGTCTCTAGATTCACCTCCAGCACTTCCGCAGACACACAGAGTCCAGTTCAAACCATTGGCAACCCGAGGTCCAGATCCAAACCTTCAACACGGTCAGGAACCCTTCAGCGCGCTCAGTAACCCCCCCCCCACCACATCCCAGTTCTGATACCCAGTACTCCTCCGGCCAGTTCGTGCCAGTCTCCAGCAACCTGCAGCCTGGCGCGTGCCTCCCGACAGCGATCTCCAGCAGCCCACAGCTTCTGCGGATTACCTGCCTCAAGTCACCAGCAGCCCCTGCCGCATGCACCGTGCCCTCAGCCGCAGAACCCCCTACATTGGTCCCCTGTCATGGTCACTGTCCCCGCAGGTTGTCTCCTCAGCTTATCTTTCTCGGGGAGGGAAGAGGTTGATCTTGTCATCCTCTGGTGCCCTGCTCCAGTCCTCTGCTTTCCCAGAGTCTACAGTCCCTTGAGGCCGCTGCCAATGAACAGGCGCCGCCAGATTGGATGCGGCCACCAGAGGTCACGGGATCTCAAATAAAACCATTGTCGGCTCCCTCAATGGGCCATTCCAAGCCCGTGCGGAGCCGACAACAGTTGACTGGGCAGCTGGACCTTGCAGAAGTGCTGCATTCTCCATTCCCTCGCTCCCCGCGGGTCCGCACCACCGGCAGCGCTGCCGTTACAGTGGCTCTGGCGGGTACATTGGGTGTACCATTGTGTGGCGTGTTAGCTGCAAAGCATCGGACCAGAAGTCAATACAGAGTCATCAAAAACAGCCAAGAAGATCACTGGGGGTCTCCCTTTTATCTAAATGACAACATTTACTGGGAGTGTTGCTTAAATGGGTCAAGTATCTTTGACCTACTATCATCAAGAAGGAGGTTCAGGAGTATCAACATCACAACTGCCAGGCTGGGAAATGGGTGCTTCCTGCAGGCTGTGAAATTGATGAAGAGTATCCTGTAACCAAGTAAACAATCTGAAAATATTTATAAATATTTTAAATCTTATCTTTTTGTATAACTGTGAATATTAGGTACTGTGTATTGTGTATTGAACCTTTCCCTGTAATCCAGTTCTTCAAATCCCAGAAACATCCTTGAAGATATTCTCTGCACTCTTTCAATCTTACTGATACCCTTCCTATAGTTAGGTGACCAAAACTGCACACATTCCTCCAAATCTGGCCTCACTAATGTCTGAGACAACTGCACCGTAACATCCCATCTCCAATACTGAATATTTTGATTTATGAAGGCCAGCGTGCCAAAAGGCCTTTTTTTACGGCCCTATCTACTTGTGGCACCTCTTTCGGGGAATTATGTACAGGGTATCTGTATTCCCAGATCCCTCTGTTCTACTGCCCTCCTCAGTGCCCTACCATTCTCCTAATTGTTCTCTTTTTCTCCGTGAATCATCCCATGTTGTATGAATCCAATTCTCCTTCGAACTTCTTCACTGGGTCTGCCCTTTTGTGATTTTATACACCTCTGAAAGGACTATGTTGCGCATAAACAGACATGTTTTTTTAAAGTTAGTTGTATGTGCGAGTGGACGTAACTCGCATAGGTCGGAAGTTGAAGACTACCCGTACACACACAATGCACAGCACCTTAAAGAAATAATTTAAAATAAATATTTTGCGATGATTAACTTGATTACAGGATACCGATCACCCCTTGAATAACTGTCATAGTACAAAGCCACAATCTTCTCACTTGTTGTTTGGGATCAGCAAGGAAAGCCTTGCCCATCAAAGTCAATCAAAGCAACCAGTACTTCCATTGACAGAGGGCCAATGGGGCATATATTCTTTGACAAGGAACAAACACTTTCTGCTTGACTAAATGAAACCAATTCAGGAGTATGGATGTGATAATTAAACGGCAGGGTTTGCTTGCACAAACATTATCCTGTTGATGCACATCGGTACACATTTACAGACGTCACAGAGTTTCCAAACTGAATTTCAAATTGGTGGCATTTTTAACTCCTCCAACAATGACAAATCACGTCAAAAACACGTGACCAAGACCGCTGTTTTCATGCAACATGGATAAAGTTTGGATGAAGTCCATGTTTATTTTTCCATATCAGTTTGCTGCCTTGCAATCCTCACACATGAACTTGCCACCTCAAATATAAAGTGCTTTTAATATCTTCACTGAGCAATAGCTTCATGCCAATGCCACACCAGATACAGGGGGAGTGACATGAACCCCAAAAGACCCTTTCTATTACTGCTCCTTTTCTTCTTCTCTGCATTTGCATTCACACCTATTAACGTGACATCAGAAATCCACTACAGCACAGTACAGGCCCTTCAGCCCTCAATGTTGTGCCAACCCATATGTTCCTTAAAAAAATACTGAACACTCCCTACCCAGTAACCATTTATTCATCTTCCTTCCATGCACCTGTCTAAGATTCGAAGGAGTTCCGAAGGAGTTCCAGCATGATGGCCCAATAGCGAAGGTACCTGCAGACCTTGTGCCCTTGGAAAGTCCTGTCATCAAATATTTACAATGTGAAGCAGCAGTACTTGACACACCTTCTGGTCATGGGGTGAATATTTTTTGCAGTAAGAAAATATTTAGGTTGGGGATTAAGCAGGCTGCAATCTCAGTGATGCTGCCGACTTCTCATGGAATCTCTGACTGAGTATGAATTTCAATATTTTACCCCTCTTCCAATATGAAAACTGACAAGGTTCCTGCATCTGATTCTGTCTCCATTTATTTCAATGGTGAACAATTCATGCAAGATCGAGAGATAGCATACTGGCCATTCATGTTTTTATGGATTTAATTTAAATATTTCTAACTGTGTTTTACTTTTTAGTAATTAATAAATTCAAAAGTCCTTGATATTTTTTAAATAAGACGGCATAATTGCACAAGACTATTACAGCGCCAGTGACCTGGGTTCAAATCCACCACTGTCTGTTTGCAGTTTGTACATTCTCCCTGTGTCTGCGTGGGTTTCCTTCGGGTGCTCTGGTTTCCTCCCAAGTTGCACAGCTGGATGGGGGTCACATGGGTCATGGGCCATCTCTAAAATTTAAAGCAAAATAAAGTTTTTCAAGGGGTGTGCAATTTCATGCACTCTGAAGCTCTGCCAATCTATTTCTGAAAACGCTTGAGCACGTCGAATGCATTGCTTCAGTTACCAGCTGGGAGAAATATTCCTTGAGAAAGCTCCTGGATGGAATAGATTTAGCTCAGATTTAGTCAGTAGTTCAATGAGCAGATAGCATCAGCAGTTGTGAAAGTTTTTAGACCACTGAATGATTCAGTGATGATGAAAGGGCAGCAAAAATTGAATCAAACCGCTGTGCTGTGGGAGGTGGTAGAGACACCACAGGGTGATGGGGCATTATAGACAAAGGAAATGATTGTGGACTTTGACAGGTGAAGGTTAACCACTCTCCACTGCACATTCATGGCTCCATCAGGGAGAGACTGGGGAGCACAACGTTCCTCGGTGTGCACATGACACACAACCCATCCTGAACCTGCAACACCTCATTAGTGAGGAAAGCACGCCTGACGAAGGAGGAAGAGAGCAAGCTACTGGCCCCCATCTTGACACCATTTACCATGTGATGATGTATCCTCTCTGGCTGCATCATTGCATGGTATGGTAGATGCAAAGCATCGGACTGGAAGTCAATACAGAAGGTCACCAAAATGGCTGAGCAGATCACTGGGCCTCCCTTTCCTCTATTGATGACACTCAAGGGAGCATCATTTAAATAGGGCTCAAAGAATTAATGAGGATCCCTGCTGTCCATCACGGTATCTCTGACCCACTACCATCAGGAAGGAGGTACAGAAGCATCACCATCAGGCGAGGAAATAGCTTCACCATGCACAAACTGGATCCTGTAACATTGGGTCTCATAAAGGATACAAGCAAGTTATTTTGAAATATTATAGTTGTTTTTTATTGTATTTTTATATACATATGCTGAGATGCGATGTGCATATGTATACACGGTGGTCCAGAGAAACGCCGTTTCATCTGGTTGTATACGTACAGTCAGGTGGTAATAAGCATGAATTTGATCATACATACAATGCCCTGGTGTGTTATTTTTGAGTACTCTAGTTTTCTACCTGGACACATGCTAACTCAATTAATTACATATAACACCTCAATCAAAGATCCATGAAGGAAAAAAAGCAACATAATAATTATGACAATTTTAAATTTCCCTGAACCTTCGTCAATGCTTCATTGAACACGTCGCCAAGATCTAATGCAAGGACTGAATTGCCTCCCACCCCATAATTATATTTAATCATCATTTTGGCTTCACGGATCATGAATCTGAATAAAGTTGTGGTCTGCAGCACCCATTCACATTGCTATACAAGCACAAAAATAATTTCATGGAAGGACGTGTTTTCCTATTAAGAAAGCTGACGCTTGCAAGTTGTGGCTGCACTGCAGTTGCATGTCGTCAGACCACCCCCATCGACAGGCCACCCCCATTGACAGGCCACCCCCATCGACACAGCCATCAAGTTATGTTTGAAGCAACGAGTGAAGCTTGACATTTCAAGCGTGCAGTCCAGGCAATGCAATTAGTGATGCATCTTGCAGATAGCTACAGTTTGTTTCCAACTTTGCTGAAAGCATTGTTGTCATCACCTTCAGAATGCTCAACTTCTACCCCCACCCCCAAAATAAAATGACAGGCAAAAAAAAAAGGCATGACTATATGCAAGCCCTTCCCAACTATACTTATCACGCACAAAATCAGTGAATCGGTCCGGACTCGAAAGGCCAACACGGCCTGTTTCCGCTCCGTAAATGGTTATATGGTTAAACATTTTCAGAGTTTGTTTTCCTTCAAACTTTCTGGCTAAACAAGCTCACCAAAACATCAAGCACAATAATAGAACAATACCGCACAGCGTAGGCCCTCGATGTTGTGCCGATCCATTTATTCCCTCCTAAAAAAAACCTCCCTCCCCCATAACCCTGTCTTTCATCCATGTGTCAAAGAGTCTCTTAAATACCCCCAATGTTTCAGCTTCCACCACCATTCCAGGTACCCACAACTCTATGTGTAAAAAAAGAATTTCCCCCTGATGTTTCCCCTAATCTTCCCTCCCTTCACTTTGTACACCTGTCCTCTGGTGTTTCCTGATCCTGCCCTAGGAAGCAGGCGTTGGCTGTCCACCCTGTCTGTGCCTCTCATAATCTCGTGGACCTCTATCAAGTCTGCTCTCGTCCTTCTACGCTCCAAAGTGAAAGGTCCCAGCTCTGCAAATCTTGCCTCATAAGTCTCGTTTCCAGGTCCAATGAGATTAAAAGTCATTTCACTTTGATCGTGTCAACGAGTTTGAGGATTTAATGAAGAGCTAAACAATTTGACAATTACTTCACAGAGCTTCAAACGGAAATAAAGAGAATTCTGCTCGTTGCTGCCTCATTCCATTTAGAGACGTGACAGGGAAATTAATAATATTATTGAAGAACAAAAATTGTGAATCCAGGACTATTTTCAATTATTACCCCAATCATAAGCGAGTGGCAATAATTCATCTGGAAGAATCTGCTTGTCAATTATGACACTCAGAATTAATCAGGAAAATCAGTTAATCAAATTAACATCTGACCCTTGGTTAATTAGGAAATAGTAAAGAAAAAAAAAATAATGTTTGCAATAAGAGCATAGTGGGATATCAAACTGGTCACGCATGTTTATCATTTATCCTTTTCATTGAAAAGTGATGATGCAGCTTTTGTGGAACACAGGAGAACATATTTTCTCATTCTTTTAAGTTATTGACAACTTCATGTCTCCATAATGAAACGGATCAATGCAAAACATCACAGGGCATTGCTTCTGAAAGACATCTAATAAAACAGTCGTGTAGGAGAACCATTAAGCAGAGAACATTGTTTTAAGGTGAGGGAGGAGAGATTTTAACAGGAGCCTGAGAGTAACTCTTACTCAGTGAGTGGTTGGTGAATGGAATGGGGTGCCAGAGGAGCTGGTTGAGGCAGGCGCTATTGCAACGTCTAAGAAACAAAAATTGGACCAGCAGATAGGATGGGCCCAGAGGGAGATCGGCTAAAAGGCAGGCAGGTGGGACTAGTTGATATATTGGTCAGCATGCAGGGGTTGGGCCAAAGGGCCAGTTTCCATGCTGCAGGACTCTGCAACTCGATAACAGCACAGGCCAGGAACAAGCCCGTCATCCAAGCAACGTGGAAAAAGTGCAGAATACAGATTGTGCTGTTGATGGAATTTGATGCTAAGTTGCACCGACAGAGCAAGTAAAAATAAAGCCATTTTCTGACTTCGTGGTTGTATCAGAAGTGGAATCTGCAGCATTCAAACTGACTGGATATTGGAGCTTCTGCACTTCCAGAGTCTAACACCAAAATCTGGATGCTGTAATGAGTGTTTAGATCTTCACCCTCTTCCTCCGTGCGCACATCTCCACAACCAACAAGAATCTTATTGAGGCGCCAGAAACCCTGAAAAGTATCCAGAAAACAGACGTACAAGCCAAGGCAAGTTATCAATAACAACTGAGCCTTGGTTGGCTAATTAGATCCTTGTAATATCTCATTCCTGTGGGCGGAATTGCACCATGTCAATATATATTTTTAAAAAAGAACACTTCTTTAAAAAAAGCATAATTATGAGAACTCAACAAAATACTGGATACATGTACCAATCTTTATTTAGTGCTGTACATGATAAAGAACAAATGGTCGCAGGCAGCAAATATTCATTTTAATTCACTCACATAGAACAGATTATTAAGATTAGATCATGCACAGATCATTTAAAGTTGAAATATCATATAAATGCTCTCATCAACATCAGCAGGGTGCTAAACTCTGGTTTCAAATAAATCTTGCCACAATAATAATTCAATGTGTATGTGCAGAAGTCTCAGGTCATATCTAGAATTCAGCAATTGCATCAAAATGAACGTGAAATGCTCGGAACAAGGGCCTAGTCCAATGGTTCTCAACCTTTCTCTTTCCACTCACATACCACTTTAAGTGCTCTGTGATTAGTAAGGGATTGCTTAAGGTGGGATGTGGATGGAAATAAAAAGTTGGGAAACCACTTTTTTAATTGTCCATAATTGACTCGTTATGTGCACGGCTTCATAACTCCAAAGGAAATGGGCCAATGACAATTTTTCTCAAGCAAAATATTTCAGTAACAATTGGGTCTAGAGCAGTGATTCTCAGCCTTCCCTTCTCACTCACAATCCACCTTAAACAATCACTTACTAATCACAGAGCACTGATGGCATAGGGATTACTTAAAATGGTATGGGAGTGGGAAGAAAAAGGTTGAGAACCACTGGTCTGAGATCTCATTAGAGAGTGAGTGGAATTTGTCTGAGAACCAGAGTTGCTGTTTCCACAGTGTGGGTCATTCACACTGTTGTCACCACTTGTCTTGGCTTGAAGAGACAGAGGAGAACCAGACCCTTCCCATTGGTCGCATCAATTTCGCGCCATGACACAATACATCAGTGCTGCATCCTTCTTGCAGAGCCCTGTAAATCACAGCAGTCCTCTGCCCTGGAGAGCTGTGGATGCCAGATCGTATTTCTTGGTAGATTCCAGGGAGGCTCTTCTGCTGAGGTGGATTTGAGACTGTAGGCGGGGACATGGCGTGGAATGGAAAGGGCCAAATGGCTTCTCTTGCTCCTGCTGTCCCTCTGTTCTTCATGTGGACGATTGCATGAATTTGTACCTTTATAGCAACATGGAAGGGGTTCACTCCAATATGAAAGGTTCCAAAACAACTCAACCAGCCAAAACATTGCAAACTGACCATCTGCCCAAACATCTCGTTAAGTAAGCACTTCCAGATAAACAAAATGGAGTTCAAGATTTATATACGAGAGGCACAAAAGCTATTGATTGCAGGGTTAAGGTCAAATGAGGGGAATATTTTACTGTCATGACAAAAATATTGCTACAAAAGCTGAGTATTAAATTCAAAAGCCTGAATAGATTACTTGATTCATGACTTAATTGCTAATCATTTTAAACTGCGCAAAGATTATTGATTCATTTTGCATGACCTTCAAGTGACTTTTAAGAATAACTAGCAAATAAAAAAAATGTGTTCAAGTTAAAAGTTTATGGAATTGCAAGTAAAACTGTAGAACTTTTTAAGTTCAGGAAACCATTGGTATCAACCCAGGACTGGAAAATTGCCCATATAGGTCCTGTTCACAAGTTTTTGTTTCTTATCAGCTGACTGACTGTACATACACAATCAGACCTAACAATATTGTCCAGACCATGGTGCACACACATGCACACACCATACACAGCACGTAATTATCACATATATACATAAAGATATACCAGCGTTGTCTCCGCTCCATCAACATCCATTGGAGCGCTTTCATCCCTAACGTCGAAGTACTCGAGATGGCAGAGGTCGACAGCATCGAGTCCACGCTGCTGAAGATCCAGACGTGGGTCACGTCTCCAGAATAGAGGACCATCGCCTTCCCAAGATCGTGTTATATGGCGAGCTCTCCACTGGCCACCGTGACAGAGGTGCACCAAAGAAAAGGTACAAGGACTGCCTAAAGAAATCTCTTGGTGCCTGCCACATTGACCACCGCCAGTGGGCTGATAACGCCTCAAACCGTGCATCTTGGCGCCTCACAGTTTGGCGGGCAGCAACCTCCTTTGAAGAAGACCGCAGAGCCCACCTCACTGACAAAAGGCAAAGGAGGAAAAACCCAACACCCAACCCCAACCAACCAATTTTCCCCTGCAACCGCTGCAACCGTGTCTGCCTGTCCCGCATCGGACTTGTCAGCCACAAACGAGCCTGCAGCTGACGTGGACTTTTTACCCCCTCCATAAATCTTCGTCCGCGAAGCCAAGCCAAAGAGAAGCCAAAGAGAGAGACATAAAGATATAATATAAAAGATCCTTTCTCTGGACCATGGTGCGTTTTGATGGTAATGGATAAAAGATGCTGCGTGTTAGATGGAAAGGATCCTCAATAATTCTTTGATCCTGATTTGAGCAGCACTCCTCAACCTTTTTCTTCCCACTTCCATGCCACTTTAAGTAATCCCTCTGTCATCGGTGCTCTGTGATTAGTAAGGAATTGCTTAAGGTGGGATGTGGGTGGAAAGAAAAAGTTTGAAAACAACTGTTTTAATCGTACCAAATTGACTCGTTATGTGCACCATTTCAGAACTCCAAAGGAAATGGCCAATGACAATTTTTCTCAAGCAAAATATTTCAGTAACAATTGGGTCTAGAGCAGTGATTCTCAACCTTCCCTTCCCATTTATATCCCACCTTAACTAATCCCTTACTAATCATAGAGCACCAATGGCATAGGATTACTTAAAGTGGTATGTGAGTGGGAAGAAAAAGGTTGAGGACCACTGCGATAGAGGAAAGAAAGACCCCATTGATCTTCTCGGCTGTTTTTATGGTCCTCTGTATTGATTTCTTGTCTGATGCTTTGCAGCTATCATACCAGACAGGAACTTCCTGACTAATAACTGTGGCTGCAGAATAGGTCATTCTTCATATGCACACCAAGGAACATTGTGCTCTCCATTCTCTCCACGACGGAACCATTGATGTGTAATGGAGAGTGGTCGACCTTCATCCTCCTGAAGTCTTCAGTTATCTTCTTTGTCTTGACCTTGTTGACTCTCAGATTGCTTTTCTTGCACCATTTTACGAGCCGCCTTACCTCCTCTCTGCAAGCCGGCTCATCTTTGCTGCCAATGAGGAGAACTACTGTTGTATCATTTGCAAACACGTTGATTTTATCTGAACTGAATCTGACAATGCAGTCGGGAGTCAGCAGTGTGAACAGTAGCAGTCTCAGCACACAGCCCTGAGGTGCACCAAGGCCCAATGCGGTGGGACTTTTGCTGTCAACCCAGTCTTTTAGTCAAGAAGGAGGTAGTCCCTTCCTCCCTCCTCTCCTCTTCCCACATTTTATTCAGCCATCATGTTTTTTTTCTCTCATTCTTAAGGAAGGGTCCAAGATCCACAATGTTGGTTACTCTTCTTATGGATGCTGCGTGACCTGCTGGGTTTCTCCAGCCCATTTGCTTATTACACCAGATACACCAAGGCATCCTTGTTCCTGCATTCAAATCCTCTTGCAGTAAAGGCTGACAGTTCACTTGCCTTCCTCGCAGATTACTGTGCCAGAATATTGGCTCTCATCAACAAATCGATCTTGTTGCACCTCCCCTGCGTTGTTTGAATGCCAAAGGGAAGGATTGTAGGAAGAAAAGTAAATGACGCTCACTTTGCAAATCATACAACCTTGAAGCATACCACAGTACCCCAAAGCGTTGAATGCACAGTTGACAAATGTGGCCACTGCTCCACGAAGCTCATTCAATCCGTTTTGATGAAAGGATGCATCTCGCAAATCACCTCCATTTTCAAAACAATTCCAATTTCAAATGAGAGCAAAGCATGTTTATCATCGTTCTAAACAGGTTCAAAGAGTTCTTCTTCCTGAACCCCATTCAAATGAGTTTTATTAAACCTCCGGTCTTTCAAGCTGCCCATTTGGTACATGGACAACTCGGATTCTTTCGACACAGAGAGCTGGTTTTAAATGCTTGATCTGAGCTCATTGATATTGGTTTGCAGCACAAACTTTTCAATGTCAGAGCTGAAACATGCAGTTATTCTGTTGCCATTTAAAAACATAAACTATAACAAATCCTTGCAGCATAAAAACAAGAAGCAATGGATCGGTTTCGATGAAAGTTTGTTGCCTCTGCTTCCCACTCCACAGACGCCACATGACCTGGTGTGCACTTCTCACGTCTTGTGTTTTTATTTCACGTTCAAGTATCCCTCATTGTGTCTCTCAGACCGTTAAGTGGGGCTGTGGAAACACCGTGCAGTCACTATCCCCTTCAATCAGGTTTATACACAGCAGTGCAAGCACATTTGGTATTCGCCAATTATATTCTCAGCTCTGTATTTTAAGGTCATGAGCCCGAGCTCCCAGTGACCTCCTGTCATCCACCCTGACACATATCCACTGAGCTGAGCTAAAATCCAGACCAATTATTATTCAATGCAGTCCAGAGGGAGCACCATCCATTGATTCCAATGAATTAAACTGTAAGCTCACTCTGAGGCACAAAATTAGAAGATGTGGTCCTTGGATATATGCACAGATTTCCTATTCCATTACCCACTCGTTATTATGTCCTGAAGCAATGAAATTCACACAGCTTTTCCAAGCTCACACTGTGCAAATTAACAGACAGAGTCCTGCAGAATAATAACTGTGGCATATCTGCGGCAGAAGTGAAAAGGTTACAGGGCACTTTCCCCTGTAATTGTCACACTGCATTCGTGAGGGCTTGTTACCTACATCTCCCTCATCTTGCATGGGTTTCAGAAAATAATTTTGACAATAATCCTTTCTTCACAGAGCCAATTTATGTGAAAGGTCCCATTTATGCCAGTTTAAACTCTAGGAGGCCCCTTGCTTTGGATAGATGTCAGGATCTTCAAATGCTGCAGAGCACTGCATACCAGTTCAGGCTGCAGTGTGCACTGAGATCCTTCCACACAGATTCGTCTGCAGTGCATGGGGATCCTTCCACACAAGTCACTCTGCCATGTGTGGGGATCCTTCCACGCAGGATCCTCTGCCTTGTGTTTTGGAATCCTTCCATACAAGTCAGTCTTGCATGTGTGGGGATGCTTCCACACAGGTCACTCTGACGTGTGTGGGGATCCTTCCACACAGGTCACTCTGCCGTGTGTGGGGATCCTTCCACACAGGACCCTCTGCCGTGTGTGTTGGGATCCTTCCACACAAGTCACTCTGCCATGTGTGGAGATCCTTCCACACTATGTTTGCATTGCAACATGATGATCTGCCTTCACCTTCTTTCCTTCCAGGCTTCTCAATCTCTCCTAATGGGCTCACCCCCTCATCTCTGGAACCAGCACAGTGAACCTCCTGTGTACGCCTCCAAAGCCAGTACATCAATTCTCAGGTCAGGAGCAGCCTCCACGCGCAGCCTCTCCAGCAACCCATACAGTGGTACCCAAATCAGATTAGAGGGATTTGCCTGTCTCCCATGTTTCATCAGCCTTAGCTCTTTGCTTCTACACCTTGGAGGTGTAATTAATGTGATAAGAACATAAAGCAAGAGTCGGCCATCTGGCCCGTCGAGCCTGGTCTGCCATTTGATAAGATCATGGCTGATCTGACCTCCACCCATATCTCCTAATTCCCCTACTATGTAAAAATCTATCCAACCTTATCGTAATAGATTTACTTCAATGGGCAGAGAATGCCAAAGGTGCATAAGGTTCGTTGAGAAGTACCATTCAACTGTCCTTGAGCATGCTTCTCCATAGAAAATGAGAGGCATCTTATCAGCCGGGCAGCCAAGCTGCCGACTTCAGCAACAGAAGATACAGCCATCAACCAGGTGCAGGAGATGCGCACTTGGCCATAAATGGAAGATTTAGATGTGGTGGAGAGACAGAGAGCTAGAGGTTTGACATGGAGATGGTCAAAGCTTTGAAGGGGTTCAAAAATAAGGAAACAAAATTTTAAATCAAGGTTAAGAGAAGGTTGGATAAGAGTATGGATGTGAGTGGATTGGAGGGTTATGGGCAGAGAGCAGGTAAGTTGGACTAGAGGAGATCACTTAAATCAGTACGGACTAGAAGGACTGAGATGGCCTGTTTCCGTACTGTAACTGTTATGTGTGTTATGTGTTCCAGACCAATATCGAGTACACGTTAGTGAGCTCAAGGATGAGACTTAAATGAAACAGTGTGCAGAAGGAAACGGAGAGTGGAAATGTAGGGGAGCTGAAATGAATAAAAGTTGGGAGAGTGACCTATGTCCATTAGATTAATGTTGCAGAACAGACTAGATGGGCTGAGGGCCCTGTGCTGTAAAGTTCTATGGTTCTATGGATATGTCCAGTTTGGAATGAACAAGAACAAAGATTCAGCCGCTGGCAAGCTGAGACATGATGGAACTGGACAACACTGTTGCCCAATTGTACCCAAATCAGATTGGAGGGGCTCGCCTTACTCCCATGGTCCATCAGCCTTAGCTCTTTGCTTCTAAAAGGCGGCACAGTTGGTGTAGAGGTTAGCACACTGGTTCGAATCCCGCGCTGTCTGTAAGGAGTTTGTACATTCTCTCCGCATCTGCACAGGTTTTCCCCGGGGGCTCTAATTTCCTCCCACTGTTCAAAAGGTACCGGGGGTGTAGGTCAATGGGGTGTAACTTGGGCGGCACGGGCTCATGGGCCAAAATGGCCTGTTATGTGCTGTATGTCTAAATTAAATTAACATTAAAAGTCGAGGTGTGGATGTTTGGTCAGAGGCTCAATGCAATGAGGTGTGAAAGAAGTAAAACACAAAAGCCCGCAGACACTGTGATTGAAGTCAGGTGTGAAGCCATGGTTACAAACTATTTTGCTCCACCTTGAACCTGCCATGAAAAGGACAGAGTTGGTGGCCAGGGGGCAAAGTGCATGGCAGGCACCACAAGCATCTCGCTGGGGTTTAGCGGGGAAAGAGCCTGAGGAAGGGCTCAGGCCCGAAACGCTGGCTGCCTCTTGCTTTCCACTGACACTGCATGACCCGCTGAGTTCCTCCAGCAAAGCTTTTTCCTCCTCATCCCGTGTCGAGTAAGAATTGCGTAATTTAGACAGCAGAGGGAGAGAGGTGGGTCATGGTGGGACAGAGACAGCCAGTGGAAAGACAGAGTCTGGTGCCATCAGGAGACAGAAGAGGCAACTTCAAATTGGCAGTGCAGAAGAATAGGGATGGAGATGTGCTTTGAAAAACTTGAGAATTTAACAATGTGGGAATGAGGAAAGAGGAACCATGCAGCTGAAGAAAGAAGCAATGAGTAATACTAAGAACACAAAGCATGCTCATCACACAGACTGGGCCTCCTGCCTCAAATCTACAATATGCAAGACCAAGAGCTCCAAACAAAATCCTAGCATTCTCTTGTCATTGCACTCACCCACGAATGCATCTCACAAGCCTTTGTTGTGTTCCAATAGCAAACACTAGATTGTCTCGAACTGCCTGGGGATCACCTGCCATGGTGCTTGGTTGCTATGTGCTCCAGGCTTCAGAGCAGTGACAGAGCAGGTGCCTGGCTGCAGCAGTCCCTGGCGAACTCAGAATCACAATGCAATCCTTTTATCACATTCCCCACGGAGGCTGCACTCAGGCAAAAACACTGCTGTCATTCACTGTTTCTCCAATATATATAAAAAAATCACCTTTGTTTCCCTCAAAATACGACTGCATACTGGAAGGAAGCATCTGACTGGGCATTGAAGCTTTCTTCCTCGGGCCAGCTTTCAACCACTTTGCCTGGCGTGCTCAGTGCGTGCGGATACAAACGTGAAGTGCAAATTACTCCAAAGTGTAAAAGTTATAAACTGTGAGAGAAAAAATAAAGCTCTCCCTGAAAGCTGTTCATGTCTTGGGGCTATAAGCAGTAAAGAATCAATTGTCAGTGAGCTCACAGATGAAGGTCGAGCGGGACAGTGACTGATGGCACGGAGAGACTGCTTCAACTGGAGGCCCTTCAATGGGGCTCCTGGAGCGGTGGGAAAGAATCCGATGTGCCCGTCCTGTTGGAATGCGGAAAGCCCAGGTCGGTTGAATCTTGTTCCTCTCCTGACTCTGCTTTTTCCCTGTGGGTTCTCTCCAAACAGGCATCAGAGATTTGACCTGCTGATTTTATCCAGCATCGTGTTTTTACTTCAACCACGGTGTCTGCAGACCTTCATGTTTTACTTCAGGTTAGTGACTTTCTGCCGTGCCTGGATCGCAAGCAACGCTGAGCTTTTCACTGCCTCTTTTCACTACATGAGGCAAGAAACTAAATAGGTTTTCTTCCCAGCAGCTCCTGGAAAATATACCGAGTAAACCGAGAAACTCAGCAGCACTTAGCAAGTTGCTCTTGGCAGTCTCTGAAGGGCAAACACAAAATTTCCGGGCTTACTGTTGGGATGTTTGCTTCAAGAAAATCTCCTGGTACTTATTCAAATTTCAGATTATACATAATTGAGTTCATACTAAAACCGAAGACTCTTGTAAGCTTCTACAGGTGTACTGTGGAGAGCATTCTGGCTGGTTGCATCACTGCCTGGTACGGAGGTGCCAACTCTCAGGACAAGTCCAGAGGGTTGTTAACTTGGACTGCAATATCACAGGCACCAGATTTCACTCTGTCAAGGACATCTACATGAGGTGGTGTCTTAAAAAAGCAGTCTCTATCCTCAAAGACCTCCACCACCCAGGCCATGCCCTCTTCACTCTGCTACCATCAGGGAAAAGGTACAGGAGCCTAACGAGAAGCTCTCAGCACCACATGGACAGCTTATTCCCCACCGCCATCAGATTCCTGAATTATCAATGAACCAAAGACACTGCCTTACCTTTCGTGCTCTATTTTTTTAATAGTAATATCGCAAGATGGTTATAATACAAATGTTTGCCCTGTAATGCTGCCGCAAAACACTGAATTTCATGACTTGTTCACGACAATAAATCCGGATTCTGATTCTAATTCTCAATAAGTCAAACAAAAACATAGTGACCCTTCCGGCCCATGAGTCTGCACTGCCCAAATGCAGCCACGTGACCAATTAACGTGGGAGGAAACTGGAGCACCTGGAGGAAACTCACATTGTCAAGGGGAAAACGTGCAAACTCCTTACAGACAGCGACTGATTCGAACGTGGGTTGCTGGTGCAACCCATATGTTGTGTTAACACAACAATATGTTGTGTTAACCATAGTTCCTTCTGAACTGCTTTAAATCTAACGGCATGAACATTGATGTGTCTCATAATAAGTAACCCATCTCCTATCTAATTCTCCTGTTTCCATCTCTTAACCCACCCTGTCCCTATTTTTTTTTCTCCCTCTTTAGCTTTTCTTCCCTACCCCACATCCTCGTGGTCTCCCCCTCGACCAGTCTCCCCACCTCTCACACTTTCTGTCCTAAACTTTAGCATCTCTGGGCTATTCCCCCAGCATCTTTCCCCCTTAAGTATGTAATTTCACCCCCTCCCCCTTTCCCTCTCGCCTCAACAAAGGGTCCCAACTCGAAACGCTGACTGATCCTTTCTACCTGTGGATGCTGAGTTCCTCCTGCAATTCTTTGCTCAAGATCCCAAGATCTTGCAGAGTTGGCGCTTCTCTGACAGCTGCTGGTTTTGAACACTTGGGGGCTTGGGCATTGCTGGCAAGGTTTGACCTTACTCTCCAATCCCTGATGTGGGAATCTTGCCAGGAGTCAGCCACAACACAGATCGCAAATTCAATTCCCTGAAGGACAGGAAAGAACGAGAGGGTTTTATTTACCGGTGATCTGCTCATTTCACAGTTATCACCACTGATTTTATTCAATAACTTTCAGTCGAATTCCCCTAAATCTGTGGTCTCCTGCTCTGATACTCCTTCAGTGATTAAGTTACCAGATTCAAGGCCTCAACAAACAAGCCAGAAACCCAAGTTGAAAACCTGTTGTCAGAGGTGCGGCATTAAATTCAGTTGGTAAAGTGCAGGTTTTAAAAAAAAACAACCAGACTTTGTGGGTGGGCACAGTTAGTGTAACACGGTCAACATAGCTGTTAGCTCCTGAGGATAAAGAATTTAAAAAACTCCTAATTTATGGGTGTCTAAAGAAGTGGGTAGTTTCAATTTAGTTGTTCAAATGAAGCTAAATTATTATCAATAAATAAATCTTGAAAGGACTGGATACCCAACTCTTTTGAGCTGCCTGGGGAAACAAAAACGAGAGGACACAGTCTCAAGATTCGGGGGTGTAGATTTAGGACAGAGATGAGGAAAAATAGTTTTTCCCAGAGAGTAGTAAATGTTTGGAATTCTCTAACCAGGGAAGTGGTTGACGCTGCTTCATTAAACATATTTAAAATTCAGTTAGATAAATTTTTACATGATAGAGAAATTAGGGGATATGGGGAGAAGGCAGGTAGGTGGAGTTAGGTCATAAATTAGATCAGCCATGATCTTATTGAATGGCGGAGCAGGCTCGATGGGCCATTTTTGGCCTACTCCTGTTCCTACTTCCTATGGTCCTAATCATTCATTAAAAGCAGAGTCTTGCTCAGAAGGTGAGAAAAAGAATTAAATAATATAGGGCTGGCAAGTAAAAATATATGATAGCCCAAAGATTTTCTAAATTGAAACCATATTCTCAAAGTACGTTTAACAACAAAATTATCGGTTAACTGAGAAGGTGAAAAAGTCAAGTCGAAGTCTTTTTTTAAACCGTTGAACAGCCTGTTATTGCACCAAACAAGTGGTGACCTTAGTTCACGCTTTTTACTATTAAACTCAAACAACGCTATGTACAATGGGAGCTGCGTGTAATGGCATCTGGTATCAGCCAAGCTCAGTTTTCAACTGCCGCACGCCTCGCGGGGACACGCACATGCGCAGTAGCGCTGTGGAGAGTGCAGTGGCTGCAGCGCAATTGCAGCAATTGCAGCAGGTGCAGAGGAGCCGATGGGAGTGGCCGTCTACATCCCTTTTCCTTGAGCAACCCCCCCCCCCACACATAACACAATCCATGTTGGTGCAATCCATGTTGGTGCAACCCGTTATTTTGGGTTGAGCTTACAAATACACCCAGCATGTGTTACATAGTAGCCACTGGTGGAAGTGGATGCTGGGGGTGCTTCAGCCTGAGAGGAGGGGGCATCCATGGTCTCAGGGGTGTGGCCATTGGTTTTATGGGTTGTTCCTGAGGGAGCTCCGCCTATCTCAGGCTCACATTCCAGATCCTGGTATATAGTCTCATCAGGAATGGTTTGGGAAGGGGTTGGCACCCTTCCAGGTAGGACGTGTCGACAGTTTCTCCGATACATGCTTCCTTCTGATTTTACCAGGTACAATCTGGGCTTTTGGCAATTCCTTTCAACTATGCCCATGTGGTCATAACATTGTGGAGACTGCATCCTTATGACTTGCCCTTCCGCTAATGGCTCGAGCGGTTGGCTGTTTCCATCATATCATCTTTGCTGTGTTAGTCTCCTGGGCTGATGTCTACACAGCATAAAAATGAGATTGCATTTCTCCAGGACGCGGAGTTACTTAATAACACTATATATAAGACCAAGCATAGGACCAGGCAAAATGGCACCATAGCAAGGGGCCACTGCGAGCAACTGTCACACAGTCATCACGAACCACGGCCACCATCTTAACCCAGCCTCCCAATTACAATTTTATCTCTTACAAATTAACAGCATAACATTACACTGAACTTTAAAACAAATGACTTCAACAGAATGTACAAAATAACAGTGAGCGGAACATGTTTATAGACCGAGACCAGTCCGTGGGCTCAGTAAGACAGGATAGCAATGTCCACAACGGCATAAGTTGACTCCTGACTCAGCATTTGCTGTTCCCCCATCCAGAGGCTCCTGCAGCCTTCTGCCGTGCTGTCGTCTGAGGTTTCCGACCACAACCGGGCCACAGATGGTAGCAAGAGTCCTCCAGCTTATTTTTCAGGGGAACATCTTCAGTCTGAAGTTCCTCAGAGCTTTGGCCCCGGCACTGACCGCCGCTATACCCCGCACTAGAGGCCAACACGCCCGCCGTGGGTGCCCAAACCACCACTTCAGAGCCTCAGGCTACCTCCTCAACTTGTCACCGTTCTTCCAGCCCAACACGGCACCGCTGCCAGCGACGCAGAGGGTCCTTGCAGGTGCACCCCACCTCGAGGCTGCCAGCCACTGCCTTGCTGATTCCCGCCTCCATCACCAACTCTGCTCACCACACCGCCATCCCACCATGCCGCAACAAGCTCTCCGCTGCTAGCACCAGCCCTTCGAGTCGGACCTTGGCAACTTTCAAGAGGTCTGCTTCCTTCGTGATATTCTCCAGCATTACCTTTCCCAATCCCTTCGTTCCAGAGACCATCCTCAATCCATTTCAGTGTTCCTTCACAGCACCTACTTAGTTAAGTGTAACACCCACATCCGGAATGGCCTGCTGCAAGCTACAGTCGCGCCACCATCTTGTCCTGATAAATGTAATGGCGCTCCAAGTATTGAAATAAGAGAATATTTTTTAGTAGAATTCATTTCTAAATTAATCCAATTTGAAGCATCCCTTCTGTCCTTGTAATGAATCCAAAAATAAAATTATACATCTAATATTAGCTGCTCAATAGTAAAATCTCCAATTAGGTAGGGCCAAACCACTTCAATATTTTGTAGAAAAACTTTACCAAGACGAGGACGCTTATTTTTCCAAATTTATGAAGAAATAATTGAGTCAAAAAAGTTTTAGGAACAAAAACAGGAACAGCTTGCAAGATGTATAAAAACTTAGGTAAAATGTTCATCCTGACAGGATTAATTTTCCCAACCAAGGACATTGAAAGCGGGGACCATAACATAATCCAATAAAGTATGAAAATTCTCTTTAAACAAATTATTGTAATTTTTAGCAATAGTGATGCCTAAATAATTAAATTGATTTTTTTTTTAGCTCTTTTAAATGGAAAGATCAATTCTTGGAATTTTAAATGTTAAACATCAATTTAAAAATGTTTAAAAGGAAAGACACACTATCTAGGGAACCAGAAGATTTCAATACAAACAGCTCACTTTTCTGAAGATTTAGTTTATACCTGAACATTGACTAAATTAGTAGAGCAGTGACAGAATGGATTACAAGAATACTCTGATATTGCTTTGTGATTTTCGTCTTTTCTAGAGTTACATGCAACGACCAACAACTTCAGAAGGGAAGGGGGTAGATTTTGTAGAATAGTAACATCTTTTTTTTTGTCTTTTTCAATTCGCCATTTTATATCCAAGTGCGTAATATATTTTTTTTTTGTTTTTCTTCTAGTCTGCTTGTTAAAGTACTTTGTTTATATATAATTTTTTTCAGAGTCAGGATTCATTGTCGTGAACAAGTCATGAAATTCAGTGTTTTTGCGGCAGCGTCTTAGTGCAAACATCTTACGACATTACTATATAAAATAATAATAACAATAAAGAGTGGGTAAAAAGTAAGGCCGTGTCTTTGGCTCATTAATTATCCAGGAATCTGATGGCAGCGGGGAAGAAGCTGTCCTTGTGCCGTTGAGTGCTCGTCTTTAGGCTCCTGGACCTTTTCCCCGATGGTAGCAGAGTGAAGAGGGCATGGCCTGGGGGGGTGGGGGTCTTTGAGGATGGAAGCTGCTTTTTTTTCATGTAGATAGCCTAGATGGAGTGAAATCTACATATAATTACTACACCTGTATATTCTTCTTTACATGTTCACTTTATTTAGTGGCTTTTATTTATTGTTATTGAAACTTGATAGAAATATTGAGAGAGCATAGTTGCTAGCTCAATGCTCTCACAGCGTCAGGTTCACCGGACCAGGGAGAGAGTTTAATCCTGTCTGTTACCTTCATAATTCCAAATGGGTGTCCAGACCCACTCCTCTTCCATAGCCTGTGGACTTAGCAGTAAACTCTGCCGCTTGGTTTATCCACAAAGACTACGTTTGATGCATCTGATGTGTCCACTGGCAGCATTTGGTCTGACAGAACGAACAGAGAACTCAGCATTTCCTCTTTCCGTTATGCTCAATTCATGTTCCCAAATACATCCTTCAACTTCTTTACCATCTCAGCTGCAAACACAGAAAACCTTTCACCTGCACTTCCTTCTTCCTTTACCTCGTTTTGCACCAGTTTGCCTTTAAACACATCAGATTACACCAAACAGCAGGAATCAGCAAGACTCGCTCTGTGGAGGTGAACACAAATAAAATGAAAAATAAATGGCATAAGATGGTGAAGGTTCTAGTTAAAAATCCTCCCAGCCTGTAGTAAGGTTGAAACCAGGTTAAGAAGGCAAAGTTTTATTGGGAAAAAGGGTTCATCCCACTCTGCAGCTGTGAACCGCATCAGATTCACTCTGCTCCATTCAAGTTGTTATTTCCATTAAAAAAAAACTATTGTGGCCATTGTATTATTTACTAACAATTGATGCATACTTTTAATTTCAAATATTGAAGGGCAGAGCACTGTGCAATCCTTTACAGAACTTGGCACAGGCGACACCAGGAGAAGAAGTCACAACCCCACCTGAGTCGCCAGGAGTGTGAAGCCCCTTTTCCACTGGCATCTTGTCCCAGGAATTAACAGGGAATTAACTGGTTAAGGGTCCAGTGGTAAAGGAAAACTATCAGCAAACGGTATCAAATGACGTCAAATCACGCTGGGGAGTTACGGCCTCTACCCATACTCATATCCCAGGTGTCAGCTGACGCTGGCTTGTTGATTAAACCTGTGGAAAAAGGACACCAGAAAGTCACCCATTTCCAGTTGAAACTAGACTCTCCGATCCCTAGGGGATGAGTTGCGTTCAGTGGAAAAGTAGTCAGTGTCCTGGTTAAAGGTGGTCCAATGGAAACAGCACAAACGGCTTCCTATCCCAGACCACTGCACGGCCAATTAACTGGGATGCCAGTGGGAAAAGGGTCATGCCTTGCCTCAGGAACAGAGAACATCTCTTGTAGAGGTACAATGATGTTTCACTAGGGCAATAAAAGAGCCCTTTTCCCATTGGCAACCCAGTTAATTAGCCGTGCAGTGGCCCGGGATAAGAAGCCGTTTGTGCTATTTCCACTGGGCCAACTTCAACCGGGACACTGACTGCTTTTCACTGAACGCAACTCATCTCCTGGGGATTGGAGAGTCTATCTTCGAATGGAATGGATGGAAGTTGTCCTTTTTCCACTAGTTTAGTCAGCTGACACCGGGGATATGAGTAGGGGTAGAGGCCGTCAATCCCCGACGTGATTTGACATCATTTGACGCTGGCGTGCTGATTGTTTTCCTTTTCCACTGGATCCTTAACCGGTTAACTCCCCGTTAATTCCTGGGACAATGACTTCTATAGAGGCAATGACTTCTGTGCTCTCTTCATGATGCCCGTGGTTTCACACAATCATGGGACCATTCCAAAGCCCGTGGTTTCACACAATCATGGGACCATTCCAAAGCCCATCAATGTGATTTGCTCCAACTGAAGTTGAGAAGTGTACATTAATTTGTGCAAGAAATAAAAATGCTGGAGGAACTCAGCAGATTACACAGCATTCATGGGAAGCAAAGGGTAGCCAACGATTTGGGCCTGACCCCTTCATCAGGGAATGAGGAGATAGCATGCAGGCAAGGTCAGGGCAGGAGGGGGAGCACAGGGCAACAGGCAAAAAAGGTGGCTATGGGTGGGAGGGCAGAAGAGAAAAATGCTGACAAGTGGGTAGCACAGTTAGTGTTGCGGCTAGCACAATGCTGTTACTGCACCAGCGATCGGGACCAGGGGTCAAATCCCATGCTGTCTGTAAGGAGTTTGTATGTTCTCCCCGTGTCCACATGGGATTCACCCGGGGCTCCAGTTTCCTCCCACTGTTCGAAACGTACTGGGGGTTGTAAACCAATTGGGTGTAATTGGGTGGTACGGGGTCGTGAGCCAAAGTAGTTTGTTAACGTGCTGTCTAAAAAATAATTTGATTGAGGGAGGGGGTAGCTCTCTGAATGAAGAGGGAAGGGAGTAGGATGAAAGGAGAAAGAGGGATGAGGAGAGAGAGAGAGAGAGAGAGAGAGAGAGAGAGAGAGAGAGAGAGAGAGAGAGAGAGAGAGAGAGAGACAGGGAAGTACCCCAACAGGAAACAGGAACTGGAGAAGTCAGTGCCATCTGGTTGGAGAACGCCAATGGAATATTAGCTGCTGTTCTTCCAATTTGCAGGTGGCCTTGGTTTGGCAGGGTATGAGGCCATGGACAGACATGTCACTGTGGGAATGGAGTGTGGAATTAGAATGGCTGGCCATTGGGAGGTCCGCGTAATCGCAGTTGCCAGAGTAAGGTGCTCAATGAAGTTGGGACCTCCCCAGGCACCTGAATAAAAAAGTGGGGGAAGGAGGAGAGAAGAAGAGAGGGGAAGCAGGAGGAGCACAGGGTAACAGGTACTGCCTCTTTTTACTTATTATCCCTGACGAAGAGCCCATACATGAATCGTTGGTGACCCTTTACTTCCTATGGTTGCTGTGTGACCTCCTGAGTTTCCCCAGCACTTTTTGGTACTGCACTTGATCCCACCAACTACAAATTTTCTTGTTTGACTCCAAAGAAGTGGAGTCAATATCAATACGAGTTAGCTTTTCTTAAATTTATAAATGTGCCTCAGGGATTGATACTGGGACTAATGTTGTTTGTTATCTATATCAACGATCTGGATGATAGTGTAGTAAATTGGATCAGCAAGTTTCCAGATGACATTAAGGTTGGAGATGTTGTGGACACCAAAGAGGGTGTCAAAGATTGCAGAGGGATCTGGACCAGCTAGTAAAATGGCAGATGGAGTTTAATGCAGACAAGTGTGAGGTGCGCAATTTGGAAAGACCAACTAAGAAAGGACAGACACAGTAAATGGTAGGGGACTTGAGGAGTGCAGTAGAACAGAAAAATCTGCAAATACAGATACATAATTATCTGAAAGTGGCGTCACAGGTGGATAGGGTTATAAAAGGAGCATTTGGGATATTGGCCTTCATAAATCAAAGTATTGGATGTTAAGTTAAAGTTGATTAAGATACTGGTGAGGCCAAATTTGGAGTATTGTGTGCAGTTTTGGTCACAAACTGCAGGGAATATAAAGAGTGCAGGGATGATTAACTAGAATGTTGTCTGGACTTCAGGAGCTGAGTTACAGGGAAAGGTTAAACAGATTAGAACTTTATTTCCTGGAGCGTAGAAGAATGAAGGAATAGAAGTATTTCAAATTATGAGGGGGACAGACAGAGTAAAGTAGATAGGCTTTTTTCCACTGAGGGTAGGTTAGATATAAACCAGAGGACATGGGTTAAGGGTGAAAGGGGAAAAGTCTGTGGTTCTATATACAACACTGGAACAGGTCATTCCAGCCTACGATCTCTTGCTACCAAAATACATCAATTACCCTAGGTTTTTGATGGTTTTTATTATGCACACAATGCACAGACGCAGTAAAATTCTTACTTACCGCAGCCAAACAAGATACACCAGGCACTGCAGTAAAAATTACATTACCACAATATATCACAATGTTTTAAGAAAATATGAGGAATATTAAATAATATGACTGTCATAATTAATAATCCATATTGCAGACCCTCGGTATACACTGAATGAAAATGATCAGAATTCTAATTCCATAAGATACCACTAAAAAGATATTTTGTCAAAGTAACAATTAAGTAGAAGAGAAAGAAATAGAGAGATTTATCCCTGAACTCAGAACTCTGGTGAAGCACACAATAAAGGATTTACAATGAGTGCAAAAAGACATGAAACATATATCAATCATTTGTTGTCTTGGAGAACCCCAGTGAAGTCAGGGGCAATTAATCAGTGAGAGAGAAAATCGATGGTGGAGTCCTAGCATGAAAAATTGGGCATAAACTATTGCTATGCCATGAATGCTCACAGCTCCGATTGCAGAATGGCGCTTCCATCAGCTGAGATAAGACAATGGGTTTATTGCCATACAGAGTACATCGTACAGATGCAACAAAATTCTTACCTGCTGCAGTCAAACATGCTTTTGTTAAAAAACCTACAATTGTATACATTAAATTACCCTTTAAAGAGATAAGAAATAGCAAAATTAGACAATAAATATTTGCAGTTACTGTTAGAGGGGAAAAAAAAGTTCAGGGAATGGAATAGTGCAAGAATGTGGCACCTTTTAAGGCAGAGCTGCAAAGGGAAACACTGACTCATGTTGTAACCAGCAAAGAACTGTTTTAATCTCTATTTAGGTCACTTTTTAAGTCACATTCGGTTTGGCCGTTCTGATATTGGAAGTGACGCCATAACACTCCCGACGCATTTTTCAGCCTGCAGGCTTCATCCCCGAGGTGGAGGGGATCCAGCGCCATCTCAGCATGAGCCCCCAAGACTCACGGTTGGACGGCATTACAGGGATGATCTGAACGTGAAGCCTTCCCCCCCCCCCCCCCCCCCCCCCACCGCCACTGCACAGACAGATCTTTTGGTGGTCCTGGAGAGGTTCGTAGTTAGGGGAGTACGAAAAGGATTGAGAACCTGACAGCCCTTGGAGATGACACTTTTCTTGAACCTGGAGATATCAGGATCCAGTTGGAGGAAAAACATGAAATGAAAACAGAAAATGTGGTTAGCTGCATTCCAGGTGGAACTTGCATGAGGAAAACCAGAGTTAATATTTCGGAATGAAACCCTGGTTTAATTCCAATAACCCTGCCCCCCCCCCCCCCCCCACCTGCTGAGTGTTTCCCTGTTTTTATTCCACAGTTCCAGCATCATGTTATTTTTTCTGAAATTTTTTTGGAGAATAAATGCATATTATCACTTAAACCATGAAGGTACATTGTGTTATCAAAATGCCAGACCACTGGAATACTTAGAGATTTGTTGAAAAGTACAAACATGTACTTTATGCACATGGGAGGATTTCAACGTGAGTGGAATTCATGGTTTTAGATCGGACAGAAAGGAAACAGAAGCTAATTGTTTTTTTTAAACCAGTGAAGCCTCCACTTTTCTGTTCTGTACATTATTCGTCAAAGTGCACATTTAGTCATTTGAGAATGGAGATAAGAGCTCAAGTAGTAGGGACATAGTGAATGACAGGAGAAACTGTTAAAGGTGTCATTGTTCTGCCAAGAGCCGAGACCACTCAGGGAGACAGAGGCATTCAAAATCAGAATCGTTTCTGCTGCGGTAAAAAAAGGATAAAGTGCTTCCTGTGGCAGATAGGTCAGTCAGGAGAAGACATAGGTTTAAAGTGATTTCAAATAAAAAACCCCATAGATGACTTAACAGGAAAAAAAACATTCCCACTGAGATGTTGCAATCTGAAAAGATGATGGAATGGCAATGTGATGGTAACATTCACAAGAAAATTGGATTAACATCACATTTTTGACATTCTTAAATTTTGATGCAAATAATCAATCCCGTTTGGCAACAATTAGATTTCAGATTTATTGGCAGAGCACATACGACCCTGAGATTCTTTTTCCTTTGGGTGCATCAGAATTATCACTACTTGGGAGTGCGTACACAACGTGAATATGTAAACAATTTAAGAACTGCAAACAGATAACAAATGTAAACAAACCAACGGTGCAACACAGAGAATAAAAAAATCAATAAAGTCGAAAGTCCTTAAATGAGTCTCTGATTGAGTTGGTCATTGAGGAGTCTGATGGTGGAGGGGTAGCAGCTGTTCCTCAACCTGGTGGTGCCAGTCTTGTGGCATCTAGTCCTCTTTCCTGATGGCAGCAGCGAGAACAGATTGTGTGCTGTGTGGTATGGGTCTTTGATGATTGTTGCTACTCTTCAATGGCAGCATTCCCTGTACTCAATACTGTGGGGGGTAGGGGGGGCAGTTTTACTTGTGAAGTCCTGGGCTGTGTTCTCTACCTTTTGGAGGGCTTTATGCTAAGGGGTATTGGTGTCCCCATACCAAACCGTGATGCAGCCAGTCAGCACATGTTCCACCACACCTCTGTAGAAATTTGCCAGGGTTTCTCATATCATACCGAATCTCCGTAAACTCCTGAGGAAGTAGAGGCGCTGACGTTCTTTCTTCATGATACCATTAATGTGTTGGGTTCAGAAAAGAACCACCAAGATGGTGACTCCCAAGGACTTAAATTTGCTCACCCCCTCCACCTCTAATCCCCCAAAGATCTCTGAATTGAATACCTCTGGCTTTCCTTTCTTTGAATATTTTATTTAAAATTTTTCCATACATGTAATTAATAAACAATTATATAGAACAATGAGAGTTTACGTTTAAGAAAGTTTCAATCATTACATGATGGTTATAACTCCTCCGCTTCCATTCCATACCCTCCCTCCCTAACCCCACCACCCCAAAAGATATATATTTTTTCTTTTTTCTTCTTTCTTTGGCTTGGCTTCGCGGACGAAGATTTATGGATGGGGTAAAAAGTCCACGTCAGCTGCAGGCTCGTTTGTGGCTGACAAGTCCGATGCGGGACAGGCAGACACGGTTGCAGTGGTTGCAGGGGAAAATTGGTTGGTTGGGGTTGGGTGTTGGGTTTTTCCTCCTTTGCCTTTTGTCAGTGAGGTGGGCTCTGCGGTCTTCTTCAAAGGAGGTTGCTGCCCACCAAACTGTGAGGCGCCAAGATGCACGGTTTGAGGCGCTATCAGCCCACTGGCGGTGGTCAATGTGGCAGGCACCAAGAGATTTCTTAAGGCAGTCCTTGTACCTTTTCTTTGGTGCACCTCTGTCACGGTGGCCAGTGGAGAGCTCGCCATATAACAGGATCTTGGGAAGGCGATGGTCCTCCATTCTGGAGACGTGACCCATCCAGCGCAGCTGGATCTTCAGCAGCGTGGACTCGATGCTGTCGACCTCTGCAATATATATATATATATATATATATATATATACATATATAAAGGATATATAGTAATAGAAAGTAAAGAAAAAGAAAAAATAGCCACACGGTTTGCTCAGAGGATCACTTTCCAACTCACAGGACCCAACAAGGTTTATATAATCAATTTGAGGGTGGAAGAACACCACTACATAGTTACACCTAAAATTTCCATATTCAGGCTCCAAATTTGTATAAATATACCATATTTATTTATCAAATTATATGTAATTTTCTCAAAGGGGATACACCTTTCAATTTCTGCATTCCCTCTTCCCATACCGAAGAGTGAATCTTACTTTCAAGTCACTGCAGTACACTTCCTTGCCACCGCTAATGCTCCTTTAACAAATTTCATTTGGTATATTGATGGTTTCAATTTCGGTCTTGTTCCTTCTATATTTCCCAATAGAAATAAGTCTGGGTTTTGTGAAAATACAATACCTGTAACTTGTTCTAAACAAAAAATTCCCTAAGTCCACCCAAAAAGGCTTTACTTTGGGACATGACCAAGTTGAATCCAAGAATGTTCTGTCTCTTTGCCACACCAAAAACTTTGATCTGATAAATCTGATTTCATTCTCTTCCATTTTTGTGGTGTCAAATACAGCTGATGTAAAAAATTATATTAAACTAATCTATATCTTACTTTAATAGATTTGTCATACAATCTCATCATAGATCTGACCATTTTTGATCATCAATTGCAATATTCAAATCCTGCTCCCACCTCTGACTAAATTATGAACTCCATATATAGGAGTTCCTGTTTGTAATAAAAGATACATTGAAGAAGTAAATTTCTTAGTATTTCCCCTCCTAATAAGAGTTCCCACCTTGATACAGCATCGCTGGACCTATGTTTTCCCTTAAATATCCTCTCAATAAAAATTACAAAAAAGAGTATAACAATTATTTCATATTTATATCTTAGTTGTTCATATGACAATAAATTGGCCTTGTTCATAACAATCTTCAATATTTTAATGCCTTTATGAAACTAAGTAATTAAAAATTGATCATCCTTTGAAAAAGGTACAAGATAGTTTTGGATCAGAGGCATCTTGGTTGTTATGCTTCCTTTTGTTCCAATTTCATAATTTATAGTGTTCCAGACATTAATCAAATATTTCAAAAATGGTGTTTCTTTAACACTAATCATTAATTTTGAATCCCCCTTTATATATAAATTCCTCTGCTACACTCTCTACTATTTTATCCAATTCTATTTTAATGCATGCCAGGTTTTCTGCTCCTTCAAAAAAAGATGCGAGAAATCTCATTTGAGCCACTTGGCAATTTTTAAAGTTAAGAAGTTGTTGGCCTCCCAATTCATATTTCCATGTCAACCTTTCTATAGAAACTCTTGATTTTTTACTTATCCAAAGAAATTTCCTTACATGTTTATTTAATTCTTGAAAAAACTTTTGAGGTAATGATATAGGTAAAGTTTGAAAAAGATATTGTATTCTTGGGAATATATTCATCTTAACACAGTTAACCCTTTCTACTGATGTTATAGGAAAAATCATCCATTTTTGCAATCATCTTCAATCTTTTTGAGTAATGGCAGATCATTCAATTTATATATATTTTTAAAAAAATATTATCTACTAAAATCCCATCTTTTTGGCCATTTAAATCGAGTATTAATTTGACAATAAGTATAGTCTCCTTCCGTAAGGGGCATAATTTCACTTTGTCTCAATTTATTTTGTAACCAGAAATCTTACCATATTCTTACAAAGTATAATTTTCACAAGGAAGTCTCAGGTTCTATCAAATATATTAAAACATTTTCTGCAAATAAACTAATTTTATGTTCTTCTTGACCAACCTTAAATCCCTTAATTTCCAAATCACTCCTTATTGCCTCTGCTAGTGGCTCTATAGTAACATAAACAAAGCTGGAGATAAAGGATAACCTTGTCTACTGGATCTCGACTGGCTTCTCTTTCCTGAATTCAAAAATCAGATCGTTAATTTTGGTGACTTTGAGTGTGAAATTGTTGTTGTTGCACCATTCAGCCAAGTTTTCAATCTCTCTCCTGTGTGCTGACTCATCCCTTCCTTTATATAACCCACTACAGTGGTGTCATCAGCAAATTTGGACATGGTGTTATTGTCGTACCGAGCCGCACAGTTGTGGGTGTAAAGTGAGTCGAGCGGGGGGCGAAGAACACAACCCTGTGGTGCTCTGGTACTGATGGAGATTGTGGAGGAGGAGTTCTTACCAATCCTCACTGATTGTGGTCTGAAGGTGAGGGAATCCATGATAGAGTTACACAGTGGGGTGTTGAGTCCCCAGGTCTTGGAGTTTGCTGATCAGTTTTGAGGGGATGATGCTGTTAAATGCCAAACTGTACTTGATAAAGAGCATCCTGATGCCTGCATCTTGACTGTCCAGGTGTTCCAGGGCTTTGTGCGGAGCCAGTGAGGTGGCATCCGCCATAGACATGTTACTACTATAGGCAAACTGGAACATATCGATGTCGCCACTCAGACAGAAGCTGATATGCTTCATCACCAGCCTTGCAAAGCACTTCAACATTACTGAGGTACAGTAAGTACTACTAGTCAATAGTCATTAAGGCAGGTTAGTACATTCTTCTTGGGCCCCAGTATGAATGATGCCTGTTTGAAATTATTGCAAACATTAAAGGAGTCATGGTTAGCTCAGCAGTTAGTGCAATACTATCACAGAGCTTAAAATCCGCTGCTGTCTGTAAACTTCTCCCCATGACTCTGTGGGTTTCCTCCGGGGTCTTCTGCTTCTTCCTACATTACGAAGATACTTCCAAGGTTAGTAAGTTGATTGGTCACACGGGTGTTTTGTTATAAATTTAGACATATAACGTGGTAACAGGCCATTTCGGCCCACGAGTCCGTGTCACCCAATTTACACCCGAATAATCTGCACTCCCTGTATGTTTCGAATGGTGGGAAGAAACCAGAGCCCACAGGGAAAACCCACACAGATGCAGGGAGAACATACAAACTCCTTATGGACGGCGGTCCGGTCCTAATCGCTGGCGCTGTAAAGACGTTGCAGTAACTGATCAATGACTGAGCCTTTTAGTCCCCCATGGTAGAAAATTTCAGACACGGTGTGTTGGGAGAAACTTCTCCTCACATCAGTTCCTGCCCTCTATTTTGACCCAAGTACTCTGCTCCTTGGCCAGGGGAAATATTCTTCCCCTTATCCCTGTGGTGACTTCAACTTGTCAGTGAATTGCATGCCTTTTTCTCTGACTTTAATCTAATCTTTCCCTTTGTCATTTTTTTTCTCTGCACCTGCTTTGACCTTGAATTCTCTCAAGGCTTCCACTTTATTTCTTGCACCATTTCCCAGGCTTTCCATCTGATTAATTGAGATACAGATGATCTTGGCCACACACACCCAATTTTTCTTTGCTGAAGCATTATCAGTTCCCACTATCTGCAACTGTCACATAAGTGGCTAAAAAGCCAAGCTGCGTAACTGATGATAGATGCTGCCAGATTGATTCATGCAGCAAATTACAGCCCATCAGTTTAAGCAGGGATATATTTAATTGAGGTTTTACTTTTATCGCATCCAAGAGCGTACATACTCAAAGTGCATTGCAAAGAATGACAGAATTCTTTGCAGTATGAAGGAACAATGAGATCTTGGGGTCCCCCAAGGTTGCCGCACAAGTTGACAGGGAGGTTAAGAAGCCGTATGGTGTCCTGGTCTTTATTAGTCAGGGAAATGAGTTTAAAAGCCATGAGGTAATGCTGCAGCACTATAAAACTCTGGTGAGGCCACTGGTTGCCTCATCACAAGAAGCTTTAGAGAGGTTGAAGAGGAGAGTTGCCATGATGCTGCCAGGATTAAAGATGGGATTTTCAGTTTGGTATGACAGAGGATGGGAGACAACTTAACAGAGGTGCATAGGATGAGGAGAGGTATAGATTATGATTGACACACCTCCCTCCCCCCCCAACCAGAGTAACAGTGGCTAATACCAGAGAACATTTGTTTAAGGTGTGTTATGAGCCCAGAGGATCCCAAAACCAAGGAGCAATAGATATTCACCAAGACAAATAGCTACTTCAACAAAAGTTGCTTTTAGTTATCTTTAAATATGAAAACAGAATCAAACTTTCATTTATCACTATTAATTTAACTAACCTAACTTAACCCCCTTCTAATTCTAAGCGCACGTGTACATAATGTGTGTGTAAGTTCAGAAAAGTTCTTTGGTTCACAGTCCAATCTCACTTCTTATTCCTCCAAGTTCACTGGTTGCAGGCAATTCTTATACTGTGCACAGAATTTACCATTTATAAAGTTCACCAGGGTTTGGTGCTTGAAAGATAAATGGTTACCGCTCAGGAAGGTTCTTGTCAGTTTTCAGAGAGAGATTTGTTGTACATTTACTTCCATCAGCCACTTCAGTGTCTTGCTGATGAAACCTGCCCCGTCAGGGTTCTCCAGATGATAACCTCTTTCTTTCAGGTCTCCACAGAGTTCCTTTTTGTTTCTGTTATTCCAAGTGAAACATTAGACAGCCAGTCCTCTGCTCTTGCATGAACCACAAGGGCTTTGACCAAGCTGAACAGAGCACTTACAACCCGTCTTCCAAATGGGGTTTTCCATAAACTTGCCAGCTTGTCCTGTTCCAGTCCCAGTTGCTGTTACTGTCTGTAACACTGTAGAACTGATCTCTGTCTCTCTCTATCTCTCTCTGAGAGAAAGCTTGTTTGACTCTCTCTGCTTGAAAAACCACATGACCCTCAGAATAGCAAGTTCCCCTCCAGACAGAAGGTGGCTCCATCAAGCTCTTTCATCTGTTGCCTTTTTGTAAACAACAATCCATTAGTGAAGTCTCTTGGGCACTCTCCAAAGCTTTTGCAAAAGATCTGAGGCTCCGACATGTCTTGCATTAGCAGAGCTCCAGTATTTTAAATAAGATCTGTTTTAAAGTGTTTGTATGTGACCTACACTAACAAACCTTTCTCATTTTATCTCCCAAAAACATATCTATATACTCTGTCACAGGTGCATGCAGAAAAGTTCAGGGAGACGTTAGAGGTTTCCTTTGGGAGTAGGAGTGAGAGTGTGTGAGAGTAAGACACTTCAAGTAGGCAAGTACTGTGCTGGTAAGTTTCTTTTCCAGTGATCACGAGTTACAGAAGGACAGTTCAACATGGTGAAAGATATAAGGTGTGAATGGGCTTAAGTTAGAGTGACGAGTTGAGACTTTGGCTCAAGAGGCTTCATCGTGAAGAGGTGGAGGCTAAAGCACGCCGCTGATGAGAGTTTATTATTAATTATTCTTTGACCTTATGTTTGTGCCAAGGTAGATTAGTGAGAATGGCAACAGAGTTAGTGGGGTGTTCATCTTGTGAGATGTGGAAAATATGGGAGATTTGCCATCTCCCTGGTAGCTATGGCTGAAGTGAATCGAGTTGCAGTTCCTTGCAGTCCATGTTAGGGAACTGGAGCTGCAGCTCGATGACCTTCAGCTCGTACAGGAGAGCAAGGAGTTCATTGATAGGAACTACAGGGAGGCAGTCACACCGAAGCTGCAGGAGACAGGTAGCTAGTTGACAGTCAGGAGAGGAACAGCAAAAGCAAGTAGGCAGGTAGTGCAGGGAAGACATAGTTGGAGGAGCAGCCAGGAGATTCCATGGATGCAAAAGAGACACCCGGATGGTGTGTTGCCGCCTAGGTGCCAGGGTCAGGGATGTCTCGAGTCGGGTCCATGTAATCCTGAAAAGGGAGAGTAAACAGCTAGAACTAGTACATATTGGTATCAACAATACAGGAAGGAAAAAGGATGAGGTCCTGAAGAGAAAATATAGGAAGCAAGGGAGGAAACTGAAAGACAGGACCTGAGGGTAGTAATCTCAGGATTGCTGCCTGTGTCACGTGCCATTGAGAGTAAGAATAGGACGATATGGCAGATGAATGGATGGCTGTATAATTGTGCAGGGGGCAGAGTTTTGTAATCACTGGGATCTCTTTAGAAAAAGATCTAACCTGTACAAAAAGGACCGGTTACAACTGAACTAAAAGGGGACTAATCTCTGGTGGAGAGTTTTGCTGTTGGGGACGATTTAAACTAGTTTGACAGGGGGATGGGAACCAGAATGAAATGGTAGAGAATAGATGTGGTGGAACACAGTAATGCAGCTGGAGACCTTACTTGACTAATTAGGCTGTCCCGTCTCCAACCTGGTAACCCCTCCCTGTAGTTTCCCAATAAAGGCTGATAGCCGTAATCTCCTTCCTCGATTCCAGCCTTAGATCCAGGCCAGAAGCATGTAGTTATGTGTTGGAGAATTTAGGACATTAAAGCCTTTAATCACTTGTTTTGTGCTTGCTTGTAGTTATTGATCGTGCTACAATAGAGCAGATGGTGGATAGGTTGATGCGATGTGTCGTGAGATTGTGAGGAAGGGCGCGCAGTGGAGGAACATAAGTTCAGTTGGATGGATTGAAGTTTGTCTATTTCAATGCAACATATACTACAAATATGGAGATGAACCTAGGGCATGGATCAGTAGAGGAATTACAATGTTGTGGCTGTTACAGAGACTTGGCTGTGTGATGTAATATTTGTGCATGTATTTGGAAGATAAATAGGTAAAATTAGAGTAGGTTACATACATACACGCTTTAAAAAAACAGATCTTATTTAAAATACTGAAGAATTCATATTCAGTGGCTTTACAGAAACTATGGAGAATGCTATGCACATTTCACAAGTAGGTGCTAATTGAAATGATATCATGAAATGAATGAATTCGAGATAGATCGTCTGTGTTGGACATTTTTGCAAGGCTTCTGACCTCTCTGCAAAGTGCTCACTCAAAGGTCATTGAGAGGTTTGTTTCCCTAAAACAACAGATGGGAGTAGAAGATTGACTCCTATTGTTTGCTGGAGAAGGAGGGGGTTTTGCAAGTGAGACAGAGAAGGACATGTGGCTGCCAGTTCTGAATCTCAGATAGAGAGAGAGACTGAACAGGGTTAGCCAGGAGAAGCTTGTGGGAACTGAAACAGAAGCTCCAGAGTAGCGGATGGCTGGAAGTACTATCGTCTGATGTTTCTCTTGGAATAAGTGGAACAGAAAGGAACTCTGTTTTAGCCTGAAAGAAAGAGGTTACCACCTGGAGAATCCTGATGGGGCAAGTTTCATTGGCAAGACATTGAGGAGACTAATGGTGGTACTGTGGCAGCACGCCATTAGGCAGGTGAACCGGCCCCGCTTGTTACACACGCGGCAGGGCAGCCGGCCAAAGTGGCGCCATTGGGGTTTCCCCTTCGACCTCGGCACCAGGCTCAGAAGCCCGTGCTTGGGGACCCACGTGATGCTCTGGTGACGTCAGCGCCCCCAGTGCGGTTCTCAACCAGGTACCTCAGTTGTGGAAATCTTGGAACAACAAATTTCTCTCTGCAAACCTGAGTGGTAAACATTTACCTTTTGAGCACCAAAACCTGGTGAACTTTATACATGTAAAATTCTGTGCACAGTATAAGAATTGCCTGCAACCAGTGAACTTGGAAGAATGAGAAGTGAGAATGAACTGTGAACCAAAGAACTTTTCTTAAATTTACACACACATTACATACACATGCGCTTAGAATTAGATGGGGATTAAGTTGGGTTAGTTAAGTTAATATTGATAAATGAAAGTTTGATTCTGTTTTCATATTTGAAGATAATTAACAACAACTTTTTGTTTAAGTAACTATTTGTCGTGGTGAATATCTATTGCTGTTGGGTTTTGGGGTCTTTTGGGCTTGTAACAGCTGACGCTGGACATGATTGCCTTATGCAGGTACCGGGGTTTAGATGTTTGAAAAGGGATAGGCAGGGAGGTTAAGTGAGCCAGAAGTGGACATGAGAAGAACAGAAGGATGACTAAAGTAAAGGTAGGGCAGGTTAAGTATGAAGGTGGGAACGTGCCTAGAGGGAGGGGAGGTCTTAAATGAATACTTTGCTTCAGTGTTCATCAAATAGAGGGACCTTGGTTAATGTGTGATCAATAGAGAACAAGCTTATGTGCTGGAGCATGTTGAGGTTGAGAGAGAAAATGTGCTGGATCTTCAAAACATTCGGAATGGTAAATCTCTGGGACTAGACAAGATATACCCCAGGTTACGACAGGAATTTTCTTTTTTTAAATTTAGATATTCAGCTCGGTAACAGGCTCTTTCGGCCCACGAGCCCGTGCTGCCCAATCACACCCAATTGATCAACAACCCCCCAGTACGTTTTTGAATGGTGGGAGGAAACTGGAGCCATGGAATTAACAGACAGCGTGGGATTCGAACCCCTGTCGTGATCGCTGGCACTGTAACAGCGTTGCGTTAACTGCTGTGCTAACCATGTCACTGTGAAACAAGGGAAAAGACTGCTGTGGCATTGGCAATGATCTTTGCATCCTCCCTGACAACAGGGAAGGTACCAGAGGATTGTAGACTGGTGAATGCAGTCCCCTTGTTTAAAAGGGTTAATGAGTAGAATCCTGGGAATTATAGAACAGTGAATCTTACATCAGTGGTGAGAATACTACTGGAGAGCATTCTTAAGGACAGGATTTGTGAGCATTTAGAGTAGCATAATCTTCTCAGGGATAGTCAGCAAGCCTCACGAGCCGTATTATGGTTTTTTTTGAGCAAAAGACAAAAGAAATTGATGAAGCTAGAGTGGTTTACACCAGTGGTTCTCAACCTTTTTCTTTCCACTCACATCCCACTTTAAGTGATCCCTAGGCCATCGGTGCTCTGTGATTAGTAAGGGATTGCTTAAGGTGGGATGTGAGTGGGAAGGGAAGGTTGAGTATCACTGCTCTAGACCCAATTGTTACTGAAATATTTGGCTTTCCTTTGGAGCTGTGAAACCGTGCACATAACGAGTCAATGAGGGACGATTAAAACAGTGGTTTTCAATTTTTTTCTTTCTACCCGCATACTAATCACAGAGCACTTATGGCATAGGGAATACTTAAAAGTGGTTTGTGAGTGAAAAAAAAAAGGTTGAGAACCACTAGTAAATGTGGTGCATATGCATTTTAGTAAGGCATTTGACAAAGTCTGCCTGGTAGGCTCATGAGGCATGGGATCCATAGAAAGGAGAGGATAGTAGTGGACAGAAAGCGTGCCACCCTGGAGGTCAGTGACTAGTGGAGTTCAGCAGGGATCTGTTCTGGCACCCCTGCTCTTATTTTTTATGTGACCTAGCGTGGAAGTAGAGGAATGGGTTAGATGAATATTAGAGATGCTGTGGTGAGTGTGGAAAGTTGTCATAGGTTACAACAGGATATAGACAGGATGCAGAGTTTAGCGGAAGAGTGACAGGTGGAGTTCAATATGGAAGAATGTGAAGCAAACTTGAAGGCAGAGTCCATGGTTAATGCCAAGATTTTTAACAGTATGGGATATTGGTTTCCAAATTCGTCGATCTCTCGAGGTTGCCATACAGATTGAAATGGTAGATAAAAAAGCTTAATGTATGCTGGCCTTCATTAGTCGGGAGATTGAATTCAAGAGCCATGAGGTAATGTTGCAGCTGCATTAAATACTGGTGAGATCACGCTTGGAATATTCTGTTCAGTTTGGTCACCTCATTACAGGAAAGACATGGAGGCTTTGGAGAAGATACAGAGGAGATTTACAAGGATGTTGCCTGGATTGAAGAATGAGTCTCTTGAGGCAAGGTTAACGGTCTTTTTATCTCTGGAGTGAAGAAGGATGAGAGGCGACTTAATAGAGGTCTATAAGAAGTACAGGTTTGGGTGCACAACCAAAACCTTTTCCCGGAGACAGCAGTAAATACCAGAAGACTTCAGTGTAAGTAAGGTGAGAGGAGTAAAGTTAGGGAGTCATCAGGGGTAAGTTTTATTTTACACAGAGAGCAATGGGTGCATGGAATGCATTGCCAGGGGAGGTGGAGGAGGCTGATGCTATGGCAACAATGAAAGACTTTTAGACAGGCACGTGGATGTAAGAAAACGCTTCATGGCCTGTAAGGGAGGAAAGGGTTAGATTAATGTGGAGTAGGTTCGCATAGATCAGCACAATGTGCTGGGCTGAAGGGCCTGTACTGTGGTGTAAGGTTCTATGTTAACAATTCTTCTATAGCCCTCTATGATGTAACTTAAATTTCTATTGTCAGACCAATAGCATTATTATTTCACTCTTCCCACTGCAATCTTCACCCAGAAAGGACAGACATTGTTCTGCCCACTGCAATATTTATATCCAAAGCTCGTGTGGAAGGACACCTCTGATTCACAAAGATCCGACCTCAGCTTGTTTTAGGAGGCTTGAAACTCTGCCCTGTTTGGTTTTTGGGGCTAATCCCTATTTTCCCTCGTTGAGGTGAATCAACAGGCACGCAAGCAACATATTGGCTTCAGCAGGAAGCTTGCAATTGTAAATGTCAAATGTAGGAGATCCCCAGGTTACATCAGGGTTTCCCTTCCTTCTGTATCTCTATGTCAGAGAGACTGGGCGCAGACTGGGAGATGGCTTCAGTGTGTACCTATGCTTGGTCCGCACCAGTGATAGACACCTCCCAGTAGCCAACCATTTCAGTTCTGTGTCACACTCCCATATTCTCTTGTCTGTCCATTCCCTCAAGTAAAATCCCATCAAGACCACCCGCACATTGGAGGAACAACACCTCATTTTCTGTCTGGACACTCTCCAGCTAGATGGCATTAACATAGACTTCTGGTTTCTGCTAACCTGCTCCCCTCTTTCCCCTTCCCTTCCCATTTCCAATTCTCCTTCTTCCCCTCTTTTCACCTAGTCATCCCTCCTCCCCTTGATCGATGCTGTTCCCACCCTCCCTTCTCCAACCTTTGCAATAACCCCTCCCCTTCCTATTCTCTCATTCGGATGCCTGCCAACATTTTTCTGTACCTTGTTGAAGGGCTCCGCCCGAATCGTTGGTTATGTATTTTTACCTTTGATGTATAAAGGACGCAGTTTGACCTGCTGAGTTTCTCCAGCTTTGTGTTTTTACTTTCCCTTCCTGAGAACTGTCTGTTCTGAGAACTGAATATTTTCCCCCAAGATAACTGCGTGAAATCTTTCTCCTTGAAAGCCCAAGGAGACTGATTTACAAAGTGATGGAGAAGGCCAGAGTGAGAAATGGGAACTGTTACCAGCATGTGGATGGCGACAAATGTCTGTTTGAATGCAGCCCAACTGGAGCTGATCTGCTCGCCCAGGAGAAAATTGTTGTCAGTTTCATAGAAGTCCATGCACAAAATGGCGGCACGGTTGGTGTAGCGTTTAGCGCGACGCCTTTACAGTGCCGGCGATCAGGACTGGGGTTCAAATCCAGCACTGGCAGTAAGGAGTTTGTACGTTTGCCCTGTGTCTGCGTGGGTTTTCCCCAGATGCTCAGGTTTCCTCCCACTGTTAATTGTGCAGGCACAGACACGTGGGCTGTTACCGTGCTGTATGTCTAAATTTAAAATTTAAAAAAATATAAAGAAAGGTGGCTCAGAATTTGTCTGTGAAGATATTTAAGTTCCTAACATGAGAGCAGATTTTTGGACAATATGCATGTAAAATAGTAATCGTCGTAACCTTAGGACCTCCCCCATTAAATTTCTTTCCTAATAACTTTTACATTTTCAGTAACTCTCAGCTTTTTTTCATTCAAACCATTAAAATTATTTAATTACAGTGACATGAACAAAGCATCAGTGCAATGACAACTATTTCACAATTATTACAGAATGCAATGTTGTAAAGTTGACATGTCCTTTCAATTTTACATGTTAAATTATTAAATTTACATTTTACATTTATATTTGTCTGTTTTAAATTTACACATAGAGCTCAGTAACAGGCCCTTCTGGCGCACGGGCCCGTGCTGCCCATCACATCCAATTGACCAACAGCCCTCGGTACGTTTCGAATGATGGGAGGAAACCGGAGCCCCCGGGGAAACCCCGCACAGACAAAGGGAGAACATACAAACTCCTTAGAGATAATGCAGGATTCGAACCTTAGTCCCAATTGCTGGGACTGTAACAGCGTCATGTCAACCACTACACTAACTGTGCTGCCCTAATTTTGGGGAGAGGGGTGAGTGCTGAGAAATGAAATTGTATTAACACATTTATAAACCACAGCTGCATTCACACCCTGCAAATACAGAGATTCACATTAAAACCACATCAAACACTTTTGCCCACTGTTAGAGATAAATACTGAGGCCGCACCAAGGTTTGTTCTTTCTCCCTCGTCCCACCAGCAGCACAGAGTAATTTCTGCCAAAAGAATGCACCAGGAGTATTATTGGATTTTTTTTAGAAAGCCATTGGCAACACTGCATTTTGACGCAGTTCTGTCCTCGCTAACTTTGATACCAGTCTTGTAAGGAACGCTGGAGTGGAATTCCTAGCAAGTCCTTGTCCCAAGAGACTGACTACATCCTTCACACGGTGCTTCACTTTCACCAAACATAGCTGCAGACCCGATGCCAAGGCAGAGGCCTTTCCAGTTGGACCACTCTGCTTTCACTGCACAGAATGGTTCTGCATTATGACTACCAGTGAAAGGTTGGTGGTGCTACGGGTTGTCTGGAGGGTTGCCAGAGGTTACGGAGGGACATTTGATAGGATGCAGAGCTGGACTGAGAAGTGGCAGATGGAGTTTAACCCAGAAAAGTGAGAAGTGGTTTATTTCAGTAGGTCAAATTTGAAGGCAGAATACAAGGTTAATAGGAGGTCTTTACGCAGTGTTGACAAACTGAGAGATCTTGGGGTCTTTGTCCAAAGGACACGACAAATTGCTGCACAGTTTAATAGTGTTGTTAGGAAGGCATGTGGTTTGTTGGTCTTCATTAATTAATAAAGGGGAAGTCCTTTAGGACTGAGATGAGGAAGAACTTTTTCACCTATTTTCTATGTTTCTATGATTGAGTTCAAGATGTGAGGTAATGTTACAGCTTTATAAGGCCTTGATTAGACCTCACTTGGAATATTGTGATCAGTTCTGATAATTTCATTACAGGAAAGTTGTGGATGCTTTACAAGTATGCTGCCTGGATTAGAGAGCATACCTTATGAGGATGGGTTTTTAGTCTTTCCTTCTTGGAGTGATGGAGGAATACAAGTTGATGAGAGACACATTGTAAGGATGGTCAGGGCTGAAATAGTTAATAGCGGGGGGTGCTTGGGAGTAAGTACAGGGAGGAATGAATGTAAGAGAGTTGTTGGAGCATGGAAGGCACTGCCTTGTGGAGGCAGGTGCAATGGGATCTTTTTAGAGACGATTAGATAGGTCCATGGAACTGAGGAAAATGGAGAGTTATGCAGTTGAGAAATTCTAGGCACTTCGTATAATGGGTTATTAGGCCGGTACAACACTGTGGGCTGAAGGGCCTGTACTCGGCTGCAGGTTTCTATGTTTTGAACTCTTATCCTTGCATAATGATGCCTGTTGAGCAAGCAGCACGATAACCTCATCTTGGTTATAACAGCGGAGTTACTCAATCTGCTTTTTGACAGATTTTTATGCTTGGCCAGGGTGATCTGCCGCTCCACATTCACCTTTCAGAGCAAAAGCTCTTTTTTTTTGTGGTGAATGACATCCCTTATTCAGTCTTTGGTGCGAGTGACAAACTCAACTATGCACATCCCTCAAGAACCCCATTCTTTTACGCCATCTGCCCTCCCCTGGGTCTGCTCAAAGGAGTTTTATGTTGTCAATGTATTGCAGATTCTGGTTTACTGCAACCACAGGGCAAACTCTGTTCACATCGTACTGGCAACCACACTAATTACACTGGAACATGTTCAGAGATATTTGTACAGTTTGTCTGATAACAAAGATGCCATATTGTTCTGCTTGAAGAGTCTCATTAGTGATGCTGTATAGGAACAAAATTTACACCTTGAAATTCTGAAACCTGAATACACATTCAGTTGCAAATGAAATGCCAGTTTTACTCAGAATAAAGCAACAAGATTTGTGCAAAGGATCAGTGCATCCTGCTTTGTTTGCTTTCATGTCTATTTTGTTGTAACGTCATGAAATTCACTCAAGCTGTTTTGGACACCTGCATACAAAATAGTTCCTCACTTTACAACACTGATTCAACTTGATTTTGTCTCTTGCTGAGATAAACTTTGGTTTGGCCGGGGCGTGTAAAACTCGAGACAAATATAATGTCTATCCTGTGAAGTAAGACTCCGGAGCTTTGGATCAGAAAGCAACATCACTCAAACTCCAGCGGCAGAGACACAGTCAGTGAGCTGGAGAAAGAGAGTTGGTGGGGGGGGGGGGGAACTGAAGAAACACTGAAGTCAGGGTGGCAGAGTGAGACTGCCAATATTTTTGGAGCCGTCTTCTTTTCTGCGAAGACATTTAAAAGTCTTCACATTGCGTGCATTTCAAGATCAAGAAACTTTTCCCAGGAACAGATTAGTTTCCATTCAACACCAGTGGCTTCTCTTTGCACAGTGCAAAGAGCGCAGAAAGACTTCAGGGTATTTTTAAAAAGTTATTGGATAAATTTAACGTTCTAAAATGCTTATGAAGACACAGATCACCAATCAACTTTGCTCCCTGATGTACAATACCTTAGTGCCTGCACTGTTCTTCTGTCACCCAAAATGCATCGCCTCTTATGTACTCACCAGTCTTCCCCTTTGCTTTATTTTGTCATTCAGGCGCCACTTATCAGGGCCAATGGATCCACCAGTGCACCATTGGGATGTGAGAGGAAACTGCTGTGCCTGCAGGAAGCTGATATGCTCACCAGGAAAAGGTGCCAACTCATTATTGGCAGCACCCATGCCAAGATTAGAAACTGGGTCAGGTGGACTTGGGGCAGAAGCAGTATTGATTGCTGAGTCACTGGGTCAGGTCGAGCAGTCGAAGACTGCAACTGCTTGGGTTTTCAGCAAGAGTAACTTCAAACAATGCCATATGCAGCATTTTCTATCAGATTATATTGTGAGTGACGTCTATAAATTCACTTTCAATTTCCACTCAACTTAACTGTTCATATTGGGATGGCCTGATTGACGTTCCCATTTATCCTATTCTAAAATTATTCTCTCCCCCCGCCCCCCCCGCCCCACACTGAACGATGCCAGCCTCACCAGAGGAAGCAAATTAAAAGCCAAGAGCCATCTGCAGGGAATGTTGATCTTGAGAACCTGTCATGCACGGTCATCGCAGTAAACCGCATGAGCAGATGCTTGAGAATTGTCCACCTGATCAGTTCCCGAATACATAACTCGGGGAAGTCGAACAAAAAAAAAAGGGAGATCTGTCATTAATGTTTCGATCTAGCTCTCCTCCTGATGTAGCTTCACCTTTCAACAATTTTGACCAATGACCAAAACCCATAACTAACACGGAGATTCTGCTTCCAAGGGGGGGGGGGGGTGGGGGAAGAAATCGTCAAATCAATCCATGCAGTTGGCTGGAAATAGCCTTGTATTTTTCTGTTGATAAATCATTCCCTATTTCCTACTTTACTCAATGAGCAAACTGCATTCGTATGGTTTAATCAAAAGTATCACATGCTGAACTGAGAGTTTGCAGAATCTGACCGTTACAATACACAGTCATCAGTAGTGAAAGAGGCCAGGTAGACAGCTCGTCTTTATTTACAGTTATTATCTTTATTTATCTCCATTAAGATCTCTTATTTAAGACTTTTTATTGACTTGGAAACGATGTCTCCTCCTCATTGACAATCAGCACAGGCGCACCTCAAGGGTGCATACTTATCTCACTGTTCTGCTCACTCTACACCAGGGGTGGACAACCTTTTTTAAAACTCGCATTCTACCTTAAGTAAACCCGATGCTATCGGTGCTCTGAAATTAGTGAGGGATTGCTTAAGGAGGGATGTGAGTGGGAAGGAAAGGTTGAGGATCACTGCTCCAGACCCAATTGTTACTGAACTATTTGGCTTGAAACAATTGTCATTGGCCCATTTCCTTTGGAGTTATGAAACCGTGCACATAACGAGTCAATGAGGTACGATTAAAACAGTGGTTACTTTTTTCTTTCCAATCACATACCATCTTAAGCAATCCTTTACTAATCACAGAGCCCTTAAGACATTGGGAATTCTTAAGGTGGAATGTGAGTTTTAAAGCAAAAGGTTGCCCACCCCTGCTCTACACCCACGACCGTGCGGCAAGGCACAATTCAAATGCCATCTGCAAATTTGCCACACCGAATCATGGACGGCAATAAGGAAGCAAACAGGAGTGAGATAGATCAGCGAGCTGAGTGGTGTCACAACAACCACCTTGCGCTTAACATTAACAAAACTAAGGAATTGATTGTGGACTTCAGGAAGGAGAAATCAGGAGAACACAAACCGATCCTCATCGAGGGGTCAGCAGTGAAGAGGATAAAGAACTTCAAATTCCTGAGTGTTGACTTCTCTGAAGCTCTATCCTGGGGCCATCATGTTTATGCAATCATGAAGAAGGCTCACCAGTAGGTATATTTCATTAGAAGTTTGTGGAGATTCGGTCTGTCTTCAAAGACTCTTGCAAATTCCCAAAGGTGTACTGTGGAGAACATTCTAACTGGTATGTAGGCTCTAACGCCATTTCCTGTAGAGGAAAGGGCTACAGAGAGTTGTAAACTTGGCCGGTGCATTAGGCTTCATACCATTAAGGACATCTTTAAGATGTGGTGTCTCAAGAAAGCAGCCTCTATCACCAGGGTCTCTCACCATCCCTTTCCCGCTGCTCCCATCAGGAAGGAGGTGCAGGAGCCTGAAGACAAACACCCACCATTACAAAAACTGCCTCTTCCCCTCTGCCATCAGATTTCTGAATGGACAATGAACCGCAGAAACTACCTCACTTTAAAATTTTTTTTTTATTTTTAAAGAGCATCAAATTACATATAAAGAAATGTAATTATGGCAATGTTTACACCTGCAATACATATCACTGCTGCCGCAAAGCAACAAATTTTGTGACACATGTAAACCTGATTCTGTTTCTGGCATTTGAAAGACTCCTGGATAAGCACATGGATGTAAGGAAAATAGAGTGTTAATGGCTATGAGTGAGGGTAGAGTGAGGTGTAGGTTGGAACAGTGTTGTGGGGCAATGGGCCTGCACTCTGCCCTGTAATGCTTTATGTTCAGGATAGAGTGCAGACTTATCAATAACAAGAATTTAGTTCTTTTTAGGTTTACTCCTGGAAACACAAAAGACGACAAATTTCACAGTCAGAAACCTAAGTCCCTTTCACACTTGCATCCCACTAAATAGGTCGTTCAGTGTTCCAGGATAGGAATGGGGGTTTGGCTTTTCACACTTGACCACTCCTAACTGGGACAGTGAACACTTTCACACTTGCAAGGAGCCATTCTCAGAGTTAGGACTTCTCCCGGTGACATTATGATGCATGGAGCGATGATGGACCTGCCCTAAATCCTGATCAATGTATTTTGATCTTATATTTGAACAAAATTAATTATGCCCAATTATAACATAATTGAGCTTTATGTACACCACTGTGTGAGGCTTTCAGCTCTTGTTACTGTTATGCCAATCTATATAAACCTTTATAAGGGACTGTGGGAAAGTGCTAGCAATAAATAGCCATAGCGGACAATTTTTAAACAGGGTAGGAAAGTTGGTAGCGCTATAGAGCACAACTTATACAGCATGGGAAAGTTTGTAGTGCTATAGCGCACAATTTATATAGCATGGGAAAATTGGTAGTACTATCGTGTACAATTTATAAATACTGTGGGAAAAAGCGATGGCGGACCTGCCCTCCCAGAATTCCATGTGGCAGAGAAAGGACTGAATGCCCAGCTGCAGCAATGAAGCATTCATGGAAGGGTTTCTCTGCCGCACGGCGTTCAGGGAAGTGTAGTCCACCATTGCTTTTTCCCACAGTCTTTACAAATTGTGCGCTACAGTGCACAATTTCCCACACTGTTTAAAAATTGTCCACTATTGCTAAGTCCCGCTGTGACTTTCCCAGAGCAAATTTATACCTTCATTTTAATTTTTTCTTCCTTCAAGTTCCTGCACTCACGCAAAAAACTTGGGTCATTTCTATCTGTTTCACACTTGCCTGATTGCAACATACGCTGGGGATTGTTCACGCAAAAAACTTGGGTCATTTCTATCCGTTTCACACTTGCCTGATTGCAACAGACGCTGGGGATTGTTCGAAGGGTTGAGGTCGTCAATCCCTGGCGTGAGATGACGTCATCTGATGCTGGCATTGAGCTGATTTTGTTTTCACATACGACACTTTAAAGGCCAAGTGACTTAATTCCTGGGATCACTTACAAGTGTGAAAGGGGCTAATAATTCAAAGTGATGAGGTACTTTCCTTCCAACACTTCATGCACTCACGTGAAAGGACAAAAGGAAGGAGAGCTGAGGCAAAATCTCATGACTTTCGGCTTGTTTATAGAATATATTCCTGCTGCAGTCAGATGGGTGCTATCATACATCAGAGAAAAATTCCAATCAACGCTGGCTGTAGTTATCATTGATGGTTCGCCTGATATTCACCTTCCTGGTGTGATTTTCTATATCCAAGTATTTATTTCATCTTGGGATGGTAACGTCCCATTTTGAAGTGGAGCATGTTGTGAATTTAATAGCACTGAAAAAGCTTTTCCTTGGACAAAACTGGATGGTCCTGCTTCTCACAAGGTAGATCTGTCACCACTCGATCATACTGCAAAGTGGTGAGCAGAGCCAGAGTGGTTTGCCAGGAAAAGCTGACCCGCCCTTGTGCCAAAACAACAATTACAATCCAAGATGTTTGCCAGCCAGTACTTAAGTAAAATATTTTCCAAACCAACTCCCTCCCCCCTCCCCTGCCCCCAACCAAGAGTCCTGCATGTTGCCAGGGAGTGGATTGTCATGGACAGCATTCTCGGAAGTGGTTCCATGAATACTTCAACTCAAATTGAGGAAATGACTGAACGTCCAACGTCAAGATGAGTCTTTGCATTTGAAGGAAAACATGAGAATAATGAGCATTTTATTTTCACCAAAAACTTTAAAGTTAGGTTGATATATAGCGAAGGAAGGGATGCCGCATGGACCTGTTGGACACACCACGCCTGAAACAGTAGAACCTAGTGTCAGCGATTTGTCACCTTAACTGGGTATTTGAGGGTGAGGTTTGGAATCATGTGGATTGTGATCAGCATTAACGTCTGCTTTCTTAAAGCTCCAGAACATTCTTTTCACAATCGTACAAATGCCTGCATGCCCTGGACACACTTTTCTTTTAAATTCAGACCCACAGCACGGTAACAGGCCCTTCTGGCCCATGAGCCCTTGTTCCCCCAATACATCAAGTATTTATTTCATCTTGGGATGGTAACGTCCCATTTTGAAGTGGAGCATGTTGTGACTTTAATAGCACTGAAAAAGCTATTGTATTGTTCCCCCAATACAATCCCTATATGTTTTCGAAGGGAGGGAGGAAATCAGAGCAACCGGAGGAAACCCACCCAGACACGGGAATAACGCACAAACCCCTTTCACATAGCTCTGGATTTGAACCCTGATCCTTGGCAATGTAATAGTGTTGCGCTAACCGTTCCGCTACCTGTGACACCCAATTAGTGTTGTCAATTAATATATGACCAAGATGCAGAGCAATGAAGACATTAAGCCTGAAATCTGTCCCTTTTGCCCATAACTGGCTATGTATCATGTAGGTAAGTTTTATTGCAATCATAAGCTGTGCAGAGCATTTTGGAAAAGAAGTCGATGAGACATTACCTCTCTTATGAGCCCACAGTTTGAATGGGGTGCCCTAATTTTGCAAAGACGTCCATGAAAGTCTTTTATAAGAATTGTTATGGTTTCCTTTGTGCTTGGGCCAGCGGTAATCACATGCAAGGTTGCAAGCCAACATTGGGAGGCATGCACACAGGATCAATCTGTCTTGGGTGGTCTTGCTTTGGCACCCTTTGGTCCTGCCATCTACCACTGCATTAGTTGCCAGGTGACATGGATCAAAATAGACACAGCTGACCCTGGAAAATTCAGCTGATTGTCATGCTGCTCAGGGGAGGAGGCGAGAAACCAAAAGCTCTGTGCCATCTAACTTCAATCAGTATTCTTATTCCCAGGAACTGCTGCACCCTTTCATTACTGTGGCAACGAGCAGGACTCTGGCTGTGACAGGACCACCCGTAAGACCATGAGGTGTCAGAGGAAATTAGGCCATTCGAATCATGGCTGATTATTCCTATCGGCCTTTTATCCATAACCTTTAACACCTTTACTAATCAATAACCTATAAACTTCTGTCCATGGTCTCGTGCACTGCCAGGCCGAGGAAGTTGCAGGAGCAATACCTTATTTTCCATCTCGGTAGTCTCCAACCAAATGTTCACGTCAACATTAACGAGTCTCTCTCTCTTTCCTGGTGTCTGTGTCTTTTTCTTCAGCGCCCCAGCCCTTCCCTTCCTTCTGCTATTCACAATGACCTAGCCTCCACAACCGTCTGTGGCAACAAATTCCGCAGATTCCCACATTCTGGCTGTGGAAATTTCTTCTTGTCTCTGTTCTAAACATGCGTCCTTTTATACTGAGACTATGCTCTCTGGTCCGAGACTCTCCCATTATGGGAAGCATCTTCTCCATGTCCACTCTATCCATCTTTTTCAATATTCAATATGTTTCGATGAAAACCCTCTCCCGCCCCCATTCTTCTAAATTCCAACGAGTACAGGCCCAGAGTCATCAAACGCTCCACGTACATTAGCCCTCTCATCCCCGGGATCATTCTCGTAAACCTCCTCTGGGACCCTCTCCAACGTCAGTACGTCCTTGGTTTATAGGGGCCTAAAAGTGCTCACCATACTTCAAATGTGATAATGACCAATACCCTTCACTCAGCATTAAATCCTTGCTTTTATATTCTTGTTCTCTCAAAATGAACATTGCATTTGCCTTCCTCACTACTTACTCAAACCCACAGCAAGTGTGCACAATATTAAATTTAAAAAAAAGAACATTTGAGAATGATGGGCAAATGAGACCAGAACTGGCGTTAAAGAATGGGCATTGTGCTTCCTCCACCCACATGTTAACATAACATAATAACATAACATAACAATTACAGCACGGAAACAGGCCATTAGGCCCTTCTAGTCCACACCGAACCAAACACCCCTCTCTAGTCCCACCTCCCTGCACAATGCCCATAACCTTCCATCTTCTTCTCATCCATATACCTGTCCAACCTTTTCTTAAATAATACAATTGACTCCGCCGCCACTATTTCTCCCGGAAGCTCATTCCACACGGCTACCACTCTCTGAGTAAAGAAGTTCCCACTCATGTTACCTCTAAACCTCTGCCCCTTAATTCTCAACTCATGTCCTCTTGTTTTAATCTCTCCTACTCTTAACGGAAATAGTCTATCCACATCCACTCTGTCTATCCCTTTCATAATCTTAAATACTTCTATCAAATCCCCTCTCAACCTTCTACACTCCAAAGATGCAGAGTTGGTGTTCAAATAGTGCCCTTTGACAGTAAAAGACAGGTGGTCAAGTAATAGAAATACATAAAAGAGCTAGAGAAACTCCTGTCCCGCAGCATCCATAGGAGGCAAAGATATACTGTATAACCAACGTTTCCAGCCAGAGCCCCTCGCCAAGCTATACCTTGCACGTGATCTCATGAATGCTTACAGGACTTGCTGAGTTTCTCCAGGATTTTTGTGTATTTACTACAATCACAGCATCATTTGCTATATCACTGAAGACTCTCGTAAACTTCTACAGGTGTACCGTGGAGAACACTCTGGCTGGTTGCATCACTGCCTGGTCTGGAGGCCTCAATTTTCAGGTCAAGAAGTTAACTCAGCCTGCAACACCACAGCCTCTCAGCATGTGCACCATCAGAACGATACCTCTGGCTCTTCTCTTGAAATGTTCTTCCATTCCAGTTAATAAAACAGCCTTGCTGAGGTGTGCATGCTGTGATGAGGTTCACGGCTCTCGTCATGCTTTTGGAGAATTATTACAGAGCATTTACCTTTAACTTTCAATTCCAACTCCACTGTTCAGTTGTTGTGTGCCGTTTTGGTCACCTAACCACAGGAAAGATATCAAAACGATTGAATGAGTGTCAAGAGAAGATTTACAAGCATGGAAGAATGAGGGGAGATTTGATAGTTAGACAAAATTAATAGAGTAAATGCAAGCATGCTTTTCCACTGAGGTTAGGCGAGAGAAGAGCAAGAGGTCATGGGTTAAGGGTGAAAGGGGATAATGTTTAAAATTAATATTGGGGAAACAACTTCTTGCAGACAATGTCCATTCACCAGGTGAATGCAGTTTCCATTATTGTCATTTAAGAACATTTGGATTGGTACATGGATGGGAGGGGTATGGAGGGCTATGGTCCGGGTGGGACAAGGCAGAATAATAGTTCAGCACAAACAAGGTTGGCCAAAGGGTCTGTTTCTGTGCTGTAGTGTTCCATGATTCCAGGCATAATTTTTCCCCATTTTTGGAATTCCTGCTCCTTTTAATTCCAACCCCATTATTTTTCTTCCCAACCACTGACAGCAGAGATAGAAAAAGAAATGCTGCACAATCGAGCTCAGTATCCTTGCATCAAGGACAGGATTCTGCTCGTTCTCACCTACCATCCCACGTTATTCTCCAAATTGTCTGACATCACAGCACGATCTGACCACTAGACGCGTCCTCTCCTCCCCGCTTTCTGCAGGCACCGCTCTCTCCAAGACTCCCTTGCCCAGTCACTCCTTCCCACCAATCGCCCCCCCTCAGTACGGTACCTACCTCTGTCTCTGCAATAAATGTGCCGCACTTGCACCCAGACCTCCTCCCTCGCCCATTGTACTGGGCCTCCAATGAGACAAAAGACACATGCCCCAAGTGAGGCAACACTTCACTTCCAAATCTTTAGGAGTCATTTACTACATCCAGTGCAACCATTGTGGCCTCCTCTGCATTGGGGAGATGGGATGTGGTTTTTTCTTTGAGCTCCTTTACTCTGCAATGGCGAGGGCCATCCAGCGGCCAATCATTGGAATTCCGCACGCCATTGCCTCACTGACATGTCTGTCCATGGTCTCGTGCACTGCCAGGCCGAGGAAGTTGCAGGAGCAATACCTTATTTTCCATCTCGGCAGTCTCCAACCAAATGTTCACGTCAACATTAACAAGTCTCTCTCTCTTTCCTGGTGTCTGTGTCTTTTTCTTCAGCGCCCCAGCCCTTCCCTTCCTTCTGCTATCAGAGATCGACCCCCATCACGTCGCAGCTCTTTTTCATACCTATGGCTGGTGTCTCCAAAGTGGTTGACCGCTGGGGGGGGGGGGGGGCGGGGTCAATGGGACTATCCAAGGAGTTCGATAAATGGCTGGTGATCAATAATGGCGGGAATTGTGGGGGGGGTTGATTGAACATTTGCTGTGGAAAGCAGGGGTGGATCAATGGAAAATAGCGCCGATAGCAGGGGAGGCCGACATCTCGCGAGAGCGGGTCTTGGAGGCCGCCAAGTTGCATTTGACTTTGGCCTTTGAATAAGTTGAGGGCAAATGGAAGGACAGACTGAGCATAGAAGTAAGATGCATGAGACCTTTGTACCTTTGCTAGTGCCCCAACCCCCCCCCCCCCACCCTCAGCGTCGCCATCCCCCCCCCCCCCACTGACCCCACTGCACTGGGATTCCATGCCTGCAGGCCAATGATGGATCAAGTATTCCATGAAGGGGGCAATGGTCTGAAAGGTTTGGGGACCCCTGACCTATGACCGCCTTCCCTTTGCTCCCTCCTCTCTCCCCCATCTTGCCATTCAGGTATCTGTCTGCTTTTTTCAAGGGCTCAGGCTCAAAACATTGGTTACCCTTCCCTTGGCCTGGATGCTGCATGACCTGTTGAGTTTCTCCAGCACCTCAGTGTATTGTTCTCGACCACAGCCCCTGTAATTTTTCCTTTTAATTCAGTGTTTAATTCAAAACATTTCAAATGAACTCCACCGCCCTCTCAATGTCCCGTCCTCGTGTAATACCCCTGGTAAAACCAACTATCCCCAGAGCGGCTGTGAAATCTCTTCCTCCACGTTTTCTCATTACATTCAGTAGTTGTCCAGTCCTTTCAAGGTGCATGCTCACAGAAACAGGGTCTCAGATCTCTGAACTAAGTGACCCAATCTCCCAGATGAAAAAGGAATCAAGGACTTAAGTTATTTGCAAATTACTTATTCCAGAATGGAAACGTTAAATATTAGAGTTTGGAGAAAATTTTATTTTCAGGTTTTAACATCAAGGCAATAACTTTCCCTGTTTGAAGTGTCTGCTGAATCTAAAATTAGTTGATCTGTAGTGCTCAACATGCGCTGCATTTTCATGCTGTGGAAGCAGTGAGGGTCACAAGTAGGACCCAAGCCTTCACCCTGACCCTCAATGATATTGGTTTTCGGACCCTTCCTTAAACGCGGAGAGGTTGTCCAAGACCAGAGGTGGAAGGTGAGTTGGAGGGGCTCTGCCAGGGCATTGTTTTTCCTCAACGGTGTGATTGTGAGCCTGGGACGCCATGCCATACAGTCAGATGCAGTTCTGAGATTTTTAGATAGAAACCCTGATTGTTGCCTTGAAAAAATAGAAATTCATATGGATGGATTTGCAAGTGTCAAATCTCATCTCAATGATGGACAACTGCATTCCCATCTTTACATATCTTCTGTTAAGTTTTACCTACATGCCAAGAACAGTCCCATTTATGAGGGCAAGCCATTTAACGTATTTTCAATTGTTGGGTAATGAGTTTGCCCTTAATTTTCCCTGCTCGGGATCAAAGTCAGGGATTGAGGACGGTTGGCGTAGTGGTTTGCACAGTGCCAGCGATCGGGACCGGGGTGCGAATCCTGTGCTGTCTGTAAGGAGTTTGTATGTTCTCCCTGTGTCTGCGTGGGTTTTCCCCAGCAGGTGGGGGGGGGGGTCCAGTTTCCTCCCACCATTCAATAATGTACCGGGGGTGTAGGTTAATGGGGTGTAATTTGGGAGGCACAAATGGCCCCTTAACGTGCTGTATGTCTAAATTAAAAAATTTAAGAGCTGGCCACTTGCTGCAGCCACGGTGCGATTGTTATCATCTTGCATTGTAATTGCATGGGGCCAATTTTCACTGCAAGAACATCTCCACAACATGAAAGTCGATGAATGACGACCATTTCTTGGCAAAAGATTCATTTTAAAAGAAGGACAATGTCAAAAAAGGATGTACTTTCAACGCGTAAAGTCTTTCCATCATTAACTTAAGGTGCAATGATCAGTTGGGCAGCACAGAGCTATTCCAGCGCCAGCGACGCAGGTCGGAAAATGGCGCTGCCTGCAGGGAGCTGGTACTTTTCCCCGTGTCTTTGTGGTACTCAGTTTCCCATCAGGCTCCACAAAGAGACTAGGTTTGTAGTTTAATTGGGTGAATTTAAGCAGGCACAGGCTAGTGGGCCAGAAGAGCATGTCTAAATTTTTTGATAAAGTTAAAATACACGTATAAATTTAAATGTACCCATAAATATATAATCTTTGGCATTAAAATCTAACTGGACAAGACTCTTTCTCCAAAATGCTGTATGTTTGGCCTTGCTGGAGGAGTTATGTTTCTGATTAATATTCTCCGCCAATGATGTGCCACCATAGAGGTGTTAGGAGGGGCATTAATCACTGCCTCCGATGAGAGAGAATGAGAAGAAGAACAAAGTCTCTCTGTGAACCTCCAGCACTTCCAGCAAAAGGCACCTTCAATGGATAATGGGGAAAGAATGGGCTCCTCTCCTTCGCCTCATCAGGAGTTGGGACGGCAATCAATTCCACTGCAATACACACAGGTGCAGGAGAAACTCAGCAGGTCATGCAGCATCTAGAGGAGGTAAAGGGTAACCAATATTTCAGTCGTTAAGGTGTGAGCAAAGAGCAGAAAGGTGTCTGAATAAAAGGAGAGGAGGAGAGGAAGGGGAAGAGGAAGGGGTTCCTTCTAGCAGGTAAGAGACAAGGGTAGTGGAGTAAGAAGTTGAGAAGTGATGGGGAGCGGTTAACTCTCCATGGACAGGAAATTTTGCACTCACACATGCAGCAGGGGAGCAGCCCCTTCTGTCCCACAAGCCTGTGCCCCTCACATACACCAGTTAACCAACAATCTCTGTACATTTTGAAGGGTTGGAGGAATCCGGAGCACCTAGAGAGGAATCTCGCGTTGGCACAGGTAAAACGAACAAACTCCTTTCAGACAGTGTCGGATTCAAACACGGGTTACTGGCGCTGTAATAGCGTTAAAGGGGGATGGGGAGTTGGTGCAAAGGAGACAGAGGGCTGGGGAAAGAGAGTGTGTAGGGGGTGGGATTTAACAGAAAGTGGAGCAGTCGGTTCTCATGCCATCTTGCTGGAGAGTCCCAGATGGGATCCTGCACTGGACTGTTACCGAAAAATGAATTTAACTAGCTCCACTTCACAAGGTGCAAGTTGGAGGAACAGATCAGGGCCACTGGGAGCAGAGATGGTCATGCCTTCACTCACTTATTTAAACAGCAGATATTTATGAGGAAGGGAGATGTCAGATGAAATTTGTTTGACCTTGATGCTGCTTTGCTCATTAATCATGCATTTCACAAAGCTGGGTGCCAGAGCATTTTTGGATGGCTTCACAGTGTAATTTGGCAGCAACCTACTTCCATTTTGAGGAGAGATCAGTTTTCCCTGCATTCATAGTAAAAAACACACAAATGCTGGAGGAACTCAGCAGGTCGTATAGCACCCAGAGCAGGTCAAAATGTACAACCAACACTTCAGGCCTGCGCCCTTCTTCAAGGTGTGAGCAAAAAGCAAAAAGCAGACAGGCTCCTGAATAAAAATGGCTGAAGGAGGAGAGTAGAAAGGGCGGGGGGGGGGAGGAGCACAGGCCAACAGGAAAAAGGCCATAATTGGACATGGATAGGATGGGAAAGGTGGGAGTGGGGGGGCTCTGTGAATGCAGAGGTGGAGGAAAGGAGACTGGGGGTGGGGGGATAGAGATACAGAGCCAGAGGAAAGGAGACAGGGATGGATAGAGAGAGAGAGAGAGAGATGCAGGGCTAGAGGGAAGGAGACAGGGGAGATAGATAGAGAGAGGGAGAGAGAGAGATACAGGACTAGAGGAAAGGAAACGGGGATAGAGAAAGAGAAAGAGAGATACAGGGCTAGAGGAAAGGAGACAGGGATAGATAGAGAGAGAGAAAGAGATACAGGGCTAGAGGAAAGGAGATGGGGGATAGATAGAGAGAGAGATACAGAGCTAGAGGAAAGGAAACGGGGGATAGAGAGAAAGAGAGATACAGGGCTAGAGGAAAGGAGACAGGGGGGACAGATAGAGAGAGAGAGATACAAAGCTAGAGGAAAGGAAACGGGGATAGAGAGAGAGAGATACAGGGCTAGAGGAAAGGAAACAGGGATAGAGAGAGAGGGAGAGAGATACAGGGCTAGAGGAAAGGAAACGGGGATAGAGAGAGAGAGATACAGGGCTAGAGGAAAGGAAACAGGGATAGAGAGAGAGGGAGAGAGATACAGGGCTAGAGGAAAGGAAACGGGGATAGAGAGAGATAGATACAGAGCTCGAGGAAAGAAGAGAGACAGAGTTTGGAGTTTGCTAACGGAATCTGGAGAAGTCAATGTTAATGTCACCGGTTTGGAGGGTGTATGGTTTGGGCCGAGTCCTGCTTCAGTATTTTTGTGTTTTTACAACAATCACGGTGCTTGGAGACTTTTGTGTTTCACTGCTCCACATTGACATTTTTAATCTATTTGTATTTTCCCTCTGTTCTGCTTGGGAGGCATCTGCTCTCCTTCACACAGCACGGCACCAGAGTAGACTGTGAATTTCTCATCACAGACTTTGTGTTCTGCCTGGGAAAACCTCCAGTTCTGCAAGGTCAGTCACGTGTTTCCGGGCTGGCTCGTGCGCTGTATTCAGTCATTTATACTCGGAGGACAATCCGAACAACACAAAACTTTGCCCTGCTTTTGATCTGAAGATATTTATCTGAGTTCTGGGATAATATACCTGATGAAGGGACCAGGCCCAAAGTGTTGGTTAGGCTCTCCTTCCTATGGATGCAGTGTGACCTGCTGAGTTTCTCCAGCATGTCTGTGTCTTTCACTCAACCCCAGCATCTGCAGATTGCTGTTTAACTCACCTGTTCTAGGACTTGTAATCACTTGCCTCTCTGTGAAGGGTAGCATCCCTAAAGACCCATCTTGATCTTGTCTCAGCATTGCTAGGAATAACTTTTAGCATTCCCTGTCAGCCAACTCTCAGTGTGGCATCTGGCTTTAACTGCACTCCAAGGATCAAGTGACAAGCAAGGTAAGTTCTGGACCCCTGAAGCATGTAGATCAACATTTGAATGCTGAACTCATTCATTGGTCAGATCTGCTAAGCAGCAAGATTCCCTTAGACCACATTGTTGCTTCCTGGATAAAATTTTTGCTCTGTGGAGCATCCATGAGTTCTCTATTTGATCTTCTTATCATCTTCTACATGTCCGCCAGTTAGAAATGTCTGAAATTGAGGGCAGGTAATAAAGATAGAGCTTCCTACCAACTAACCACGTTGATGGAATGCCAAGCACCAGCACCTGTACTTCCTCAGAAGCTTGAGAAAATTTGGCCTGCATCCCTTAATAACTTGCCCAGGTGCACCTGTCACAGTGCATCACTGTGTTGAATGAGAATTGGTCTGGCCAAGATCACAAGGAACTGCAGACGGTTGTGAATGTGGGTCTGTCAATCACAAATGCACACACCCTCTCCTCCGTCTACTACTCCCACTGCCTAGGAAAAGCAGCTGACATGTTAAATGATTCACCCCACCCTGGCCACACTCTCTTCACCCCCTCCAGTCAGGAAAGAACACACTTCCAGATTCAACAATCGTTCCTTTCTCGCCATCGTCAGATTTCTGAATGAACTGCAAAATTGGTAGATTTATGTTCCCTTTGCTCCGTACCTTTGTATAATGTCTTATTAAGTATGACAAGTCTACAGCTCTGCTCACAAAATAACCATTATCACAGCATTTTCAATACATGTGACAATAAACTGTTCCCTCTCAGCTGTGTGTGTGCACCAGCGCACACCCGCTTTGTAACCAGCGCACATTTCATGAGCGCACAAAAGGTTAGTTACCTATGCAAGAGCGAAAGCAATCAAACCCAGAAAAGGTCAAAGCACTTATCGACAGCGGGCTGTTAGCTGTTAAAATGAATAAAATCTTAACTAAATACATTACTTCGTAGAATGCAGTCATATTTGTATTTTATGGAAACACACCAATACAGTTTTATTAGCCATGAGAGAGAGGCTGTGCCAAAATTATCTTGAAACAATTTCAAGTTTGCATGTGCACAAGCATTCAGTAAGCAGATACTTTTGTCACATGTAAAACATTTGCACAACATAAGATTTTTTGCGTAAATGGACGCCTAAAAATTAGAGGGAACATTGTTTGAGAGCCCACGTGGCAATGTGTAACGTTGGGTGCATGAATGGACAAGTAGCTCTGGGCATGTTTTACTTTGAATGTAGAATGTTAAGAGGAGACTTACTGAAGTCTATAAAATCAGGAGGGGGATTGGAAGGGTGAACAGCAACATCTCTTTCCTGGAGTGGAAGAGCCAAGGCAAAAGGGTATAGCTATAAGGTTAGGGATGTGGGATTTAGAAGGGTTGTGAGGGGTCAGTTCTTCATTCAAATAGAACAAGCTGCCAGACAAAGTGGTGGAAGCAGGTATGTTAGCTTCCTCCAAGAAGCACAGATAATGGCACGGATAATGACATGGGGGATTGGAGGGGTACGGGCCTAATGCAGGAAAGGGGGACAGAAGCAGGAGGGCAAAGTGGGCATGTTCCCATGCTGAGGGGCTCTCCAAATCCACACTTACTCATGCAGACCATGCAAGATGGCTCCACGAACAAGCCTACAAGATGTGCTCACAACTAGTTATTCTAACAGAGAACGCGGAAGACCACAGGCAGTACAAATTGGAAATGTCTCCTCCTCACTGATTATCAACACAGTGCTTAGCCCACTTCTCTATTCGTTATGCACCATCTACAAGTTTGCCGATGACATCACAGTTGTCGGCAGAATCACAAATGGCAATGAGAAAGCATACAGGAGGGAGGTAGATCAGCTTGTTAAATGGCACAACGACAACAACCTTGAGCTCAACATCAGAAAAACCAAGGAGATGGTTGTGGACTTCAGGAGGAAGTCAGGGAAACATGACCCAGTCCTCATTGAGGGCTCAGTAGTGGAGAGGGTCCAGGACTTCAAATTCCTGGGTGTCAACATCTCCGAGGATTTGTCCTGGAGCCTCAATGTTGATGCAATCACAAAGAAGGCTCACCAGCGGCTGTATTTGTGAGATGTCTGAGGAGATTCAGTATGTCTCACAAACTTCTACAGGTGTACCATGGAGAGCATTCTGACTGGTTGCATCACTGTCTGGTATGGAGGTTCCAACTTTCAGAAAAAGAATAAACTCCAGAGGGTTGTTCCAACATGAGGCGATGTCTTAAAAAAGCAGCCTCCATCCTCAAAGACCTCCACCACCCTCTTCACTCTGCTACCATTGGGGAAAATGTACAGGAGCTAAAGATGAGCACTCAGTGCCACAAGGACAGCTTCTTCCCCGCTGCCATCAGATTCCTGAATAATCAATGAACCCAAGACACTGCCTTTCCTTTTGTAAACAATTATTTTATAGTAATGTCGTAAGATGGTAATAATATGTTTGTTTACACTAAGACGCTGCTGCAAACACCGAATTTCATGACTTGTTCATGACAATGAATCCTGATTCTGATTCAGAATCGAGCAGCACAGGAACAAGCCCCTTGATCCACTATGTCTGCACCGACAGCGATGCCAACTTACACTCATCCCATCTGCCTGTGCATGGTCTGTCTCCCTCCATCACCTGCCTATTCATGGGTCTGGCCAAATGCGTCTGACAGATTGCCATCATATGTGCTGCCGCCACCTCTCTTGGCAGCACCTTCCATGGACCCAAGCACTCTCTGTGTAATAAAAAATGCCTTGTAAATCTCCTTTAAACTTCCTTCCTCTCACCCAAAAGTTATGCCCACTATTATTTGATAGTTCCTCTCCAGGAACAGAGACTATCCCCCCTGTCTGTGCCTCTCATAATTTTATGTAGTTTTGAGAGGTTGGCTCCTGAGCCTCTGAAGCTTTGGAGATAACAGTGCAGACTTTCTAGCCTGTAGCAGGCCGGCCAATGTGCCATGCCCGAAGCAGCAACCCGACACCGGGAGTCGGCGACCTACACAGGCTGTGCTCTTCGAAGTCAGTTGCCGACTCAGCAGCCAGTGGCTGCAGTGCCCCACACCAGTGGCAGCCAATCGGGTGGAGCTAGGGAAGCAGCCACACCTGGGGATGAGAGGGGCTCACTGATTGGCCACTCCCTGGATAGCACTAAACAACCAATCCCAGGGAGCGGATCGTAATGCCACCAATTGGGTGGCGTGATGATGATGTCAGAAGTGGGCTCCTGCTGGCAGAGCTGCCAGCAAAATAAGCCAAAATAAGTGTTGAATTCACTCCCATAGTGTGTGTCTCTTCTTTGAGCATAACTTCTCCAGCAGTAGCAGCCACTACAGGCCTCCCCTTCTGATCCTCATTAATATGCTAGTGAATCTTTTCTGCACTCTTTCAAAGCCTGCAAAAATGTGCCACCAGAACACGAGGCAATTCTCCAAATATAGCCTAACCAAAGTTTTACGCAGCTGAAACACGGCTTCCTGATATTCATAATCAATCCCTGACCAATGATTGCACTTTCCTAACACCCTATCTACTTTCAGGAAGCTATGCACCCCAAGATCCCTCTGTACATCCAAGCTCCAAAGCATCCTGCCTCTTACTGCACATATTTCTTACATTTGACTTCCCAAAGTGCACCACCTCACACATTTTGTCTCCATCTTCCAATTCTCTGTCCACATTCCCAATTGATCAAAATCTTGGTAAACCATTTGATCATTTTCCATACTTCCACAACTCCAGCATCATCGGGAAACTTACCAATGAGCCCGTCGACATTTTCATCTAAATCATTTATATTTATCATCAACAATAGAGGTCCTAACATTGATCCCTGTGAAACACCACTGTTCACAGAGCTCCAGTCAGAATAACTCCGCTCCACCACAACCCTCTTCGTGGCCAACCAATTTTGAATCCAAGTCTCCCTGGATGTCAGGTGCCTTAATCTTCTGTACCATAAAGGACCTTGCCAAAAGCTTTACCCTGATCCCTGGGTACAACATCCACTGCCATCCCCTCATCAATAATTTTCATGATCCCCTCAAAAACCTCAATCAACGTTTGCAAGACTTGATCTCCTCAAATCCAAGTCATCCTGGCTATCTCTGAAAATCCATGCTCTTCTAGATCCAGGTGGATCTTATCCATGCAGCTAAGGTGAATTTAAATTTAATTAATTTAGACATACAGCACGGTAACAGGCCCTTAACGCCCAAGAGGACGTGATGCCAAATTACACCCAATATGTTTCAAAATTTGGGAGGTAACCGGAGCCCATGGGGAAAACCCACGCATACACGGGGAGAACGTACAAACTCCTTATAGACAGCATAGGATTCGAACCCTGGTCCTGATCACTGGTGCTGTAACAGCGTTGCGCTAACCGGGCTGCCCTGCAGAGATCACAGAGTTGGCAGGTGCTGGAAATGAACTTGTGGTTCTCGCATCCTCTCAGTTTACCCCGATGTACCCCGATGTAAAGCCACATATTCTACCCCTGTCAGGTGGCCACCTGAAAGTGGAGAACCTGGCCAGGAGGAGCACTTACCTAACCCTCCTCCTATAGGTATAATCTCCGGCTCCGAGAATCCCCCATTGCACCTGAAAGCAGCAGTGGGACTATGGCCACAGTCCACAGGAGCCGGCATTCGCTCGGATGCGGCTCTCCTTCAGCTGGCATGTTCAGGTGACAGAAAGGCGTCTTCTTCGCGGCCATTTGAATGTTCCAGCTGCTCTCCCCCAGCCGCGTCTGCCGGTGCATTATCTGCATCCGAGCACCTGAAAGCGGCTTTTGTGGAAACTAATGAAGGCATTAACTCTGTACAGCTGGAGTTTCAGAAGCACCACCTTATTTCCTCCATCTCAAAGAAATAGGCTTGGCCCGCAAACTAACGTGATCATGGGCATTCTACCCACCGGGAGGAGTCAGTAAGAAGATACTTGCACCGGTTTGAAGGTTTCTGTGTATTGCTGGCACCCAGCCACAGCTGTGGATCCCTGTCTAGCTCACAGGTGCCTGCAGCCAGTCCTTTCCCATCGACGTCAGTCTTCTCACCCAACTGGCCGCCAACAGAAGCTTCATCACTGAACCAGAAAGTTCGGGGGGGGGGGGGGTGGGGTATCGAGAAAAGAATCACCCAGAATCCGCAGCTTCCTCTATGAGCACACCCACAAACGGTGATAGTCATTCCGTCCGTGAGTGATACCAACTCACCTCCATCAGATGATGTCTACTATTGTAACACAATCCAACAATCCCTGCCCTCCTGAACAACTTCAGCTTCCACTCCAAAGCTTAGACTCAGTTCTGAGATTGAGCAGTGTGTTTTTTCAGCACCCTGGGCTAGAGTATGCTCATCTACAGTCCCTTTAGATGCACCAGACTTAGCCATCTTTCCGGCTCTTATGACCAAAGGATCTCCCACCAAAGTTCCCTTCTGTGACCAGGGACACAACGCTGTGTACAAAGAAGGCTTGGCCGCACCTCGATGACATCCACAGCCTCAGATCGAACTTCTCACATTTTCCAAACCCCTTTTCACCCACCCACCCTACATCCACACCAAAGAGATTCACTTGAATCCGTGCATTTATTAGCCCACATGTCAACTGATCTCACAACGATTTATCAAAACAAAGCTGAAATTTGCACCAATTCACCAATGTCTTTTGCATGGCCATGAAGTTCAAATTAATATTTCCTTTTGCACATTCTGAATATTTAAAAGTCATGCAAAAGTTTTCCCCAACAAATCTCTGGCTGTATCATTGTGTTCAATGGTATCAGACATTACAAGACAATACAGAGAAACATTAAAATGGGGTCTTCCTTTGCTCTAGTGATGACATTCACTGAGGAGTGCTGCTCAAATGGGGATCAAAGAATTACTGAGGACCCTTTCCATCCACGACACTGTATCTTTGACCAACTACCATAGGGAACAGGTACAGGAGCATCAAAATTAGGCAGGGATGCGCTGACTGTTTCCTGGCCGATGTCCAGGAGCCGAGACTCGATTCTTTACATATTATTTTCTGGTGACGGTGATTAGTGGTAGGGGTGGGATTAGAATGGTGTGTGGTGGGGGGGGGGGGATCTTCATTTGCTTTATTTAAATTTTTATTTTCCATTATAAGTAGAAGAAATTAGTTCAATTAGATAACTAACAAACAAATATGCCACAATATTAGAATATGAGGTGAGGTTTTATAAGGGAATTTTTACTTTATTTGAGCATTGTATACAAGACAATGTATAAATCACTGATGAAACATATTCTGTATTGCATCATAGAAATGTTATGTAACTAATATGTAGAAAATATATAAGGTAATATTTCTCTCTACCAAATATTTTAAAAAATATAATTAGGACACATATAAATATATATACATATATATATTTAAATGAAGCAAAGGAAGACCCCCCCCCCCACCACACACCATTCTAATCCCACCCCTACCACTAATCACTGTCACCAGAAAATTATATGTAAAGAATCGAGTCTCGGCTCCTGGACATCGGCCAGGAAACAGTCAGCGCATCCCTGCCTAATTTTGATGCTCCTGTACCTGTTCCCTATGGTAGTTGGTCAAAGGATTTTTTATATATATATATATATATATATATATATACACACACACACATATTAAAAAGGGTGGCTCAGCTGGCGTAACAGTGAGTGCGCCGGTGATTGGGACTGGGGTTCAAATCCTGCGCAGTCTGTAAGGAGTTATTCTCCCCGTGTCTGCGTGGGTTTTCCACGGGGGCTCTGGTTTTCTCCCACCACTCGATACGTACTGGGGTGTAGGTTAATTAGCATAAATTGGGGGGGCATGGACTCGTGGGCTGAAATGGCCTTTTACCGTGCTGTATGTATGTATATAAATATTTTGCAATGATTTACTCAGTTACAGAATACTATTCATCAATCTCACAGCCTGCAGGAAAAAGCTATTTCCAAGTGCCTGGCCATCCTGATTTTAATGTTCCTGCACCTCCCTTCCTGATGGTAGTTGGTCAGATACTGTGTGCTGCATGGAACGAGTCCTCAAAATTTCTCTGCACCCTATTTAAGTAACAATCCTGGTAAACGTTATCGGTTTCCCCCATGTTCCCGTTAAACATTTCACCTTTCACCCTTAACCCATGTCCTTTAGCCCTGGTCTCAGTTCATACCTGCCACATTTTGCAATTTGTCCTCCTTCTGCCTTTATCAGCTTGGTCCTGTTTTCTACTTCCTAAAGCTGCAACATTTCAAGATGGGCAGTACAGAAATAAAAAAGTCTGCCGATGCAGTGCTTGTAGATAATACACAGAAGAACTGGAGAAACTCAGCATGTCTGCGGCATCCAGAGGAGGCAAAGATATCTAACCCACCTTTTAGGCCTGCGTCCTTCGTCAAGGTACATACAGTCAGTGGAGCTGCAATTACCCTGGATCGATCTGACCTTGTGATGCTTGGCTGCAGCAGGAAGTAGACACAAAACTTGAGAAAGACTGTACAACAGGCTTTATTCAGTTAAAAGTCTCGGCTATAGTGGCAGCTGTATTGGTGGCTCCCAAGTGACTGGCTCGGGAGGGGCCGGCTCAGGATTATATCCTGGGCGGTTGATTGACAGCTGGTTGGGTGGAGTTAGGTCTACTCAGGTCAGCTGATTGACAGCCGGCCAGGTGTGGTCTGTGCTCCAGTGATCTTCCTGCAGGTACAGACATTGCCCGCTGCAGTAGGCTCGTGGTGTATCACCACAAACCACCTACGTTGTCTGAGATTTCCTCTTGCTATTCTGCTCTCTTTCCAAGTTCCAAAGATATGGTGTTTCAGTAAATTGGCCCTTCTTGGGTCAGCTGAGTGGCGGGGGGAGGGGGGGTGGGGGGGAGTTGATGAGAATGTAGGGCAGGTGACATGAGACCTGTGAAGAAGTCCTGGGGAGTCTGAGCCAAATCATGTTTAATCACACTCCCACAGATGCTTCTTTAATATAATCAATAGTCCACAGCAGAAAAAAGCATCAGACATTGTATAAAATTGGACACAAATGCTTTATTTATATAATCAATATATAAATCAGTTTAACATTCAAAAACACTGTATGTATTGGAAAAAAAATTGAATTTGACAACTGAAGCAGTTGCACACTGATACAACTCATCAAATAAAAACCTTGCCGCGTTTCTTGCCGCTCCTGCCCAGTGATTTCAATGGGCGCGCTGTACCCTGGCAGATCCTTCACTCAGCCATGGCTGACCAATGCCCCAGTCTGGGAAGGAGAGTCAAGAGAAGACTGTGCTGTCCTGTTGGGTCTGCATGAGAGGTTCATCAGGACAGTCACTTACTCCAAGGGTGGCACTGAACGGGAGTGGGGTCAGCTCCCTGCAGGAGTCCCCTCCCTCTGCTCAGTCAGTACTCAAAGCCCTGCAGATTTGACATTAAATTTTTGTTTATACATACTGCACGATAACAGGCCATTTTGGCCCACAGTCCATGCTGCCCCATTTACCCCTAATTAGCCTACACCCTGGATATCCTTTGAAGGGTGGGAGGAAACCGGAGCCCCCACAAAGACTCAGGGAGAACATACGGACAGTGTGGGATTTGAACCCCGGTCCCAATCGCTGGCGCTGTAAAGGTCTTGTGCTGCCCAAATGGAAGCTGCCAAGCAACCAAAGGAGTTCTCCCATTTCTTTGGATACAATGCACACATTGCAGAATTAAATCGAGATGACAACTGCCTGTCAGAAAGCTCTCAAAGATTCTTCCCATCCTAAAAACACCAAGGTATCATGCTAAAAGGTGCCAGGACCACATGCATTGAAATATGATTTTTTTTTTAACTTACCTATTTACCAAACAGACTTCATGATAAGTACATGCGTTCTAAACACATACAGGGACTGCAATTAACTGGAGAGAAACAGAATCTTATTTTGCAAGTTGCTCAAGAGAACAGCCCATTGTTCAGCTCAAATATTACTGAATATTTGTTCACTCACCCCTCTTCATTCACATATGAGAAGGGAAAGTAGATTGTACAGGTGGTGAAATTGCTTGATTTCTTCCTGTCTGCCACGTAAAATGTCAGAACTACACAGTCAGAGTTTTACAGCACAGAAACAGGCCTTACAGCCCTACTCCTCCATGCTGGCTTCCTTGGGCAAGCCCCATTTGCCTGCTGTTGGCCTTAACCCTTCAAACCTTTCCCACCCATGCATTTGTCTAAATCATGTAAATCCGTGGTTCTCAACCTTTTTCATTCCACCCACATACCACTTTAAGTAATCCCTATGCCATTGGTGCTCTGTGATTGCTTAAGGTGGGATGTGGGTGGAAAGAAAAAGGTTGAGAACTACTATTTTAATCATCCCTCGTTATGTGCGCGGTTTCAGAACTCCAAAGGAAATGGACCAATGACAATTTTTCTCAACCCAAATATTTCAGTAACAATTGGGTCTAGAGCAGTGATTCTCAACCTTCCCTTCCCACTCACATCCCACCTTAAACAATCCCTTACTAATCACAGAGACCCAATGGCATAGGGATTACTTAAAGTGGTATGTGGGTGGAATGAAAAAGATTGAGAACCATTGATGTAAATCTTTGCAATTGTACCTGCCTCAATCATTTCCTTATGCAGTTCGATCTGCACATAGAAATATAGAAACATAGAAGATAGGAGCAGGAGTAGGTCATTCGACCCTTCAAGCCTGCTCCGCCATTCAACGAGAACATGGCTGATCTTAAAGTTCAGTACCCCATCCCCGCCTTCTCTTCGTAACCTTTAATACCCTTATACTGAAGAAATAGATCTAATTCCCTTAAATATATTTAATGAACCTGCCTCTACTGCCCTCTGTGGCAATGAATTCCACAGATTCACCACCCTCTGGGTAAAGAAATTCCTCCTCATCTAGGTCCTAAATGGTTTGCCTATTATCCTCAAACCATGGCCCCGGGTTCTGGATTTTCCCATCCTTGGAAACATCCCATCTGCATCCATTCTGTCCAGTCCTGCCAGAATTTTATAGGTCTCTATGAGATCCCCTCTCAATCTTCTAAACTCCAGCGAGTACAATCCCAATTTGTGCAATCTTTCCTCCTAAGTCATTCCTGCCATTCCAGGTATCAGCCTGGTGAATCGCCTCTGCACTCCCTCCATTGCAAGAACATCCTTCGTTAGATAAGGTGACCAAAACTGCACACAATTAATGTCTGTGGTTCAATGTCCATTCATAAATGTGCTCGCAAAGGGGAAGAAGCTGTTTTTGTATCATTGTGGTACAACACTGCATGTATATTTAGCTGTCTGGACATGTCCCTTTGGCTGACTGTACCTGTGGCCCCTCCCACAGACTCCTGAATAAAGGTGTCTGTCCCACAGCTCCCTCCCCAGCTCAGGACAGTTGATCAGTATGGAGGTGCCTTCATTCTATTGCTAATAAAAGCCAGGTAGCTCATCACATGGTCGTTTACCTGGATGTCCATCATTGATCTGGCGAGTTGTCATGGGCTACCTCGAATCAGCATGATGGAGCCAGTTTTGGATTGCTGTCTGTCGATGTGGTGGAATGTTCGGGTGTGTGATTCCAAGATGGCGGCATCCAACATGGCAGCCCCCACGACTCACAAGCAACGCTGCTGGATTTCAAAGATGGCAGCCTCCAAGATGCTGTGACTCCTGTGACTCCTCTCTCCCCAGGTCTGCACCAGCAGCACTGGCATCACTGACAACATGCGGCGCTGCTGGGTTGGGGTGACTTGGACTTGCATACCTTCACATCATTTCCTTTCTTCCCACAGTTAGAGTAAACTGCATATTTCGACAGGCAGCATTTCCTTGAGTGCTTTTTCAGGCCACAGAAGTAGCACTTCGGGTGCTCGCGGATCATTGGTGGGATGTGGCAGTGGTGGCGATCCGCAGGATTGTGGCCCTCCCATGTGCCAAGATGGCAGTACCCGGGGCAACCATGAGGCAGTCACGATGTGCTCACTGCTTGGTGAAATAATTTCTTCTGCCATCCATTTTTGAGGTACACCAGTGCTACAAGTAGTGTAGCTATCTCATAGCTTTTGTAACCCAGCCTTAGTTCTGAACCTGGACACTGTCTGTGTGGAGTCTGCATGTTCTCCCTATGGCCCCTGTGTTTCTCCTGGCTCTTATGCTTTCCTCCCAGATCTTAAATGCACATGGGGTTATTTGCCTAAGTGACCATCAATTAATCAGAATTTGGGGGAGGCTGATGGCATGGGGAAGAACGAGAGAATAGGTTACTGGATGCTGCCCGATGAATAGAATTACTCAAGATTTCTTTCTTGTCATGTAATAGAACAGGTGTAATATTACATGAAATTGACTTTAGTCTGCTGTAAGGCAAAGATTCGCCATCAGCAGAAATTGCCCGGTGCCCCTTACAATCAGAGAAAGAGAAGCAAAAAAGATTCCCACAGAGTCATTGAGTGTCCGTGGATTCGCCTCTAGCATTTCTGCAGCCTTCGCAGTCACAGAGACTTCAGTCTGAACCATCGTCAGCCCGAGCTCCAGATTCAAACCTCTCACACGATCAGGAAGCCTTCAGTGCCCTCAGCACTTTTCGCATCCCAGTTCCGATATATAATACGCCTTCAGCCAGATTCAAGCCAGTCTCCAGCAGTCCATGGCCTGGTGCAAATCCTTTGACCGCAGTCGCCAGCAGCCCACAGCCTGCATGGGTTCCTCACCTTGAGTCGCCAACAGCCCCACAGCCTGTGTGTTCTTCAGCCGCAGAGCCCCTTGCTGGCTCGTGCCGTGGTCACCGTCCCGTGGGATCATCTCTTCTGCGTCTTCTTCTCAGACAAGGGGTGGTCTCTCTTTTTTTCTGGTGCCCTGCACCAGTCTTCTCCTCCCTCAGAGTCTGCCACCACCTTCAGTGCAGAGCCCCCACGGTGACAGGATTTTAAAATAAACCCCACTGTCGGCCCATTTAACCGGCCATTTAAAGCCTGTATTGGAGTAGAATTCTGCAGAGGAGCACTGTGACTCCTCTCTCCCCAGGTCTGCACCAGCAGCACTGGCATCACCAACAAATTGTTTTGCCTTTGAGAGATATCAGAGGCTAAAGGAGTCCTTCCATTTAACAAGGAAATATAAACACAAATGCGTCGCATCCACTGGTCCCTTCTTAACTATTCCGTGAGCTTCAACCTCAAAACACCAGCAGATTTGTCAAACATAATCTCTCACTGATATATCCACAGGCACTCTGCCCAATCCTACTCTGCTTTCAAAGAGTCCCCTCACTTCATCTAGTTAAAAGCTCCTGATGAAACCAGCCACAAATTGCTAATGGCTCCATTTGTGAAGTCTTTGAAATAATTGCTTTTCAGAATAAAATGAACCATTACCACTGTACATAACCAAAGGGAGTCGTTTACATGGACCAAATGTTTGAACATTACTTCAGCACGTGAAGATCTGTTGTCCTGCATGCACACACCAGGAACAATAGCTCTTGACAACGTTTCTCCTTCATGTTTCTTAATTCAGATCATCGGATGATTCATTTTTAAGAAGCATTTTCCCCTTTTCCCCATTTACATGTATTTTTAAACATTTTTTATTTGTTTCCATACACGTATTTATTTCCAGATACAGAAGGCAATATTCATATAAATCAATTACACGTTATTATATACCCCCCTGAAATCCAACCAACCCCCTCCCCAAAAGAAAAGATAGAAAGGAAAAGAAAATATAATGAAGAAAAGAAAGAAACAAACAAATCTGGTTACCAAAACATCACTCAACTTTTGTCTTCTCAGTATTATTCATCAACTTATCCCAAGGAGTTACGAAGATTTCATGAGGATTAGGGAAAGCCCTTTGTAAATTAATACCTACAGTGTCTAAGTATGGGCACCAAATTTTCAAAAAAGTATCATATTTATTCCTTAGATTATATATAATCTTCTCAAGAAGTATACAACTCTGTATGCCATCTTTCCATTCCTAAATAGGAATCCGATTTCCATGTCACCGCTAAACATTTTCTTGCAACTGCTAATGCAATTTTCACAACTCCTTTTGTTTACATGGTTCAGTCTTCCACCTCTCACACCTTCTGTCCTATCACCTCTAGATCCCACCCCCTACTTCGATCTCCTTTTATATATTTAAGACAATCTATTCTATGTTAGTCTTAATAAAGGGCCCAGACTCAAACACTGGCTGGCGATTTCTACCCAAGAATGGGTCTGACCCCTTGAGTTCCTCCAAAAATTTTTTGATCAAGATTTCAGAGCCTGCAGCTTCTGTGTCTCTCTGCTTCCTAGTTAAGTCAGATCGAGGGCAATCATGAAAACAAATTTCTATTCCGTGATGAAATCCTGATCTTATTTACTTGTCACTCTGACATCCACCATCATGAAGTACTTTGAGAGACTGGTCATGCAACTCCAGCCTCCCAGCAGCCTTGACCCACTTCAATTTGTCAACCATCCAAGCAGATCCACGGCAGACACCATCTCCACTCAGCCTTGGAACACCTCTGTCAAACAACTGTTCGCCAACTACAGCCCTGACTTCAACACCATAATCCCAAGTAAATTCATTCGTAAACTTTAGAATCTGAACTTCAGTAACCTTTTTCCAACTGGATCCTGGATTTCCTGACTAATAGCCCACAATCAGTGAAGGTGGAGAACAAGATGTCCTCCTCAATCGCACTCAATGCCAGCACTCCTCACGGATGTGTACTCCGTCCCCAATTCTACTCCCTCTACACCAGGGCTTCCTAAACCTTTTAGCTCACAAAACCTTTTTGGGGAGCACTTGGAAATCGCAGAACCCCAATCGTCAATTAGAGTTTAAAAGACCTGATATATACACAAGCACAGTAAGAAAGTAAATAAACTCATCATCCTCCACATTGAAATCATCTGCTGCCTCTAATTTACATTTAATGGGATGAATGAGATAGTTTCTTGGCCTTAATGTTTGTACATCTGGAGCCTCTTTATTCCCAGTTGAGGTGAATCCAAATAATTTTCCTCATACCTTCATTTCTTTTTAACACTTGATTGTTCTGATATAGGCATAATTGAATAATCTTGAAAAAAACGGTGGCATCTCAGAACTTTCTTCAGATGAATTATCCTTTCTCCTAGTTTCTTTTTTAATCCAACGATCCATGGATCTTAATATTGCACAATGGAATATCTTTAAAATATGGCCAGCTTTGCACTAAAAGAAATTTGATTCTCATTGGTTGAAAATGATGTGCAGGCCTGACGTCAGCAGCGCCGACCATTTTGTTTTCTTAGGGTGGAGTGCAATGCTTGTTGCCGTCCCAGAAACAAATTGAATAAAAGACAGAGGTAATAAGTAATTTAAAGAAAAAAAGGTCGATCGTTATTACTCCCTGTCATTTCTTCCACGGAACTCCTACGCCTTTCCACAGAACCCAGTTTGGGAAACGCTGCTCTACACCCACCACTAAATTCACTGCTGACACCACAGTAGTAGGCCAAGTATCAAATAACAATGAAACAGAATCAAAGAGAGAGATCGATGGCCTAGTGGCATAGTGACGAGATAAAAAATCTCTCTTTCAACGTCAAATCAGATGAAGGTGGTGATCACTGACTTCAGGAGAGGGGGCAGAATCCATACCCCTGTCTGCATTAGTGGTGCTGGTGGGGAAAGTGTAGTTCTTAGCAAACATTCCAGCGACTTGACCTGGACCAATAACATTGACATTGTTCAAGAAATTTCTACTTTCTCAGAAGACTAAGGAAGCCTGGCATGTCCCCCTGTCTCTCGGCAAGCTCGACAAAAGCATTCTCGCTGGATGCGTCAGAGTGTGGTACAGGAGCTGCCCTGCTTAAGATCAGAAAAAGCTACAGTAGGTGGAGAATGTAGTTTGGAATATCACGCAAACTTCCCTCACCTCCACGGATTCCATCTGCATCTCCTGTTGCCGAATAAAGACATCCAACACTGAAAGACGCATCACACCCTGGACGCACTCTCTTCTCCCTCCTCACATTGGTAAGAAGTCTCAAGAGCAAAAGCACGCACCATCAGGCTTAAAGACAGTTTCTTCCCCAACCATCATTCTCCTGAATGAACCCACAACCGTGCTCTTCATGATGCCCTTGGTTGGTTTTCACTGTAACTCTACATTCTGCAGTTGGGTTCTGGTTTACGCAGCTGTACAAATGTTGGAATTGACCTGTTAGACTGTACCAGGTTAAATGTGACCAATACAATTAAAAAGGGTTCCTCTCCTAACGTAAACTGACACCTGGAGCCTGGGAACAACAAATACAAGGTTTTCATTGATGGTGCTGAATACTTTCCGAGGTCATGCTTCCTTCATGTTTCATGATGCTCTGATACACAAAGGAAAGATGATTCTCCCATTTGCTAAATGGTGTCTTATTCTGCTTGAAAGAAGCTACATTCTTTCAGGAATAATTTAATTTGTTGGCTATTGAAGCAGCATAACCACTTTATAATTAGCAGGCAAGAACAACTGGAATGCAAATACAGTGTGTGTGTGTGTGTGTGAGAGAGAGAGAGATTCATGAACAAGTGTTTGCTTGTGTGTGTAAGTGTGAGAATTTATGTGTTCATGTGAGAGTGTTCATGTGTGAATATGACAGTGTGTATGTGTAAGCATGTGTGTGTGTATATATGCTTGAGTGTGAGAATGTATGTATGCTGCGTGAGTGTACGTGTGAGTTTGTGTGTATGCATGTGACAGCATGCATGTGTGTGTGTGTGTGTGTGTGTGTGTGTGTGTGAGAGAGAGAGCCTGTATGAGGTTACATAAGTGTGTGTACATGTGAGTGTATGTGTGCATGAATGTGAGAGCTTGTGTGCATAAGTGTGAGAATGTGTGTGTGCAAGAATGTGTTGCTATGAGTGTGAAAGTATGTGTGTATGTGTGTGATTGGGAGAGTGTGTGTGCATGAGTGTGAGTGTGTGTATGTGTGTGTGTGTGTGTGTGTGTGTATGTGTGTGTGTGTGAGAGAGAGAGAGATTCATGAACAAGTGTTTGCTTGTGTGTGTAACTGTGAGAATTTATGTGTTCACGTGAGAGTGTTCATGTGTGAATATGACAGTGTGTATGTGTAAGCATGTGTGTGTGTATATATGCTTGAGTGTGAGAATGTATGTATGCTGCGTGAGTGTACGTGTGAGTTTGTGTGTATGCATGTGACAGCATGCATGTGTGTGTGTGTGTGTGTGTATACATACACATATATAAACATATATATCTACCTAATTCACTTTTAAGTTTGATAAAAGTGTTTAATCAACCTTTCATTTGATGAGGGAAACATTCAAGGTCACAAAGCCTAATTGTAACTGAGCATCAGCTCAGGAGTTTAACTGTTGTTCGATGAAGATATGGTGCATTGTAACACTGGTTTAAATTTCACACTCCAAATTAGAAACATTCTGCACAAAGCCACTGGCTTTCTTCCTCCCTGTTGACACTTGCTTCACTGCTGGTAATAAGAGTGCAATGAATGTGATGTGTGCACATATCTTTTTATCCAAGTGACTGACAAATCCCTGTGGTGCTGTTCACATTAAGTCAAGACAAAAAGGACAAAATGATTGCAGCATGCAAATGCATTGAGGCTGAATTTCCTGGAAACTTGACTCATTTGTATGGTGCACCTACATTTTACATCACCAGACTGTTTTACAGCTCAGAGGAAATTATAGTGTTAGTGAATGGCAGCAGTTTCTATGCTATGTCATAATTTGCTGAGCCTGTTTTGTTTGCAGAGAAGCAAAGAACACTCTGGCACAAAAACGGATCCGTGTATCTACCTTTCCAAACTTCTCTTAAATGTTGTAATCAAACCCACCTCATTCCACACTCTCTGCCTGAAGATTTCCCACCCCCCACCCCTCCCCAAATGTTTTTAAACATTTTGCCTTTCACCCTTAACCCATGTCCTAACATTTTTGTCTCACCCAAACTCATTGGAAAAAGCCTGCTTGCATTTACCCTATCTATACCCCTCATAATTTTCAAATCTCTCTTCATTGCCCAATGCTCCAGGGAGGAATGTCCTAACCTTTCCCTGTATCTCAGCAACATCCTTGTAAATTTTCTCTGCACTCTTTCATTTTATTCAGGCACCTGCCTACATTTTGAAGGGCTCAATGCTGAAAAATTGCTTATATATCTTAAGTACCTTTTTTGACTTGCTGAGTTTCCCCAGCATTGTGTTTTCCCTTCAATCACAGCATTTGCAGACTTCTGTGTTTTACTTCAGCTGAACAGTAAACCTGTTTATGTCAGAACTGAAGTTTTACAACAATAGGTGGTGTCACCATTTCACGACCATTTAAAACCCAAACCAACATGTCTGGTACTGCTAAAACTGAGGCTACCTGCAAATTGGAGGAAAACACCTTATATTCTGTCTGGGTCGCTTCCAATTAGACAGCATCAACATCGACTTTTCCAATTTCCCTTTACACCCACCCCTGAGTCTCTCTCTTTCCCTCCAAATCACCTCTCCTCTCCTCTCAGTTACCATCTCCCCATTACTTCTTAGCTATTTTCTCTCCTACCCTCCCACCTGCATCCACCTATGACCTCTTACCTGTGGCCTCCTTCCCCTTCCTCGCTCCCCTTCTCCTCACCCCCACCTTCTATGAAGGCACCTCCCAGGTTGGGCTCATAATACCTGACCAAGGACCCAGGCCCAAAACTTTATTTACACTCTATTTCCTATGGATGCTGTGTGACCCGCTGAACTTTTCCAGAACGCTTGTGAATTGCATTAACATTACATTGTTAACCAGCCCATTTCTGCATTAAGATCATCAGTTGACTCTTTCCAATAATGCTTCCCCTTAAGGCTATCAAATGAGGAAAACAGCCGAGGAGTTTTGGTATAAATTTAAGGTTTTTTTAGACATGCAGCATGGTAAAACAAGTCTGTGCTGCCCAATTTACACTCCAGCACGTTTTGAATGTTGGGAGGACACCAGAGGCCCGGGGAAAATCCCCACAGGCATGCGAAGAGCGTGCAAATTCCTTACAGACAGCGCGGGATTTGAACCCTAGCCCGTTCCTGATCGCTGGCGCTGTAACAGTGTTATGCTAACTGCCACGCCAACCATCCCGCCCTAATGCATTCTGGATGATATTTTAACCATTATTTGAGATTATTGCTTAAAGAGGGGATAGAAAACATATCAAGAGTGATGTAATAACGAGTTCATATTGCTACTTTTAATGTCCTTCAGAGCTGTTTTTTTACTCTTAAAGGGCAATTACTGTTTATTCTTAGCCAAAAAAGACAATGCAGCATCTTTTTACAAATATGAAGCCACACAGACCAAGTTGGTTACAGACAGTAGAACCCAGAACAGAACAGGCCCTTCCATCCACATGTCTATGCTAAATATAATGCCCAAATTCAACTCAAACTCACACATATTTCTCTTTTCCCTGCATGATCACATCCATCCAGAAGCATCTTAAATGCTACTGTCTTATCTGCTTCCACCACTATTTCTAACAGCCCGTTTCAGGCATCCACCACTCTGGGTAATAAGACCTTGCTTCACACCCTCATTTAAGCTTGCACCCACTCACTCATGCCCTCTCCTGCGTGACTTTTTTTTTTACCCTTGGGTGAAAGATTCTGTCCACCCTATCAATGCCTCTCCTAATTTTATAAACTTCTATCAGGTCTCCCCTCAGCATCTGACACACCCGAAAAAAAAACGTTTGGCCAGCCTCGGCCTGTCAGTCATAACTCTAAACCAGGTGACATCCTGGTAAATTCCCTCTGTCCCTTATCCAAAGCCTCCACACCCTGCCTGTCACCAGGCAAGCATTGTAGCTTCCAATTATGGTTTTTACACAGCTGCGGCATAATGGGAAATTTTTGCAAAATTCCCCCAACGCAGGCTATGTATAAAGTTTGGAACGGAAATGAGTGATTCGTTCCCGTGCTGGAATTTTTCCTGCAGCAGCCCTAGACAATTTTGTGGACTGCCTGCAGCCTAAACTGTACTACAGGCAGTCCACAACAATGGGCTAAATGAATAGGACGTCGTGATGACGCTGTGCGTCGCACGTAGGGTCTATACCATGGTCGACGTCGACCCACGTCCAGCCTTCAAAATCACCGCAACTCAGGTATGTAGTGCAAACGTCCTCACTGTGCGAACAGCCACCCCAGCAGGGAAGTACAAAAATTATCGAGGGCAAATGATCACAGCAGTTGTGTAAAACCACTTCACTGGTACTTCACTTGAAAGTAATACACTTGGCATAATTTCAACATGTGATTCCCTTTGCCTGAAAGGTGGTGTCTGAGTAGGACGCTGATTCATTGCAAGACAACTAGTTTCCTTTCTCACCACTAACTGAAATGCCACTTTAAAAACTGCTGCAGTTGGTAGACACAGAATGCAAGTTCAAGGTTATTAACAGATTCTCAGCAATCGCCAACGTGACTGGAATAAAGGACATTGTTTTGTAATGATTTCCATGGCATCAGAAGTAAAAAAAAATCTATATTTACATGAGAATGAATCAGTAGTTATCAGTTAGCATAACACTCTTACAGCACCAGCGATCAGGAACAGGCTAGGGTTCAAATCCCGCGCAGTCTGTAAGGAATTTGCACGCTCTTCCCATGTCCATTTCTGATTCCCAGACTGTACAAATTTAAAGGCAATTCTTGCGCATTTGTATATTTCAAACTCTGCCTGTACATGAAGGATGCTTTCTCCCAGGCAACCTGAAGCAACCTTTGACTGTTGCACAGAACCAGCTGGTTCAACAATCCAACTGAAGCTTTGAGCTACCAGCATCCCAAAACGCTTTTCACTTCATTCGTGGAGCAAATATTATGAAATATTACTTCCAAAAGAGGAGGACACGGTCAAAGATCACGATCAAAAACAATCTCTGCAAAACATGTGCATTTTTAAAATTGAGAAGAACAGAGACTTATCTCATTCGAGCTTGTTCTAACCTTTAACTGGAAATAAATTTGACAGTATCCTTTGCACAATACTGATCAAAGACTTGAGGTTCATCGGTGCAGAGTTGCTGTAGGTGCGCCAATGCGCCACATTCTCTGTGTGGCCCTCCACTCTTCTTCAACACCCTGGAAAGAATGTGAGGAATACACACCACTGCCATCCATCTCTTCTTCAGCAGTCCCTTGGGATGGAGGCTGACTTGATCCCAATTCATTTCCCTGGGTTGAGAAGTGGCTAATTAGGCCAAGGTTGGAGCTGCGTTTTATCTGAGGAGGGAAAGGGGGGGGGGCGTGGGGTTTGTGAGTGGCACACTTCTTCGATCCTTGATGTGGGACTTCTGCCTGCTCCTTTAATACCATTCTAAATCTTCCCTCTCCCATTTTAGGTATTTATGGGCAGGAGATCCCAGTGTTGTGCTGGTTTGCAAGGAATTTCTTTGAATGTCTTCCCATGCCTTATAGGACATAAAGGTAAGACAGTGTCTTTGGTTCATTGATTATTCAGGAATCTGACAGCAGCGGGGAAGAAGCTGTCCTCACGCTGCTGAGAGCTTTTCGTTAGGCTCCTGTACCTTTTCCCTGATGGTAGCAGAGTGAGGAGGGTTTGGCCTTGGTGGTCAGGGTTCTTGCTGCTTTCTTACGACACCATCTCTTGTAGATGTCCTCAGTGGAGTGAAGTCTAGCGTCCATGATGTTGCAAGTTAACAACCCTTTGGAGTGGGCCAAGTTCACAACCCTTTGGAGTTTATTCTTGTCCTGAGTGTTGGAGCCTCCATACCAGGCAGTGCTTCAACCAGCCAGAATGCTCTCCATGAAACACCTGTAGAGGTTTTCAAGACATAGCAAACCTCTTCAGCCACCTCACAAAGTATAGCCGCCGGTGAGCCTTCTTCGTGATTGCATCGACATAGAGGCTCCAGGACCAGATCCTTGGAGATGCTGACACCCAAAAATTTTAAGTTCTTGACCATCTCCACTACTGAGCCTTTTTTTTTTTTTTTTTTTTTTTTTTTTTAAATTTTTTTATTTTTCACACCATAAATCACATTAGCCATGATATACACTATTTCTTTTCACATATATACAGTGACTTTTTCTCCCCCCCCCCCTTTCACTACTGAGCCTTTGATGAGGACTGGATCGTGTTCTCCTGACTTCCTCCTGAAGTCCTCAATCATCTCCTTGGTTTTGCTAACATTGAGTGCAAGGTTGTTGGTGTGACACCACTCAATAAGCTGATCTATTTCCATCCTGCTGTTTGTGATTCTGCCGACAACCATGGTGGCATAGAACATTATAGCACTGAAACAGGCCCTTCAGTCCTTCTGGTGTGTGCTAAGCTATTATTCTGCCTAATTCCACTCACCTGCACCCAGATCATATCCCTTCATAGCCAACACATCCATGTACCTGTCCAATTTTTTCTTAAATGTTAAAATTAAGTAGCTCATTCCACATTCCCACTATTCCATGTGTGAAGCTGTTCCCCCTAATGTTTCTCTTAAGCTTTTCCCCCTTAACGCATGGGCTTTGGCTTGTGGCCCACCTAACCTGAGTGGAAAAAAATTACTTGTATTTACTACTCCCCTTTTATCTATATATAGAGTTCTTATGGTCTATCCCCCTCATAATTTTGAATACCTCTATCAAATCACTCCTCATTCTTCTACACTCAAGGAAATAAACTCCTCTCCGTTTAACTCAGTTCCTCAACTCCCGGCAAAATCCTAGTAAATCTTCTCCACAGTCTTTTGTTTTATTGATATATTTCCTGTTGTTAGGTGATGAAAAACCTCTCTTGTTCACTCCAGATTCCTCCATCTGTAGTTGTTATGTCTTCCTCAGTCCTGGGATGGTGGCTTGAGGGAAGACATTGATGTTAGCTTGCTTTTCTTGTCAGCAGATTTGTAGTTTGCCCTGGCAGAGTTTGCTACATCCTTCCTGAGCCTTGAGATGGCTGGTTTATGTAAACCAGTGATTCTCAATCTTATTCTTTCCACTCACATCCCACTTTAAATAATCCCTATGCCATTGGTGCTCTGTGATTAGTAAGGGATTGCTTAAGGTAGGATGTGGGTGGAAAGAAAAAGTTTGAAAACCACTGTTTTAATCGTCCCTCATAGACTCATTATGTGCACGGTTTCAGAACTCAAAAGACCAATAACAATTTTTCTCAAACAAGATATTTCAGTATCAATTGGGTCTCAAGCAGTGATTCTCAACCTTCCCTTCCCACTCACATCCCACCTTAAACAATCCCTTACTAATCACAGAGCACTCACGGCATAGGAATTACTTTAAGTGGTATGTGAGTGGGAAGAAAAAGGTTGAGAACCACTGATGAAAACCAAGTCTCAGAACCAGCGACGGGGGCAGGGAATATTGTGAACTGCTTATTTTTTCCATCTCTTTTTTGTTTTGTTGATTTAATGTATTTATATTGTTATTCTCAGTAATTAATGTATGTTTGCTTTTGTTAATTTGGGGATGGGCGGTAAGGGGAGGGAAGGGGGGGAAAAAGACTCGATACAAAATAAAAGAGGAAGATTGATCTCCGATATTGTTCATAAAGCACGAGCCTGTAAAATCAAAAATAAGATGTTTGAAAAAAATATTGTGACCTGCCCCAGGCCATGAGCTGAGGGCTACACTTGATACAGGATGAACAAAGGTAAAATGGAGGAGAGTGCATCAAAGTGTGCTTGTAGATGAATGATGGCTGAGTGCCAACAGCCTAATCTCAATGTGAGCAACAGGGACTGGGATGGTAGGATGGACTGTTGCCCCAACGTCACAGAACAAGTCAGCTCAGCTGCTCCCAAGCACCTCAATGACTGACATCACCACGAAGTCTGTGGTGTGCCACGGGTTCACGGATCACAGACAGGGATTAATTGAATGTCCGGTATAGCGCAAACTTTCAAAAACGGGGAGTGAATATGAGGAAAAATTATTTATTTGCATCAACTGCAGAAGGCATTCTTCCCCCGACACAGGGTGGTGATTGGCGCTTTGCATGCAACACAAATCAACCAGGTAAAATCTGCAACATGTGTGGAGGAGGGATCGGAACCACTTCCATCGCACAGGTGGCCATCGAGTGCATTTTTACAACTACTACTTGGCTGCTGTGCAGATCAATCTTTGTTTCATTCCCACAGGATGTTTATCCCTTTTAAGTACAACACAGTGCATGAAAACACCCCTCAACAGATGGTGACACAGGTTTGTCTGCAGAGGGAGTATTAATTCACTGGGTTACAGCAGAGCTAAAAAAGGAGTCGTGATTTAAACTTCATGTGCTCAGGGAGCAGGGTAGATTTATTTTTCCCTGCTTAAAGTATGGAAATCAAAGCAGGAATTCATTTGCAAATTCTGCTCAGAATTCCTTCAAGACTGATTTGTCAACAACGCTGACCAGAGCGCCACACAGCCGGTCTGAAAACAGGATCCTCGGTTGGTGAAAAGTTTGGAACGTCATGACAGGGCACAGGGCTGGAAGAAGCGCGAGGAGAAAATGAAGAACAAACACTCACAGGTTGTGCCTTCATTTTATCCAGCTGCAAAACGCATGCACAGCTTTTGTTGAGGACATGTTGAGGTTGGATTAAAAAGGGTTAAAAGCTTGCAAAATGTCAAGACAAAATTCTCGTCTGTTCCTTTTTTTATTTTCTTAGACATACGAGAAGGCCATTTGGCCTACTGAGTCAATGCTGACAGCAGAATATTCACATCAGTCCCATTATTTCCCTGGAATCAATTGATTCCTTTGCATGCGTTCTGTGATTCAAGCCACCTTCACTTATCGTTCATCCCACGCTCATTCGGTAAAGACGAGATAGTGTTTCTCCAGGACCATAAATAGAAGTCAGAACGTACACAGTAATAGTCCACTGTACCCCATCCTCATATGTTCTGGGAGTTGATGGCTTGGGGGAAAAGTTGTTGCCCAATCTGGACATAAGGACCCGAGTGCTACAGTACCTCTTACCAGATTCTGGGCTTTCTTGGCTATGGAGCTGGTCTTAAGGGACCAGGTGAGATTCTCGCCAAGTGCACTCCAAGGAACTTGATACTCTCGACGACCTCAATGGTCGGGGTGTTAGTGGTCAGTGGAACATTTATACCCCCCAGACCCTCCTGAAGTTGACCAATCTATCATGTTTACCTGCCAAACTAGCATATCCTTGGCATAGAAGGAATGCTGCAACACACAGGATCCAGAGCTGATCCTTCTGGGGCGCATAAGGCTCAAGATGAAGTAGTCCAAATACCAAATCCCAAATCCAATTTGTAATGATCGCAGGAAGTGCAGAGCAGAAAGCTGGAAATCTGACTCCTACTTGGGCATTGGACGTTGGAATTCAGAAATCCAAAGCTTCCTAAAAATTCCTAAAAATTTGGTGACCATATTTAAATTTCTTAGGAGCACAGTTATAGTATGGACCTGTGTGTCTCCCCTCCCTGCCTTCTCCATCTATCCTTCTACTGAGGGAGGGGTCCATTTCATCCCAATCAATTAAAGTCAAGAAAAATCTAACAGCCGAGGTGCCGGCTGTCAGGCCGTGACAAATCCCTGATGTGTTCCCTACCTTTGTTGTGGGTGTCTTGAATGATGTGCATAACTGTGTGGGGGGGAAATGTCTTGGACTCAATGGCGAATTTTGTGCATAACTGGTAACTGTAATTTGTGGTTGATTACTGGAAACTGAGTTAAAAAAATTATAAATAAAATATTCAAAAAACAAAAGGCTGCAAAACATTTTGGGATTTCCCCCAATCGTTTATTTCTTGATGTGCCTTAATGTGAGGGGATTATAGCCAAAATTTTCACATGCACTACCATTATCCAACACCACTCAGGAATCGGCACTGAAGTAATTTTGGCCACTGCAGCCAAATATCTCATGAAAAGCTGTGCTTACATTTTATTATTGGTATCGTAAATAGTACTCATGACTTTAACCTCCAAGGGTTGTTAGAACATCCAACGATCACCACCTACTCTCTCCGTCGCAAGATTAACCGCAAGACATTGGGGTTGGGGTTAAAGTGGGAAACCTCACCTTACATATCACACTGTAATTAAGGAAACACGGAGTCCGTCATTTGAATTAGACCAAACAAATAGAATTATGTCACTGGGCATATCCCAGCCCCACATATCCTCATGTTGACGAAGGAAGCAATCAGATGCATACAACTGGATTTCACAATTAGTCAAGCACTGACAAAAATATAAGGCCCATCACCACACTATCTCATCCATGCCAATTCCTAGGTTAGGTCGTATCTAAACGCACAACATTTCACTAAATACAATCAGCATCAAGCGGGTGCAGTCATTTACATCAAAGCACCAATGTAGATTCCCTATTCTTTAACGCTGGTTTAAAAATATTTTCAACTTGGCCATAAAATCCGTCTCAGAACCACAGCAAACATGTTTCACAAATTGAAGATCACAATCTCATCCTTTATTTAAAATAAACTTTTTTTTAACAAGTCAACATATTAATTTTAAGTCCTTGCATACATCAAATAAATTAGTTACTTGTAATGATTTTGAACTTACTCACAGATGAAGAATTGGATGCTCAGTTCAAATTGTTCATTTCCCATCAGTCTATTAATGGGAGGCTTGTCAGAAGTACTTCCAAGACTGCAGGGAGAGAAACTGGATTAAATTCATCGGTGCAGGGAGAGAAACTGGATTAAATTCATCGGTGCAAATGTAAAGTCAACATCCAACACATTCATCTGAAATATTCTTTGGCCAAAAGGTAAGACGAAGAGGGAAAAAGAGATCTTGCAAGGAAATTTCAGTTGTTAAAGCAACAGAGAGGAATACTGGGGCCGCTCTCTTCCTCATTGATGAGATTTAATCAGGATCATTGTTTCAAATGGGCTCGAAAAGTCAGAGAGGAACCCTACCACCACATGCAGCACCTTCCAGTTACTCTCATCGGGAAAGAGATACAGGAATATCAGGGCCAAAACCACCAGGCTGAGAAAAGGTTATTTCTCACGGACACCGAGACTGCTGAATGACTGCTCCACTATTTATTTTTAATGTATGCACATATGTAGTGTGTATATGTATGGTTTGTCTGTTTGTGTGTTATGTCCATCTGCTTGTTTTGCACTGCCCTGCACTGTGGACCGAAGAATGTTGTTTAATCCTAGAACGCTTCCACCAGCGTTGTCTCCGCTCCATCCTCAACATCCATTGGAGCGCTCACACCCCTAACGTCGAGGTACTCGAGATGGCAGAGGTCGACAGCATCGAGTCCACGCTGCTGAAGATCCAGCTGCGCTGGATGGGTCACGTCTCCAGAATGGAGGACCATCGCCTTCCCAAGATCGTATTATATGGCGAGCTCTCCACTGGCCACCGTGACAGAGGTGCACCAAAGAAAAGGTACAAGGACTGCCTAAAGAAATCTCTTGGTGCCTGCCACATTGACCACCGCCAGTGGGCTGATAACGCCTCAAACCGTGCATCTTGGCGCCTCACAGTTTGGCGGGCAGCAGCCTCCTTTGAAGAAGACCGCAGAGCCCACCTCACTGACAAAAGGCAAAGGAGGAAAAACCCAACACCCAACCCCAACCAACCAATTTTCCCTTGCAACCGCTGCAATCGTGTCTGCCTGTCCCGCATCGGACTGGTCAGCCACAAACGAGCCTGCAGCTGACGTGGACTTTTTACCCCCTCCATAAATCTTCGTCCGCGAAGCCAAGCCAAAGAGAAGAAGAGACTGGCCGACAAATAAACTTGATTTTGAACTTGAAAAGAATCATGGCTCAGAACAGGTCAGAGTTAGAATTATGTTATGCTTCGTGTGTGTTTATGGTCAAGAGATAACATAAGGGGAAGAGTGAAGGGTTCAAAGCGAAGAGAATTTTAAATTGGAGACATGGAAGGGCTGAGGGGCTGAGATTTATCAAACAACAGAAGGGAGAAGCAGCCCTGGTTTTTGGGAGGGGGGGCAGGAGTGGCATTGGTGCGATAAAAACACTTCAAGATACAACACATCTAAATCTTGTTCCCATCTTTCTTTTGAATTAAACAAGCCTACCATAGGTACTTGACCTTGTAATAAATATGCACAATTGAAATAAATTTTTTAGTCATTCCATCAACTATCATTCGCTCCAAATTTGAAAGATCTTTCAAAACTATTTCTGCTTTTAATTTCTCTCAAATAAGCTCTCAACTAAAAATAACAAAATAGCATATTACAAGGAATATTGTATTTAATTATTAATTGATTAAATGACATCAATCTACCATTATCAAAACAATCATCCAGTTTTAAAATTCCTATATTATTCCATTTAATAAATCTATGTGAAGAAGTTATGTCTAATACTATTAATGTAAGATATAGATTACTTCACAATAATTTTCAACATCAATTGTACATTACACCTCAGAAACTGAATAGTTAACGATTGAATTTATCGAATCAATGTTTTAGATGTGGAACAGAAATTGGAGCTTTTTTCATTCTTTTTGGGTTTCTGTTAGAAAATTTTTGCAATGGATCATTGGAGTGATTTTTCTGTTAAATCCTGAATTATTGTTGTTAGGAAATTTTAAAAGAGTTACCTCTAAATTACAGTTGTCAGTTCTCAATTAAAGTTTGTTAAGTTAGCTTTAGCAATAGCAAGGAATGTATTGCTGTAACATGGAAATCTGATGTTTCATTAACATTAGATAGATGGCATGCTGAGATTCAAAGTTGTATTCCTTTAGAAAGAAATCACTTACAAGTTGAGGGGTAAATATTTTTTATTCCTGCAAATTTGGAACCAAAATACGCTAGAACTATGAGGCAAAAATTATAATTTACTTACAATTATTTTTTTTAATTCTCCTGTCCAGTGAAGTTTTCTCTGAATGAATAATAATTTCATGTTATTTGGGTTCCTTGAGAGTCATCTGATGCAATCCGAATAGATTAATATGTAGTTATGATATTATGTATTTTAGTTATGGGATTAGATTAGGTTTGGGGGTGAGAGGGTTAGGAGGGGTTTCTAGTTACTACCTATTAGTTATTTTTAGCTTTATTTTTAATTTTTTTCTATATATTTTCAGTATATATTTGTTAACATTGTCTTATGGTTACTTATCATTGTTAAATATTATGATCTTTTATATATTGGTTAAATAAAATATTTAAAAAGATACAACAGAATGTACAAACAATGTAATCATTTACAACACCATCGCCATGTGCCTGCAGCTCCCCCCTGCCCCCCCCCTCAGGGCTACTCCCCCCTGCATTGATTGAAGGGCTTCCCCACCTACCTCAATCCCTCAGTGCCCAGCAATGGAAGGAATCTAGACTGCTCCTTCCAGACAGAACCCTCAATGTGACCCTTAGCATGTCCTCCTGGAGCCTGGAATGCCCCTCTCCAGCATCTCTGTCTGGTGAAGGACCAACAAGCTATGGGCAGACCAAAGAGCACCTTCCATTGAGTTGATGATCTTCCAGCAGCTCTTGAAGTTTGTCAGCATATGTCTGTCTTTTTTTTCTCAAAAATTTGATTTTATGCACAATAAATTATTTACAGAAAAAGAAAACATTCAACATCTCTTCAAATCCTTGGAGCCATGTCCATACATACCCATCATTGTACATACACTCTCTACTTACAACATTGCCAACACTGTGGCACCTTGTCGGTACTCCCCATTTGTTGTTTGAGGGGCTTCCCCTCAATGCGAGGTAACAAAAGGACTCTAGTCTAGACTGTGGACCTTCCCCACAGGGCCCTCATGTTGGCTATACCAAACCTCTCCGCATCCCTTAACACATACTCCTGCAGCCTGGAATGTGCCAGTCGGCAGCATTCCCTCACCGACATTTACATTAGCCAAAAGGCCAATAGGTTTCTAACAAACCAAAGTGTGTCTTTTGCCAAGTTGATGGTCTTCCAGCAGTGAATCAGAGAGTCCCCTGTCACGCTGTTGCTGGGGATGAATCATGACAAGCATCCTTGCCTCCTTAACGAATCTGTATTCCGCAAAGAGGTGGATGACTGTCTCTACTCCACAGCAGTCATCTCGGGGACAATGTGCACTGAAGACAATGCTACGATTGTATAGGAAGGATCTGACTGAGAGGGCTCCTCTCATCGCCAGCCAGACCAAGTTCTGGTGCTTGATACTGAGCACTGACGATGAGGCATTCCGCCAGATGACCTCGACAGTCTGCTCAGGGAACCACCCCACTGTATCCATCAAGTCCACGTCTCACAGTGTTGCAGGACGTTCCACATTGACCTCTGCCTGATGGGCTTGTGGTTCAAGGTGTTTGTCTGAAAAATCTTTTCCACATTGATGTGTCAAAGTCCAGCTGACTAGGACATTGTATAGCAATGAGGCAACACCTGGGACAGATGGAACCTCAGCACATAGCAGCACTTGTATTTTGGTTCCATGCACAGCCTGATGCCGCCAGTCATGAAATGGCCATGTGGATGAGGACCACATTGGGTACACCCTTGTCCCCATTGCCTGGCAACTTAAACGTGGCAACCCTTCAGACCCTTTCCATCTTGGGTCCCCATGTGAACTAGAATATCGTGCTGCTGACTGCCAGGGCAAAGGAACGAGGGATGGGTCACATCTGCACCACGTACAGAAGTACTGAGAGCACCTCGCACCCGATGATTAGGTTCTTCCCTGTTATTGAGATGGAGCACTGAGGCCACAGACCCAATTTCTGGTGGATCTTTGCGATCCACTCTGATCAATTTTTGTTGCACACCTTGGCCCTTCCAAACCTGATCCCAGGCACCTTCAGGTATTACAATCTGACCATGTCTTGCTCTTCTTCCGGTTTACCCTGGTGCTCGAAGCAAACTCAAAATAGCCGCAGATGCTGATCACAGTCACATGATGCCATCCATGCATAGGTAGGCCTTGACCTGAGTGCCTCCAGTGCCTGGCAGCATCATTCCTCTTGTGCCCATGTCTTTCTTGATGGATTCAATAAAGGGCTCTATGCAGAACATACATATGATTGGAGAGAGCAGGTAACCCTGCCTGATTCCAGATTTGATAGAGAAGCTATCTGATTCCCACCCATTGATTCAGTCTGTGCTGCAGATGTTGTATTGAGCAGCTTAATGTAATTGTGGATTCCCTCCCCAACCCCCATTTTGGAGAGCATGTTTGTGTGAGATATCCAGTTGAAAGCTTTCTCCTGGTCTTGGCAGGTGTTCAACCACACCCCTCCCACATCCCCCCCCCCCCTCCATCCTGCACATTGGTGATGGCATCTCTGAGCAGCTCAAGGCTGTCAGAGATTTTTCTGCCCGGACCATACTGGTTTGGTTTGGGAGGATCACCTGCCCTAGGGCAAACTTGACTCAATTGGCAATGGCTTTAGACAGGATTTTGAAGTCAACATTGAACAATGATACAAGTCTCCAATTCTTGATAGTCTCCTACTTCCCCCTTCTGTTTTAAGATAAGGATCATAATACCCTTCCTCATGGAGTTTGGCATGTTTCCTGCCAGGAGCATAGCAGTGAATACTTTTGTTAGATCTGGCCCTCCCCAGTCCCACAGACTCGCTCACAACTCAATTAGTAAGCCATTCTTCTGGGAGTCCTACTCGACCCAAAGGAATGGTTAGAGATCGTCACCTCCTCTAGGGTAATTGGCTGGTCCAGGCTCTCCTGCTAAGATCTCTGTGATAGAAGACAGGATGTTTTGGGAGGCCATTCTCTCAGTAGCCTTATTGTCATCCATTTGAGCATAAAAAAGGATCTGCTGATCCTCTGAGTGGCCATCTGCAAGGAAGTAACTGAGCCATCCTCACCCTTGAAGCTGTGGATCGCAGAGCTCCCTCTGTGAACCTTTTTGAAGAAGAAGCGTGAGCACATCTCAACCTGCTCCACTGTGCGGACTCTGGATCGGAAGCTGATTTTGGAGGTCTCTGAGGTGAATAGTGCAGCTTGACAGCTCATCACCTCTCGGAGTTCCCCTGTCACATCCACCCCTCTTGACTGCAGAAGGAGGAGTTGCTTCAGGTCAATCTGGAGTTGGCTCAGTTCCTTCTGCCTCTGTCCTGCTCTCTGAACATCTCTGAGGATAAAGAATCTCTTGATGCTCTCCTTGGTCGCTCCCCACCAGGTCATTGGGGAGTCAAAGAAGAAGTTCATGGTCCTCCGACCTACATACTCCTGCTTTAGCTCCTCTGCGATCTCAGGCATCAGCAACAACATGCCCAGCTTCCATGTTCCTGTGTCCGCCTCCTGGTCCTCCTGTAGGTGAAAGGAGGTGCTATTAAAGCAGTGTTCAGAGAAGAACACAGCAGATGGTGGTTCAGACTGTGTTGGCCTTTGACACGAAGACAAAATCTATCTGAAAACGGGTTGAAACATCCGACCTCAACCAGTCGGGCTGAGGCTGAGCTCCACATGCTGGGTTGCTGAAGGCGTCGCACAGCTGGTTGGTCATAGCCGTGTCCATCAGGCTGGCAGCACCCCCAGATCATTCAGTTGAAGACACCAGCCAGAACGACCATCCTGGACTAGCCTCTCACTCCCCACGGGCAGAGGCATACACATTGATCAGCCAGAGCAGGATCTCATGGCGTGTTAGGTCCACCACAAGGAGACACCCCCACTCCACCCCACCAGCCATCTGCTTAATCTCAGTAATTACAAACCAGCCTCCCTGCAGCAAGAGACCCAGACTGAATTGGTGACAATTCCAACCGTACAGGCAACCCATGAGGTGACCAGCTCCAATTGTTCCTGAGATGTGGCAGTCCACAGAAGCTCGCATCTGCCTTGACTTTAACAAGGTATCGGAAGGTGTTTCCACATCACGGAGTGCATTTGGGCACTGTGCAAGTTGAAGATTGTTATATTAAACTCCATTGTTCTATATTGGAGATTCTAGGGTCATTCAGCCTGAACCCTCATGCCCAGCACTTTGGAGAAATGCTCCACTGATTTTGGGCAAAGGATCGGGTGGGGGGGGGGGGGGATCTTCCTCTGGTTGTGGGATCTCCTCAGGCAAAGCTAGTGGTGTTACTGTGGCGAGATCGAGCTTTGCTCCTGCTTCCACATTTCCGGACTGGCTTATATTCTCCCTCTCCTGGTCTCCCAGAGCTAGGGTGAGGTGGGGGGGGGGGGGTCACTGTACATCCCACCGTCACGCTTCCTCATAATCTGTTTTCCTCTTTTCTTTCTCCTCCAACTTTGCACTTTCCCCATCTTTGGACGGCGCTAATGCTGGCTTCATCCTCGGAAGAGAGATTGCTGTCTTCAGTTTGTGCCCTGACCGTTTTCATCCCACTGCTTTCAGTGTCAGTTGCCAGTTTCTTCCACTGGCCTTTCTGGGATTTTCTTTCTTTTCCTTCTGCAGCTTCCTCCTCCATTGACTCTGTCTCCTCAGGGAGGGACCTCCAGCCTTGGGGCTTGGTTTGAGTGTAGGAGTTGGATATGCTTGGGATCTCCTCACTCCTCTTGGTCTTGGTCTCTACTGGGGTCTCCATTGCAGTTGTGGTTGAAGTGGTGTTGACCTCATTGGGGCTGGTCATCATTCCTGGGCATAGGTGGCTACATGTTTTGGGCAGGCTGTGTAGAGATGGCCTGCTTCCCCATGCAAATTGCAGCATTCTTGCTTGGAGTTCTTGCAGACGACTGCACTGGGCTAACCAGGTACTCATGGTTCCCTCCAATGGCAAACACAAAAAGGGGATTTTTGCTGTCCTTTCTCAGCTTCACCTTCACTTGGCAAATGCTGCTCCAACTTCCATACATGTCTTTGATGTTCATGCAGGTTTCTGTCTCCTCACCATAAAGGCCCAGGAAGATGAGTACCTCCACGACTGACATAAGTGGGTTGAATGTGCACCATTATTACTTGTTCACTCTGTGTTGGAAGGGTGAAAAGTGGCTGTACCTCAAACAGTGAGAGTTGAGCCACGTTCCCCTTCTCCTGGAAATCCTGGAGCATTCTCTGCCACCCTGCCAGGATCTTGAAGATCACATCAAAGTGACAATGTCCTGGAAACAGTGGATGTCCTTCACCTCAAATTTGCAGTATTCCATCAAGACCTTCTGGATGAAGAGGTCCCGGGAAAATGGGGAACCTTCACTACCACCCTGACAGTGTTCTGAATTCTTTGTCCTCCCAGCCATCCTTGTGAAGCAGATGGAGGTGGGCTTACTGCTTGAAAGGGCAGAGGTTCCCCAATCCGTCCCTGCGTCAACAGGCTGGCTCACTCCTTCTCCAATCGTCCTCCAATTGTTTTCCTCCTCTTCTCTTCGTCTTCCTTCTGAATGCAACAGCTTCTCACAGATCTAGCTGTTCTACACTTGAGCTTTGCCAAAGGGTCGAGAAGGTTGGATTTGTTGCCAATGGAGAGTCCTTCGGCTGTGCGCATGTTTCTTGCCGTCAGTAAAGAGATGAACTGTGTTTATCCTTCAGTGTTCATCACCAAATATATTCTGAATAAATTGTAGCATTGCTGACATGAAAGCATCTCATTCAACCCCTGTTGAATAATTCAGGGTAAATTGTTCATTCTGCTTGGATTTATTGCAGAACTGTGAACGTTAATCAGCAGTAGACTACTACATATGCAGATGTGTACTGCCATTTATTGCATACAAAATGATAAAATAGTTAGAAATCTGAAACAGCTCACGTCTGCTGTCATGTCAAATGTTCATCATACAAGTGGCCAACAGCAGTAGCTTGACTAAGGCTTGTTTAGACTCCACAGGAAATATAATTTCTCCAGAATAAGTTCATCATCTGTAATTATCATTACGTATGTTCTATTTAGCAAAGTTTTACCATAATCCAATGTTTGTCCTTTTCAATTTCTCAAAGACGGTAATGCTGATGACTTCAGAAATCCTTCAGCTTGAGTCAATACTCAATATCAGGACAGAAGGCATCCACAATAAACGTCTCCAAAACCCTGGTATTCTCTCCAACGCAAACATTAATGACTTTGAGAATGAACTTCATTCAATCGCAACAGGTCTGCTGAGTCCATACCTTGCTTTTGTCTTCCAACCTACGACAACTTCCAGTTACATCTTTCCTCATCACGGCTAAGATTTGCACATTCAAACTTCAGCTTGTCCTTTTCACACACCACTTGTGAAAGTTTCTTTCTCACTGGGCGATAGAAGGGCACCTCAGGGGATCTCAAAGATAGCATAATCGGGTGGCACTACTGGCATAGCGGTTAGCGCAACGCCTTTACAGCCCCAGTGATCGGGACTGGACCGGAGTCTGTAAGTTTGTGCGGTTCTCCCCGTTTCTGCATGGATTTTCTGGTTTCCTCCAAAAAACATTCCAGAGGTGTAGATTAATGGGGTGTAAACTGAGCGGCACGGACTCGTGGGCCAAAATGGCTTGTTGCCATTCTGACAAGAAAAGCGCCAATTTTGGTGATATTTCAGAAGGGTCTCCCGATGTCCCAGCATGAAAATTATCCCCAGTGTCCACCTCAACCACTTCCTTGCGATAGATGATGCTTCTCTAACTACAGCGTAGATTTCATCTAACTGGAGCAACAAAGCAACATAAGTCAAGGAAAAAATGTCATGAGCACCCAGAAAGCTTAACTAAACTCTGATCTGCCCCTGACTGCAACCAAACAAGGGATTGTGAATAATCCATTTCAATTGCTGCTGTTGTCAAAGATCACCATGTTTCTCGTTGGAAACTGCAAGTCTGGGACTTGGAATGAGAGAGTTTCATTAAAAAAGCATCAGGAAAGGTAGGAGCTTGTTACTTGTTTGTCATTGGGAACTACAAAAGAGAGAGAGACAGAATGAGAAAAGGATCATCTAAAAAGCAGTGGGAAAGGTCAAGATTCTTTTATTGTCATGTAATTGTACAGAAAATGTAATATTACACAAAATTGCCTTCTGCCTTCCATAAGAGGAAGGTAACTGCTTGTTTAAATTTCTCCATTGGTTGAAGCCAATAAAGGAAAAGGGAGCTTAAGTGGAGAGAGAACTGTGGGAGTGGCAAATGAAAGAGTGGGAATTTGAGGTTTTGGCAAGGAGGTGTAGGAGAGAGGAGTAGAGAGGGGAGAAGGGGGAGAGAAAAGGAAAGGAGGAGGAGGAGGAGAGAGCAGAGGAAAGGAGGAGAAGAGGAGGAGGGAAGGAGGATAGGAGGAGAGAGGAGAGGAAAGGAGTAGAGGATGAGGTGAGGAGGAAGGAAGGAGGATAGGAGGTTAGAGGAAAGGAGGAGATGAAGAGAGGAGAGGAAAGGTGAGGAGAAAAGGAGGAGGAGGAGAGGAAATGAGAGGAGGGGAGGAGGAGAGAAGAAAAGGGGGAGAGGAGAGAAAAGGAGAGGGAAGGAGGAGAGAAGAGGAGAGGGCAACCCTGTAGAGGAACAAAAGGATTCAGCAAGTATGAACTTGTAAGACTGGGTTTTTCAAACTTTTTTCTATTTCATAGATAGGGGGAATGTCGGCCAAGACAGGGCCATGCTCAACTTGCAGAATGGATAGTCAAGGAAGCCATCAGTATCCTTTTGAAAGGTGCAGCTCCTTATAAACCAGGACGTAAGGCATTCAGATAATTTGGAAGGATGAGGGGGTGATATGATAGACAGGAGTTACAGGGACGCAATCACACCGAGGTAGCAGGAGGAAGGCAGCTGGGTAATAGGAGAGGGAAAGGGAACAGGCAGTCAGTGCAGTACTCCTGAGGCTATTCTCCTCAATAATACATATATTTTTTGGGGTACCGTTGAAGGAGGGGCAAGCCACAGCGACTTGTCCCACACGTCTGGCTGTGGCTAAGAAAGAGAGGGAGGAGAAGAGGCATGCAGTAGTTACAGGAGATTCAATAGTGAATGGAACAGATAAGGGGATCCATGGAAGAGATCAAGAATGCTGGATGGTATGTTGCATCCCAGCAGCCAAGATCCAGGATATCTCAGATCAAATTCATGGCATTCTCAGGAGGGAGGGTGAGCTGCCCGATATCATGGTCCATGACGTGGGTAGGCAGGGTGATGAGGTCCTGAAAAGAGAGTTCAGGGAGCTAGGTGTGAGGTTTAATGACAGGACCTCTGGGCTTGTGATCTCAGGGTTCCTACCTGTGCCACGTGCAAGTGAGGTTAGAAATAGGAGGATAGTGCAGCTTAAAAGAGCTGGTGCAGGAGGCAGGGCTTCAAGTTTCTAGATCATTGGGCTCTCTTCCAGGGAAGGTGGGACCTGTACCTGTGAGAGGGTTTGCATCTGAACTGGAGGGGGACTAATACCCTTGCTGGAAAGTTTGCTGATGTTGCAGATTTAAACCATATTTGGGGAGGGATTGGAATCAAAGTGCCAAAGCAGGTAGAGGGGGTGGGAAAAAGCTGATGTTAAGACTGAATTTCAAAACAGAAATCGAAGCATTGCGCGTGGTCGAAATAATACTCCCAGGTGCACCTATTTCAATGTAAATATTGTAGGTGAAGTGGCATGAGGAATTATGACATTGCGGCCATTTGTCAAACTTGTGGGAGAGGTAGGACCGGCAGCTCAAAGTCCCAGGGTTCCGTAGCTTCAGACATGTTAGAGCAGGAGGGATAAAAGGGGGATGAGTGGCATTGCTCATCAGGTATAATGTCAGAGCAGTGATCAGACAGGACAGACCAGAGGGCTTGTCTACTATGGGTGATGCTGAGAATGGGAAATGTATGACCACATTCATGGGATTGCATTAAACACCACCCAAGATCACAATAGTGGAGGAACAAATCTACAGGGAAATAACAGACAGTTGCAGGAAACAAAAGTTGTGACAGTAGGTGATTTTAACTTTCCACATGTTGACTGGAACTACCATACTGTAAAAGGGCTGCATGGGAGAGAGTTTGTTCAACAGTTTTCTAAATCAATATATTGAAGTATCAACTAGAGAGAGTGCAATACTGGATCTCTGATTAGGGAACAAGATAGAACAAGTGACTGAAGTAGGGGAACATGTTGGGTGCAGTGATCAGAAGGCCAATGGTTTCAAGATAACTATGGATAAGAATAGGTCTGGTCCTCGGGTTGAGAAGATCAGATCTAGAAAGTGTGGATCAGGCTAGGTTATTTTCTGGCAAGGATGTGCTTGGTAAGTGGTGGCCTTCAAAGATGAAATTTTGAGAGTACAGAGCTTTCATGTTCCTGTAAGGATTAAATGCAAAGTTAACAGGCATAAGAAACCTTAGTTTTCAAGGGATATTGAGGATCTGGGTAAGGAGAAGAGAGAGAGGTGTATAACAGGTATAGGCAATAAGGTGTAAATGAGGGACTTGAAGAGTATAAAAGTTGCAGAAAAAATGAGGGAAATCAGGAGGGCTGAAAGAAAACATGAGGTTGCTTTGGCAGACAAGGAAAACCTAAGAGCTTCTGCAGGTATATTAAGAGCAAAAGGATAATAAGGGACAAAATTGGTCCCCTTGAAGATGAGAGTGGTTTGCTATGCATAGAACCAAAAGAAATGGGAAAGATTTTAAATGGGTTTGTTGCATCTGAACTTAATCAGGAAACTGGTGCAAAGTTTAGAGAAATTAATTTTCTTTTTAATTTTTAAAATTAAATTAACCTTTTTAAACATTTAGACATCGAGCACGGTAAAAGACCATTTCAGATCACGAGCCCGTGCCGCTCAATTTACATCCAATTAACCTGCAATCCCAGTATATTTTGAATGGTGGGAAGAAACTAGAGCCCCTGGGGAAAACCCACACAGACACGGGGAGAACGTACAGACAGCATGGGATCGCTGGCACTGCAAAGGCGTTGCACTAACCGCTACACCATCCGTACCGCCCTAATTTGGCAAACAAACAGTGAGGTCATGGAACCTACTGTGCTTATGTCTTATAGCAAGTAAAGTAAGATAAATCTCCAAAGCCTAATGAGGTATTCCCTCAGACCTTGACGGAGCTAGTGCAGAAACTTCAGGGGCCCTGGCAGATAGATTTAAAATAGCCACAGGTGAGGGAGCTATAGGATTGGAGAATAGCTCATATTATTTTGTTGTTTTAAAAAAGGCTCCAAAAATAGCCCAGGAAATTATATGCTCACATCAGTCATTGATAAGTTATTGGAAGGTGATCTAAGAGATCAGATATACACATATTTGGATAGACAGGGACTGATTGGGATTAGTCAACAGCTCTCCGACCTACATACTCCTGCTTTAGCTCCTCTGCGATCTCAGGCATCAGCAACAACATGTCCAGCTTCCATGTTCCTGTCTCCGCCTCCTGGTCCTCCTGTAAGTGACAGGAGGTGCTATAAAAGCAGTGTTCAGAGAAGAACACAGCAGATGGTGGTTCAGACTGTGTTGGCCTTTGAGTTTTTCGAGGAGGAGAACTTGATGAAGGAAAGGTTGTGGAAGTTGTCCACATGGATCTTATTGAGGCCTTTCACAAGGTTCCACATAGGAGGTTAATCAGGAAGGTTCAGATGCTCAGTATTCCTGGTGAGGTAATAAACTAGATTTGACATTAGTTTTAGGGGAGATGACAGAGAGTGGTAATGGATCATTGTCTGACTGGAGGCTTGAGACTAGTGGTGTGGCTCCAGGATCAGTGCTGGGTCCATTGTTGCTTATCATCTATATCAAAGGTAAAGGTTAGGTAATATGGTCAGGTAATAGTACATTTAGAATGTGACATACATGAAATTCTTTAACATTTGTCCACTGAAAGGAGGACAGAGAGTCACCACTTTGTCCAGCGCCCCTCATAGGAACCTACAGCACCTGGTGCTCCAAGGCGGTCTCCTCTCCAAATACTGACCAGCCTGCTTAGCTTCTGAGATCAAGCAATCTCAGGCATATTCAGGCTATTATGTGCTATCAATGACTAGATCAGCTATTCTTAACCTTTGTTTGGCTGTGCTCCCCTCTCCCAGGACTCTGCTCATAGTTTATGGGCCCCCTTCCCTGTGAAGCAGTCAAGTTTTGGTTCCTTCCGTATTTCTCTTCTACCAACGACATAAAAAAAAACAGAACAAATATTTATGTTTCATGAGGTGAAAAGTAAACAATGCTTTTATAATGTGCTATGGCCCCTGGAAGATGGGGAGCAGGCATAGACCCCCATTGAGAATGGCTAATTGAGATGATAATGTGGTAAATTGGATCAACACGTTTGCAGATGACATGAAGTTTGGAGGTGTGATGGACAGTGAGGCTTGCAGAGGGATTTGAAACAGCTGGAAATATGAGCTACAAAATGGTAGATGGATGTTAATACATGGTTAATGGGCGTAGCAGTTAGCCCAAAGCTGTTACAGCACCAGCGATTGGGACCAGGGTTCGAATCCGGCGCTGTCTGTAAGGTGTTTGTACATTCTCCCCGTGTCTGTATGGGTTTTCCCCGGGGACTCGATTCCTCCCACTGTTCAAAACGTACTGGGGGTGTAGGTCAATTGAGCGGCACGGGCTCATGGGCCGAAATGTGCTACATCTCTACATTTAAATTTGAAGTGTGAGGAGTTGCTTTTTGAAAGGACAAACCACGGAAGAATATACAGATAGTAGGGGACTGAGGAGTGTGGTAGAAAAGGGGGACCTGGAAATACAGATACATAATCCCCTGACAGTGGCATCACATAAAGAGAGCTTTTGGCACATTGGCCTTCATAAATTCAAAGTACTGAGTGTAGGAGTTGGGATGTCATGGTAAAGTTGTATAAGTCATTGGTGAGGCCAAGTTTGGAGAATTGTGCACAGTTTTGGTCACCTAACTACAGGAAAATTATCAATAAAATTGAAATGTTGTAGAGAAGATTTACTAGGATGATGCCAGGACTTGAGGAATTGAGTTACAGGGAAACATTAAACAAGTTAGGACTATAGAAGAATGAGGGGAGATTCGATAGAAATATACAAAATTATGATGGGTATGGATAGAGTAAATGCAAGGAGGCTTTTTTCACAAGATGTAAACCAATGGACATGGGGTAAGGGAGATCATTAGGGGGTTGTAGGAGTGTAAAATGAGCTGCCAATTGAAATGGTGAATGGGATTCAATCTTAACAATTAAGAAAAAAAAAATTAATTTTTAAAAAATATTTAGACATACAGCACGGTAACAGGCCATTTTGGCCCACGTGTCCATGGTGCCTAACCTACACCCAATTAACCTACAACCCCCGGTACATTTCAAACAGTCGGAGGAAACTGGAACCCCTGGAGAAAACTCACACAGGTGACAGGGAGAATGTATAAACTCCTTACAGATCGCGCAGGATTCATACTCAGGTCCTGCCTCAATCGCTGGCGCTGTAAAGGCATTGCACTAACCACTACTCCAACCATGCCACCCCAACAGGTACATGGATGGGAAGGGTATGGAGGGATATGTACTGGGTGCAAAGAGTGGGACTTGGCAGAATAACAGTTCGGCACAGACTAGAAGGGCCAAATGGCCAGTTTTCTGTGCTGTAAAGCTCTATGGTTCTATACTCCACTTCCAAACTTTACTCTCCACCAGAAATACCAAGATAAAGCCAAACATACTGCAGACTGGATCTGACAAGGATGACCCATTGCAACAACTTTCTCAAATCTGCTCTACTCTATATTTAGTCATACATTCAACACGGTAAAAGGCCATTTTGGCCCACATGGCCATGCTGCCCAATTACACCCAATTGACCTACATGCCCAGTACATTTTGAATGGTGGGAAGAGACCAGAACAGCCGGGGAAAACCCATACAGATACGGGGAGAATGTACGAATTCCTTACAGACAGTGCAGAATTTGAACCCGGACCTGATTGCTGGCGCTGTAACAGTGTTGTGCTAACCGCTACACCAACCGTGCAGCCCCAGAGAAACTCAGAAAGAGCAGAACACAGTGCCAAAATAATTACAAAGAAATGGCTGCTACTTCCCCTCATCAAGGATAATGTAACTTCACATTACAAGCTCGCTCTTTGAGATTGCTTCTTTCCTACCAGTTTAGGTCTTTGGAGAAAATTAACTTGCAGGATTTTCATCAAGCATTTAAATATATCACGCAAAACCATTCTCACCTGTGCTGAAACTTGCATCTTAATTTATGTGCTTTAAAAAATTCACTCTTACCCTATCTGAAACATCCACCATTTACACACTCCAATTTTGTTTGCATAATTACGGTAACCAAAACAAATAGCACATTGGATAGAAAGGGAAAACCATTTCAGGTCAACCCCCTTTTATAAAATTTTTCGTCAGACTTTTCACTGTACCAAAAAATTCTCTTTGTTTCTTTTTAATTATGGCAACATTTTTCCACAGCACAACTGGCACAAGTGGTGTAGCAGTTAGTGCAATGCCAGCGATCAGACCCTGGGTTCGAATCTCCCCACAGTCTGTAAGGAGTTTGTACAATCTCCCCTTTTAATGATTTTCAGTAATAATATGTTTGTACAGTACAATTATGGAATGCGCTACAGAAAAAAAAATAAAGAAACGCACTGCAAGAATAATTATACATATGAATTCCCAAAGCCCTGACCCTAAACAAGGTTGAAAGTTAATGAAACAAAATAGCTCACTCTGAAGTGGGACAACACAGGGCCAAAATTCTGTATGAGCACTGAACCTAGAGATTATGGCAATAATCCACGAACGGCCCCCCTATAACATTTAGAATCTAATGTTTGAATCTAATTTTTTTACAAATTTAAATAGGATATAATCTCCCTTTAGCCATTGTGCATGAATAGGTGAGGTAATCAAAATAGCATTAGCATAAAGTAAAGGATAAAATGTGACATTTAATTGGAGTTTGTAAAACCTCATCTTCTCCAAGAGTTTCAAACAGAGCCAACTAAGGGATTAGGTTCTAATTTTCAATTGAGAATCACCAATAACGTTTGAAAAACTTCTCTTCAATATTTTCCTTTAAGAACATACAAATGAGAGAATCATCACCTATTTTGCATTTATCACAGCAAGGATTTATAGCTGAGTAAAAATTTGAGTTTAGTCATGTGGGCCCTGCGCTCCCAGGCATTCTTAATTTGGATGGAAGGGGCATGTCTTAGACCAATCAACTCATCATAAATAACAGATATTAACCCTTTATCCAAAAAATGCATCAAAAATATTCACCTCAGGAGGTCTAGGAAAATGGGGGATCTGAGACTGAATTAAAAGCCTGATTTGTAAATATCTGAAAAAAATGAACATTTGGTAAATTGGATTTTCCACCCAATTGTTCAAAAGATGTTGTCAGTAGAAAGGTCTTTAAAACATTAAATCTATACCAAGCATTAAAAGCAGAATCCTGCAAGGAAGGTCGAAAAGGGTGATTGGACAAAATGGGGCTTGCAAGAGAGAAGCCTTGAAATTCAAAATACCTTCTAAACTGCACCCATATTCTCAAACTGGGTTTAACCGACTGTCCATTCGTTTACACAAAACGAAAGCAAGGACCAAGATAGAAATATTTCTGCTGGAATTTAATTCCATTTCTGCACACGCAGGGGAGTCAACTTGTTTAAGAAATTGTAACAAGGGCATACAGTTACATATATTGACCACCCAATAATTAGGAAGTGCCAAACCACCATTTCTTTTAGACTTTTGAAGATGAGCTTTATTTAAATGAGGGCACTTTCCTTGCCATAGGTATGACAATATAAACAGATCAAATGAGTCGAGGAAAGATTTAGGAATAAAAATAGGTATAGACTGAAAGAGATACAAAAATTTAGGTAGAATGTTCATTTTTCTGGAATTAATACGACCAATCAAAGAGATAGATAAAGGAGACCATTTCATTAAGGACAGTTTCACGTCTTTAAGTCGAGAATTTTTCCCTAAAAAGATGCTTAATGATGCTTTGTAATTAATGATGCCAAGATCAGTAAGTTTATATCTCACAATCTTAAAAGGAAAATTAGAATGCATTAGCACAGGAGCACTAATTAGTAAATTATTAAAGTTCACTCTTATGCAGATTTAACATGTATCTAAAAACTGACAAAACAAGGATAGTATGGAAGGTAAAAAAGTATCAAGGTTTGATACAAAAAGCAAAAGGGTCATCTGCATAAAGGGAAATTTCATGTTCAATTTCCTTCCTATTGATCCCTGAAATATCTGTTCTCGCAAAATGCAATTGCGAGAGGCTCTCAGGCCAAATCAAAAAGTAATGGACTTAAAGGACGGCCTTGACGAGTACCCCATTGCAGAATTAAAGGTTTTGATTGTTGCAAGTCAGAAAGGATTGAAGCAGTAGGACATCAACGTAGTAATTTAATCCATGTAATAAAACATGGTCCAAAATTAAATGTTTCCAAGATCGTGAAGAGGTATCCCCACTCCACCTGGCTGAAGGCTTTTTCTGCACGTAACGAGAGAACACATTCCGGGACTGCAGTGGGAGGTAAATACAAAATATCCAATAAACGACGTATATTAAAATAAGAACAATTACTTTTAATAAAACCTGTCTGATCTTCCAAAATAATTGATGGTGAAATATTCTCCAGCCCATGAGCCAAAACTTCTCCCCATGTCTCTGTGGGTTTTCCCCGGGGGCTCCGGTTTCATCCCACCGTTACCTCACTGAATGCATGTCTAAATATAAAACGATTGAATATACGACACAGTAAGGATTTCCTCTTCTTTCAAAAAGTGCAAACACTTTCCTAAAAAAGAAAAATCCTCCACAGGATGTGGATGTCACGGACTATGAGCGCGATCATTGTCCATCCCTAATTCTCACTGAATTGAGGCAGTCAAGGTTCAAGAGCACCAATGTATCTCAAGATTCTTTTATTGTCATGCAACAAAACAGAAAATGTAATATTTTACGAGAATTACTTTAGTCTATCTTAAGGCAGACAAAGAAGTGACGTCAGCATTGCCCGGTGCCCCTTACAATAAGGAGAAAGAAAAAGAAGAGAGATTCCCTTCAGAGACACTGAGTGTCTGTTGATTTGACCCCAGCTCTCCCACAGCCTCTGCAGTCGCACAGACTCCCGTTCAATCTATATGGCAACCTGAGTTCCAGATCCAACCCTCCGAAATGATCAGGAAGCTTTTAGCACCCAAGACCTTTTGGGAGCCTTTCTTGTCCTGGGCACATCTGGGGTTACTGTAACTCAGACTGGGCCAAGGCTGATTTCCCATCCCTCAGTTTAGCAGGCGACTTCCAGGAATTACACTGTGGGCATCACTGAGAGCAGCCATTCTTCTAAATTCCAGATTTCTTTCCTTGACTTCAAACTTCACAACAGCCTTGGTGGGTGGGGTTTAACCTCACATCTCCAGGTCCCCGGACCAAAACTTGTTTTCTCTTTCTCCCAGTTCTGACAAAAGATCCTGGGCCTCAATCAATAACTGTTACTCCTTCCAGGACTGTTCAGTATTTTCCCCATTCCCTGCAATGCACGGACAAGCTTGAAAAATAAGTAGAAAGTAAAGCGTAACCAACGTTTTGGGCCTGAAGGTATGAGCAAAATGCAAGCAGGCGCCTGAATTTAAAAGGTGGGGAAAGGGGAAAGGAGAGGAGAGAGGATGGGGTAGGGGGAGGAATACAGGCTCGCAGAACCTCAGCAACAGGGATTGTAGAAAGGGAGCATTGAGAGAAAGGCTCTCAGGATTCATAATTTATTGTCATGGACATGTCACGAAACTCATTGTTTTGCAGCAGCGTCACAGGGCAAACATTTATATAAACCACATGACCAAATAAATAAAAATATTGCAATAGAAAGAAAAGGTCAAAGTGAGGCACGATCCATGCTTTATTGTTCATTCAGGAATCTGATGGGAGAGGGGAAGAAGCTGTCCTTGTGCCACTGAGTGCTCACAGAAGTGAGGAGAACTTCGTCAGGGTCAGTCTCCCTCAAAGGACTTTGCAGAAGAGCAGCAGAGTGGAGTGGAACAGGAAAGTCTGCAGACGCTATGATTATAGAGCAATTCTTTTATCATTTACCTCCATCTTTTGCCCATTGAGCCACTGATACTTTACATTATCAGTAAGAATCATGGCCTATCCATAAACATACTTAACACAAGGTGATTCTCCCAAGTTCTTGAAAGGATTTGTTGAACTCTGTTCTATCTGTGTACATGTCCCTCTTGCTAACTTGGCCAAATGTCTTTCTCTCTTTACTTCACAAGCAGGAGCAAGCAAATGCCAGAGTCTCTGCAACAAATCCATGTGGCAAACAGGTGGGTGATGAATGAAAGACACACGTCAGCAGATGCAGAGTCCAGATGCATGTTAACCCGCTGAATAGATGGCGCGATTAGCGCAGCAGCTAGCGCAATGCAATTATGACCCAGGTTCAAATCCGCCACTGTCCGTAAGGAGTTTGTATGTTCTCCCTGTCACCTGCGTGGATTTCCACCGGGTGCTCCAGTTTCTTGATGTGCGGGATTAGTAGGTGAATTAGTCACATGGGTATATTTGGGATGGTGTGGGCTCATGAGCTAGAAGGGCCTGAAACCACGCTGCATCTCTCAATTTAAAAAATATATTCTCAGTATGAAGCTGGAGACAAATTGCAGGAAGATCACTAAATGAAATTGTCACCGGATTAATTTCTCAAATTCCTGGTGAAGGAGTGAATAAGATGATCCTTGCATAAAATTCCCAGAGAGATTCATTTTGCTTCTTGCCTTATGCCATTTTTCACCCTCGTCAATGGTCTCTCTGTTGTCAGACTGTCTCATGGGGAATGCTAAAAGGTGTCCCCACCATTTTCAAATGGTTTTCATTCTCTAACAGTGCTTCAAACAAGGTGAGCAATGATCTCAAGTGTCTAGTAACTGGATCTGGGTGGTTAAAAAAAATAGATGGCAGAGAGTTGCCGGAGCTGCTGTAACAGCACCCCTGCCACAGGTCCGGACCCAGGAGAGTGGGGAGCGGAGACACAGCGTGGCTCTGCAGTGTCCTACTATCTGGCCCGATTGGCAACAGCTCCGCACGGGCTTCAAATGGCCCATTAAAGGAGCCGACAGTATTTGTATTTAAAATCCTGCCACTACGGGCTCTGTACCCAAGATGGCAGCGCCACGAAGATGTTGTGAACTCCAGGGAAGCAGTGGATGGGGGACAACACTCCCATGGAGAAGGAGAAGCACAGGAGATGACCCGACAGGATGGTGATCAGGGCAGTGGACCAGCCGGGGTGGGGGGGGGGGGGGGGGTCAGCGGATTGAAGGACCCATTCGGGCTGCTGGAGACTGAATCATGGGAGCCAGCTATCTGAAACGGGATTCAAGACTGTGCTGAGGGCAAGAAGGGGTTCAGGTGCTAAAGGTTTCCGGATTGTAAAGGACCTTTGGATTTGGAGGTCAGGTTGCCAATGGATTGAACAGGGTTCTGCGTGGCTGCACAGACTATGGGAGCACTGGAGGCAAATCCACGGACATTCAATCTTTCTGAAGGGACTTTCTTTAACTTCCCTTTTCTCTTCTTGTAAGGGGCGCCAGGCGATACTAATGGTGATTCTTTGTCTTCATTGTGGCAGGCAAAAGAAAATTTTGTGTAATATTACATTTTCCTAATTGTTACATGACAATAAAGGAATCTTGGAAATGCCATTTTAAAGAGTGGGAAATTTCTTCTCCAACTTTTCATTTGTTAATAAAATACTTTCTGTTCCTTTCAGTGCTGCTTTTAACAGTGACGTTATTTTTGGCCTTCTGGGACTGTGATGCATCACAGCTCTCCTGTGCTCCTGTTATTTTAGGATTGTCAGAAATGATAAAAATAACTGGTCCCATATTGTGGTCAGGGGGAAACTTACAACCTGAGCATACTTGGTAAACACACTTGTGCAGTCAGACCCAAACAAACACACATCTGATAACTCTCACTCAGCAGCAATGTTGTCACCAAGTTCTCAATAGCTCGCCTCCCTTGGGGGAGGGGGGGAGGTCAGCAGAAATGTCACTTGACCAGACACTCAAGACAGGAAGGCAGATGGCTATCCATGCTCATCTCCAGATACCCACAGACTTTTCACGGCGCACCAGTCATGTCGTAACAGTTGATTTCAACGAGTGCACCTTGACTGAACAAAATTGTTTATTGTGTTATGCCTCACCAGCAGCAATTGAAAGACAGATGGGTTAAGTTTAACTCAAAATTTATCAAAAATGGTCAATAATAGAATTAACTCAATAAACTTAATACCCGAACATAAGCCCTTAAGGCAGGGGTGTCAAACTCAAATTCACGGAGGGCCAAAATTAAAAACTTGGACTAAGTCGAGGGCCGAACTAAATATTTATTGAAAATTTTCAACAACATCTGCATGTTTTCTCTTCTTTCAACATATGTAATGTTAAACTTTAGGATATAACTTTAGGAGGATAATGTTACAGGTCAGGAGTAGGTAGCTCAAGTTCACCCTTTGCTTGACCTGAGGGAAACATATTTGGTCCCTGTGGAGATGTAGTCAGCATTCACAGGCTGTGTCCATTTTGGCCTGCATCAGGACTCAGCATTTCCTGCTCACTCCTCAGGCTCTAGGCCTCTATTCACCCTCGACCCACCATCCCTCTACCCATTCCTTTACCCAACCTCTACTCAACCCTCACTCCACTCGCTCTGCCTCTACCCACCCCATTCTATACACACCCCTCTACTGCCTCTCCCCTCAACCTATTCCTCCCTCTATCCGTCATTCACCCTCTAATCACCCCTCCCCTACTCGCCCTGCCCCTCCCCTTTTACCTCTTCCCTATCCACCCCTCCTTCTACTCATCCCTCCCTCTAACTGCCCCTCGCACCACCATAACTTCCCCTGCCCATTACTCCTCACCTACACCCTCTGCCCACCCCTGCTTACCCACCCACTCAGGCCCAGCGCGCTGCCAATCAGCCTTTACAGACAGCCACCATCTCTCTCTTCACGTGCAGGGCCAAACCAGCCGTCCCTGGGGTCCGCGCGGGTGCAAGCGCTGAAGGCCGTGGCGACCGGGAGAAGTGCGCTCGCGCTGCGGAAGGGCCGTCCGGTGCCAGTCGCGCGGGGCTCGCACTGCCCGGGGGCCGTGCGCAGCCTGCCATGCCCGTCGCGCCGACAGGAAATCACTGGCGCTCGCCCATCCGCCGCACCGCTCGACAGGTGGGAGAAGTGACTGGTTGTGCGGGGAGCCTTCCAACCGGCTTGCCGGCTGATGACATCGACAGACTTCTCGTGTTACAATTTCTCGTGTTACAATGGGGAAGGATGTGCAATGAAGGGGGAGGATGGTGGGGGTGACATTACCAAAAAACAGCATCGGCTCTCGTTGCAGGGCGGGCCACCTCTAATACATTTTTGAAATGATCTTGCGGGCCAAATATAATTATATTGCGGGCCAAATTTGGCCCATGGGCCAGAGTTTGACATGTGTGCCTTAAGGCATCTATACACTAACGACAGATATTTAGAAGGTGCATGTGAAAAAGCACAGACCATTAGTCCAAGCTCAAAATGCCCCAAAGAAAACTCCAAAACAAAAACCTCAAGTCAGTCACATCAAGTCCGTCAAAAGAACAGTCCACAGAATCTGATCTCCAGGCATGGATTTCTTAGCACAGGTCTTTTAGTTGGATGTGGAGAGAGATGACTCTTATCACTGCAGACTTACGACCTCGGCAGGGGAATACAAGAGACTTTCCTGAGTTTTCTAATGTGGTAACGACTATCTTTAATGTCTTCTCAAAGGGAATTTTCACGCAGTGACCTCCTAGTCACTAACACTAGGTCTGCACCTCCAAAGCCCTTTTTTTTTAAAAGGGTTGACAAGTAACCTTCTGTTACACAAATCTTCTCCTCTGAAACTCTGTCTTGAGTTGTCAAGTGACTTCTGCCACACAAATCTCAGATTTCTACGTGGCATTTTGTAAGTTTGTTCAACAGTCCAATAAGGTGTCTTACTTTACAATTTCTGTGATTAATGGACAGACCTGGAATTAATTGTTCTAAGAATTCTGTTGCATTAAGAAGCAGTTGCCCGGTTGATATAGCAGTTAGCACAATGCCTTTACAGCGCCAGTGATCGGGACTGGGGTTCGAATCCCGCGCTGTCGGTAAGGAGTTTGTACATTCTCCTCGTGTCTGCATGGATTTTCCCCGCGGTCTCCGGTTTCCTCCCACCGTTCAAAACGTACTGGTTGTAAATTGGGTGGCACGGACTCGTGGGCCGAAATGGCCTGTTCCATGTCTATATCTAAAAATCTAAAATCAGTGAAATCAATTATCTCCAACTTTCTCAAACAGTTGTGCTGCAGAATTGTTTGTAATAAAAGTGCAGTCGCTGCTAAACAAATATTTATTGAAAGAGAGTTTACTGAGTATTAACTGCCACATGGGTGATCCTGCCACTTTCACTCTCCTCCTCCCAACAAAGGTAAGTACATGACCACAACAGCCGCCCCACGCCCCCATCCACCACCTCAGTCTCTGAGCCATGCAAGGAGGTGACTGACTGGAACTAATCTGCTACATAATGATGCAGAGGGCTGACAGTTCGGCCCGACCTCGTATGATAGCACAAGACAGGTGATGTACAGTCTGAGTGGCAAAGGTGCAATTGGTCCTCTGACTCTGGCTCCGACCCTGAACATGGACCATCAATATACACCGACTTCAACCTGTCGATAGAAACTGTGTCAGCTTTTCAATTCCTGTCGGTCACAAAAGTCTGTGAGTGGCATCGTAAGATCTGAAAAGGATCATCATCAATGGGTTGAAGTAGTTTGCGAACAGCATCATGCCAGAGGGAAATGAGTACAGCGTTGTAAATCATTCAGCACATACACTGTAGCTGACGCCTGCTTCATAGGAGTAGGTTGGAGTAATCTTACATTTCCCAAAGACGATCAACATAACTATCCAGATCATAGAGCATTGGGCTTGGACTTGGATTCCTACATCACCACCTGCTATCAATGTGGCCTTCAATTGATGATGGAAATGCTCATCGAGGCCAGTGGCCTGCAGATTGTAAGCCATAGTTCGATTATGTGTAGTGCCCAGAAGATCAGTGAAAGCTCGGAAAAACGTGTCCCTCGATCCATTGTAATAGTGACCAGAACATTGAAAGATGGAATTCAACAATCAACAAAAGCCCTAGTAACTGTATTTGCAGTGATAAGAATAGCTCATCAGACAGTTGATGACTTTGGAGGGGCGACAGATGCAGCTCACTTGTATACAAGAGCTGTGGTCCACGACGCAGCGATTTTTCAAATGCACCAACAAAGAAAAATGTGACGAGAAACCTGCTCCCAAAATGGAATTTGCCACATTTGCATCAGTGAAAACTCACCAAAAAGGTTTCTTGAGACCAAAATCCAATGGGAGTGACCTCTAGCCATATGTTTGAATATGAGAATCATTCATGGCTAAAAGAACACACGACATATTGGGGTGTCCACGTTCCTCTGTGGTTGGAGGGACCACTAAAATCTCTGCACTGGAATCGACAAGAAATCGAACACCCGAGAGACAGTCTTTGAGGAAAAGATGGTGGCTGATCTGCCCATGGGTAACAATTGCCTCTACTCCTGAGCCTGGTCGTTTCCCAGATGCCATTTGTAGAAGTCACAAGGTGGCTGACAGGACCAGGCAGCAGTACCAGATCTCCAGTGCTTCCAATAAATACACCGTCCGTCGCCTCTACCATGTCCTCAACCACCAGAATTCCAACCAGGTTGAGGGAAGGAATTTCATTGTGTGCCCAAAGCCTGGACCTGCATAGTCAGTGCTGCCATTTGCTGATCCAACTTAGTTACCTTCAATTGATAAGGTGCTGGCACTACCTTCTATTGATAAAGCGTTGATGCTTCACAAGGTGCAGTAAGCAGATGCTCCAGTTCCATTTGCTCCTGTTGACTAGGGGAAGAAGCCAATCCTTCTATCTTCAATGCAGAGGTCATGGACATAACAAGATCATCATGATCTGCCAACTGATCAAGGGTGGACATTCAAAAGATACTCACCAAATGTTCTTGAACATGAGGTAAACATCAAAGGAACCTCTGTTTCCAAAAATCACCTTCAACAGGGTCTGTTCCAACTAGCCTGCGCCACCTTCTCAACATCTGTGGTGGTTGCCTATCACCTAGTCTGTCTTCAGCTAGTAATTTGGCAATTTGGGTCTCCCTGATTGGCTGAGTACAGCACACAATAGCCGCCTTAAGCATGTTATAGGGAGATAACCATCCGGATCCACTAAGACATCCTCCACTTCACAGGAAGATGCATCTGGAAGATGCTCCACAAGTAAACTGTACTCATCTTCTGACTCGTCACATTGAGGACAGAGAAACATGCTTCAAGGATCGTGAACCATGTTGGTGCATTATTAATAAAAAAAGTTGGGGGGGGTCTTCAGTTTGACCTCCCCAACTGCTCCATTAAGGGGTTAATCATCATCGCTCTCCATTTTAAATTAGAAAGTGCCGTGGAACTCACGGGGTCACCACTTGTAATGGCTCTGATTTCCCACAGCTTACAAACAAATAAAAAATACACTCACTCATTTCTTTCAGCACAGCATGAAGTTGACTTTCTTTATTATTCACTAGACTCAACATTGCATCATTCTTCAACTCCCCAAACCCCACCCAGCTAAACTCCTCTAACCTTCTCACTGGCTCATTGCCACATGGGTGATCCTGACTCTCTCACCCTCCTCCTCCTGATAAAGACAAGTACGTGACCACCACACTGTCTTAGCCGATGATACTCCCAGCTGACAAATGTCGCCTGCAGTGAGAATGGGCTCCAGAGACTGATTTGTAAAAACTTGTACTGTCAACTAATTTATAATTATGAAAAAAAGTGCACAATTGAGATCGCGTATTTAGAAGGAGAAACAAGTTGATGCAAATCAAAGATGATGGAGGGAAGAATGACCAAGGAGAGACATCAATTTTCAGATCCATAGTAGCCGAAACAACCCATTTCTAATCTCTGATGGGCATGGGCAACGTTTAGCAACATCATTTTGAAAGGCCACAAAAGACACGAGAACATAGTTGGAGCTTGTTGAGGATGGGGTGACCCACTCCATGTCACTTTTAATTTGAGAATGCTTCATGCAGATACCAGGATGTCAGAAATATCACATTTTCAACCATTAACTTCACACAAAATCAATCTACACTGTATATATTTGAAAAGGAAAATGTATATATCTTGATCAATGTGGTTTATAATGTGAAAAATAAATTTTTTTAAAAAAAAACAACGCTTTGCGGTAGGTTTAGAAGAAAAGAACCAATAGTATGCAAGAGATTCTGTTTAACCTTTAAAGCTAAAAGCATAAAAGTAGCCAATCAAATTACAAAGCATAGAACATTACAGCACAGTGCAGTCCACAATTTTTGCTGACTCCACAACAATCTAATCATTCCTTTTATTTTTCTTACATTCATGTTCCAGAGTTTTTTGAATGTCCCTTTTGAACCAGCTTCCACCACAACTCCTGGCAATGCATTCCAGGCCCCCTCCATTCTCTGAGTATAAAAACCTGCCTCTGACATCTCCCTTAAACTTTCCTCCATGTGCCTTAAAACAATGTCCTCTGATATTTGCTATAGTTGCCCCAGTAAAAAAAGTGCTGGCTGTTCACCCTATTTAAGCCCCTCATTATCTTATACACCTCTATTAAGTCACTTCTTATCCTTGGACACATCAAAGATTGGTGGTGTTGTGGACAGTGAGGAAGATTACCGTAGATTAAAAGGTGATTTAGGAAGGCTGGAGGTGTGGGCTGAGAAATGGCTGATGGAATTTAATACAGATAAGTGTGAGGTGTTACATTTTGGAAAGGAAAATCTAAATAGGTCATATGCATTAAATGGTAGGCTATTGAGATGTGCAGAGCAACAAAGGGATTTAGGAGTTGTGGTAAATAGTACCCTCAAGGCTGATACTCAGGTAGATGGTGTGGTGAAGAAGGCATTTAGAATGTTGGCCTTCATAAATCGGAGTATTGAATTCAAGAGTAAGGAGGTTATGATGAAATTGTACAAGGCATTGGTGAGGCCAAATTTGGAGTACTGTGTACAGTTTTGGACACCAAATTATAGGAAAGATATAAACAAAATAGAGAGAGTACAGAGAAGATCACGAGAATGTTGACAGGATTTCAAGGTTTGAGTTACAGGGAAAGGTTCTGCAGACTAGGGCTTTTTTCTCTGGAGCGTAGAAGATTGAGGGGGGACTTGATAGAAGTGTTTATGATTTTAAAAGGGACAGACAGAGTAAATGTGGATAGGTTTTTTCAATTAAGAGTGGGAGAGATTCAAACTAGAGGGCATGGTTTAAGATTGAAGGGGGAAAATTATAAGGGGAACATGAGGGGAAATTTCTTTATGCAAAGGGTGGTAGGGATGTGGAATGAGCTTCCGGCAGACGTGGTTGAGGCGGGATCATTGGTTACATTTAAGGAAAGACTAGATGGTTATATGGAGAGGAGAGGACTAGAGGGGTATGGACCAGGTGCTGGTCAGTGGGACTAGGAGGGTGGGGATTTGTTACGGCATGGACTAGTAGGGTCAACTGGCCTGTTCTGTGCTGTAAGTGGTTATATGTTTATATGGTTAAAAGCCCGAGGTCTCCAATCCAGGCAACATCCTGGTAATTCGCCTCTGCACCCTCCCTGAAGCATTCACCTCCTTCCTGTCATGAGGTTCCAGAACTGAACATAACCCTCTAAGTGTGTAGTATAGAGTGGCCATCCTACCTCACGATTCTTGAACTCAATCTAATGAAGGCCAACACCTTCACCTTCTTAACTCTCCTATCAACTTGCGGGGCAACCTTGAGGGATCTAAGGACCTGGACCCCAAGATCTCTCGATTCCACCTTGCTGTTAAAATTCTGGCAATACATTCAGCAATTTATGAAATAGGCTCAAGTCATTCTGAGTCTCCTTTTATATAAATTACTTGTGTTGAGGTTCATCAAGCTTTTCCGAAATCTCAAGTCAAATCCTGCCCCTGCATAGAACAAAGCAGGCAAGTGCCAAAGTCTGCGAACAATGAGAATGGGGTTCTGTTGCACTCACTTCAGCACCTCCTGCAGTCACATCAAACATTAACATAAAGGTCAGATCTCAGTGTCAAAGAGTAGCACAAGTGACCTGCATGCAGCAAATACCTTGAGGAGGATTAAATGTGCCATTTGAACATCTCAAGATATTTCACAGCAGTATTAATTGAGCCACATTAAGGACGAGCGATTAAACAGTGGTTGCATTAGTAGATACTGGGTGCTGTTGGCAACCCGGGGTTGAAGGACCCACGCAGGCTGCAGGCTCCTGGACACGGCTCATGGGAACCAGGTATCGAAAGCGGGATTCAAAGAGGGTTTTGAGAGCAAAAAGGACCCCGAAGGGCTTCGGACCTGATCATGTTGGAGGTTTGGACCTGGAGTTCAGGCTACCAATGGAAGCCTGTGCGGCTGCGGGAATGCTGGAGGCAAATCCACGGATGCTCAGTGTCTCTGAAGAGACTCCTTTTTGCTTCTCTTTCTCCAATTATTAGGGGCTCCAGACAATGCTCATGGTGACTTTATATTGCATTTTTAATATATCATTCTGTGACAATGAAAGGAACCTTTAGAAGATGGAGAAAGGGAGGATAGGTTTTGAGTCAAACTTCTAGTGCTTAGGACAACAAGCAAAGACAGGGGCACCATTGTTGAAGGAATTAAACCATAGAACTATAAAACACCACAGTAGAGAAAGACAGAAGTAGTCCCCGTGTAACATTTATTTTGGCCAGTCCCATTGAGCTGCACCTGGGCCATAGCCCTCCATACCCTCTCATCTATATACCTATCCAAATTTTTCTTAAATGGTTAAATTGATCTCATACTTCAGCTGGAAGCTCATTCCACATTTAATGTTGCTCAAAGGGTGTGGTAAAACTATGGGGTGCTTTGTAACTAAAGTGAGGGTTTTGGTGAGTGCAAGGCTGATGGAGGAAGAGGATTTGATTTCAGGAATGATCTGATGAGCAGTGTTATATTTAAGTGTGATTATACGAAGGGTGCTAGAGACAACACTGGCCAGGAGAGCTTCAGGAAAGCAGAATATCAAAGTAGAAAAGGCACAGTTAAACTTATGCAAAAAAAAGTTTGGATTTTATCAAGACAAAGTCAACATGATAAATTTGCCTCTTTCTCATATGAGACTAAAAACATTCATGATGAGCCTGGAGAGCTGAGAGACCGGTTTCCAGGCCACAGTTTTCCGAGCGGATCATCAAAGTGGATAAGGTGAGCTGCCCAGGATCAACTCTCTTATTTGGGTATTTTCTGAACCTTTCATAAAAGCAGATGGCAAACAGAGCTGCCACTGACCACATGCACCGTTCCATCGAGAAGGGAACACCAGCAGCTCCTGAACATCAAAAATAAGCCACTTATTTTCGGTGCCAAAGCTAAAACCTGTTTAAGAGTGGTTTTTTTTCAAATTCCAGGCCTTGAATGTGAGTCAATGGAATGAACTATGATTGAAAAACTATGACACAATAATTCAAGCCAAATTGCAAAGTTTTCATTTGAGATTTGTTCTTCACACTGCCATCCAGTGTAAATACCTTAAATCTCGAGATTTCTTCCTGGCTTCATGGTGTAAGCAGTTAGTTCTGCAAAGAAAGATAAACAGATTTTATATTCATGCTTTGCGTAAACTTTATATTCAGACTGTCATCTCTTAAAACTTCCCAGCAAAGAAATGGGAAATTTATTTCAATGCCCTCATTTTCTTTTACCGCAAGATTAAAGATCAAAACACTGTTTCAAAATTAAATTTTTCAGTTCTCGGGAAGAACCTTCAGACACCCTTTCACCAACATCTGTCCTGACCATTTTATCACTTTAAATGAGAATTTTTCAAACTGGTGGAGAATGTGGGTAAAATTCACGAGCTCATTTTAACAGCAGGTTAAATCATAATTAAAGCTATGAAAAAAAGTACTTAAATCAGTCAGAATAACTCCAAGGGAATCTCATTGGATTGTAAGATTAGGGAAGGAATTTTAAAAAAAACACTAATAATTGAAGCAATAAATACTTTGCTCTCCTGAGATCAGATGAAAGCCTTGTTCAATTTGTGCGTTGCTTTGTTATTAACATCAAGTACAATGAAGAGTAGCAGAAAGAGTGCACGTGAAGCTGCAGTCACTGGAACACATAGTTCCTTGGAGTGCTGGATATCCTGGATCTACAGCATCTCCTCAATGGGTCAGAAAGGAGCAGCAGCGCCTACACTTCCTGAAGAGGCTGGGGTGGGCAAGGCTACCAGCCACTACCTTGAAAACCTTTTACAGGACCAGAGTTGAGAGTCCTTTCTAGCTACGTCATTGAGTGGTACAGTGGGCTGCAAAGCATCAATGCAGAGGATCACCAAAATGGCCAAGAAGATCCCTTTCCTCAACTGATGACATTTACAGGGAGTTGTGCTTAAAAAGGACTTGAAAAATTATTGATGACCCTTTTCCACCCATCAAATTGATTTTTTAAAACTTATTTATTATTTCTTTATTATCTCTCCAGCATTCTTGTGTAAATACAGTATATTTAACCCACCCAAGGAGGTGGTTCAAGTGCATAAAAATCAGGACCGAAGGCTGGGGAATAGCTTCTTCCTGGAGGCTTTGAGATTGATAAACAGTATCCTGTAACCAAGTAAATCATCCCAAAATATTCATATACATTTATTTTAAATTATATCTTAATGATTTTTTTTTTAAATTTAGACAAATAGCACTGTTACAGGCCATTTTGACCCACGAGCCCATGTCATCTAATTCACACTCAATTAACCTACACCCCCAGCACGTTGAAAGGTGGGAGTGTGATGTTTCTTTTATTGTAATAAAGAAATGTGTTATTTTAAAGCAACTGTACTTGATTAGATATAGAACTCATTCATGACCGTGTGGAGGCACCCATCTTGAATCTAAGCACTATCATTACATCCCCTTTCCCTGAGAGTTTTAATCTAACAACAATGACACACTTAATTTCAATTTAAGGTTCAACACAAACATCAGTAGCACAAACTTTTAAAGTGTGCAGTTCTTTTTCTTTTAGAGGTTCAGTCTATCAGGTGCTTTAATAATACAGGTGTTTGTGTCGGCTCTGCTGGTCCACTACTGTCCAGCACTGGTGGTGTTTCCTCTGTTGCTATGCAGGCTGGATCTTCTGCATTTGTCTGTTCCTGAATTTCTCTTGCATTTTCAGCAGGCTCTTTCGATTCCTCCTCAGTATTTGACCATCTTTTCTGATCTGGGATTTTCTTCCTCCAGAAGAGTAGTCTTTTATCCCAAGTGTTAGAATCTCTAAGTCCCACTGTGTCATGTTGGGCCAGTGGTCCGAAGCTTCTTGCTGACTTAAGATAGTTTGCTTTTTGTCTCCATTGCAGACACTTTTTTTAATGTTTGACATCTTTGACATCCCTGTTCTTGTTTAGGTCTGCAGAGTAGGGAAGTGTCATGCGTAGTCTGCAGCTTATCAGAAGTTCAGCAGGTGACATGCCATTTTCAAGTGGTGAAGCTCTGTACCTCAATAGAGTGAGATAAGGATACAGATCTGAGCCACTGTCTAGTGCTTTCTTGAGCAACTGTTTAACTCTATGAACTCCTTTCTCTGCTTTACTGTTTGACTGTGGACACAGAGGACTTGAAGTCACATGTCAAAAATCATACTCTGCCATGAATTTTGGTAGGCCATACGCACAACTGTGGAATTTGTTGAGTCCATAGACTAGATCTAGACACTCGTTCTTGATCTGTGCGCATGGACATTCAAATGTTGTCATTGTCCTTGATGTGTATGCTACTGGCCTCCAATCTTCTCCCACAGCCTGAAAGAGTACGGGACATATTCCATCTTTTGAAGCACCTGTAGATATTTTCATCCTTCTGGATGCATCAAAGAACATCAAAAGTACTGGTTCTATAGATAGAATGGTCTTCAGTCATCCCCATTCTTCCTCATTGTTGGCTGTCCACTTGAAATCACATTTGTCCTGTAACAATATCCTTGGGTACATTGTTTTGGAAGACATTGTTTTGAATTTACCAATGAAATTGATCATTCTCAGCACTCTCAACATGCCTTTTTTTGTCAGTGGGTCTGGGCATCTCTAAAATTGCTTTCACCTTGCTTTTGTCTGGCTCCATACCTTCCTCTGACAGTTTATCTCTCAGAAAGGTGATTTCCTTCCCATGAAACTGACATTTATATGCGTTTAACTTTGATCCATATTTCTGGATGCATTGTATCACTTTGATGATCCTTTCATTGTGTTGTTCCTGTGTGGATCCCCATAGGATCATGACATCCATGTACACACGTATCCCATTTATGCCTTCTATGATGTGCTCCATTATCCTGTGGAACACTTCTGGAGTTGAGTAAATTCCAAAAGGCATCCTCAGACAGGAGTTTCAGCCAAACAGTGTATTAAATGTACAGTATTTTGTTCATGCAGTTTTATTTGATAGAAGTCCTGGGATGCATCCAATTTAGAGAAAAACTTTGCACCTGCCATCTCACTTGTAATTTCATCCCTGGTTGGAATCTGATAATTTTCCCTCTTTATATTGGCATTCAAGTCTTTTGGGCCCATGCACATGCATAGGTCACCATTCTTTTCAACACACACCATTGAATTCACCCATTCTGTGGGCTCCTCCACTTTCTTTATGTTCCCTAGAGAAGTCATTCGGTCAAGATCCTACTTGAACTTTTCTTTCCGATGCACCGGAACCTTCCTCGGGGCATACACTACTGGATGTGCATCCTCCTTTAACTGTATCTTATAGGTGAATGATAGAACTCCAAATCCCTTGAAGATGTCTGGAAATGGATCCAGTATTTCCTCTACACTGTTCCATGCATTGTTGCTGTTAATGTGATACACCTCTTGACTAAGCTTAAGTTTTCACATGCTTTGTCACCAAGCAGTGATTCATGTCCATCTGCGAAGCTGAGGTGGTGCTGTTTATCTTTAATTTTCACCTTGAGTTTACATGTACCTTTCGTGTTGATTCTCTGTCCACTGTAGGCTTTGAGCTCTACAGGATTTGCATGGATGTATGGCCTTATCTTCATTGCCCTGATGTCGCACTCACAGATCAAATGGACCTTTGCCCCTATGTCCAGCTTGAAAGGAATAATTGTTCCATTTGTATGCAATGACACAGTCCACTTACCCTGCTCTACTCTGTTCACACATGGCTGTTCAGTATCTATTGGTTTATAATCTTCCTACACTACCATGCCAACAAAAAGTATGTCACTGAGGGCAGTTTCTTCTATAGTGTGCACAGTGTGCATGCTTTAACTTCCATTTTCTTTCCCTTTGGAAAAACATTGTTTTGCATAATGTTTCTGCATTTTGCACTTATTACAGACTTTTCCATAGGCTGGGCATAGTTTTGGTGCATGTTGAGAGCCACATCATTTGCACTTGAATGTCTCTCTATCTTTTTGTTGTTTCCTATATCTCATTTTTTTTGTTTATGTGTGTGGACACACACTGTGGCTACGACTATGCTTTCATTTTTACTGGCTTTAACCCGCCCACCGAATTTTATCATGTGCTGCAGAGCTAATTTATTGACATGGCATATTTTCACAGCTCAAGTTAAGGTAAGCTCTGTCTCTCACAGAAACCTCTCTCTCACTTCCTTATCTATAATCCTGAACACAATTTGATCATGGATTATTAAATCTTGCAGTGATCTAAAATTGCATGTTCTTGTTTTTAATTTCAAGTCCGTTAAAAAAAAGTATCAAAGCTCTCTCCCTGAAGCTGCATGCATGAATGAAACACGTACCTCTCAAACATTTCATATTTCTTTGGTAAACAGTGTTCAACAAACATCTTGATAACCTTGTCGAACTTGCCCTAGTCTTCTGTTTCGGCAAAAACAACTGTATTGAATATCTCTAGTGTTTGAGGTCCTGCCATGTTAAGTAGCAGTGCAATCTTCCATGCATCAGGCTTGCTATCGGGTCCAATGGCTTGCAGATACAGCATAAAGCTCTGAACAATCTCTACTCATGGTTGACATTTCCAGTCCAACTTACAGTGTCAGGAATATTTATACTCTCCATATCTCTGCTGATAACGACTGATATACACTGCACACTAATGGTGTTTCTTCAACTCTTGATACCATGTGATGTTTCTTTTATTGTAATAAAGAAACTTAGGTTCTTTTAGAACAACTATATTTTATTAGCTGTAGAACTGAGGGAGTGTAGGCATCCACCTTGAATCCAACTGAAGCTACAAAAAATTAGTCTCTGACTCCGTCTATTGGTCTGGAGGATCACTATCACTCTATCACTACAGGGAGGGAACCAGAGCCCCCGGGGAAAACCCATGCAGACACAGGGAGAACATACAAACCCCTTATAGACTGTACGGGATTTGAATCCCGGTCCCAATCACTTGCACTGTAAAGGTGTTGCACTAATAATATACTGAACTTGAGCACTTTACTGTTTACTGCAGGTTCTCATCATCCCTCCTTCTGGAGACAGAGCTTGCCCATGAAGGCTGGACTGTCATTTATGCCACTGCCCACCTTGTCCCCATTCTCAGCCAGCTTGTGGAATGGAGAAGTGTGAATCTGGCACTCCTTCCAATCTGACCTCGTGGGACAAGAGGTTTCGCAACTTTAAACAGTGTCAAACACACACCCTATCTGACTGGATCCAGTAAGCAAAAATATTTCTGCAAAATTACATCTGAATTTCAGACAATTAATTTCAGTTGAACAATCAAGGAGATTCATTTACTCATTATGACCCGAACAGATTGGCTTATAATGATCAATAAAAGATGATGAAATTAAATTATTGAAATAGAGCTGGGGATGGAAGGAGAAGCTTCAAATGGGGACCAGAGTCTCAGGATTAAAGGGTCTCCATTTAATTGTAGTAAAAACACAGAAATACAGGAGAGACTCAGCAAGTTTTGCAGCATCCAGAGGTATGAGCAAAAGGCAGGTGCCTGAATAAAAGAAATGCAGGGGAGGGAGTTCAGACCAGCAGGAAAAAGGTGATCATTGTCCAGAAGAAAGGAAAGAATTGATAGGGGGAGTCGGGGGGGGGGGGGTGGGGATTTGGCTCTGTGAATGAAGAGCAGGGGTGAAAGGAAACAGAGGGAAAAGGGAAAAGAGAGAGAGACAGAGGGAGAAGGAGCTGTAGGAAAGGAGACATAGATACAGATGGATGTGGGCTATCGGAAATTGGAGGTCGATGTTAATGCCGTCCGGTTGGAGGGTGGCCAGACACAATACGAGATGTTGATCCTTCAATTTGCATGTGGCCTCAGTCACCACCGACAAACATGTCAGCAACGGAATCGAGCAGGGAATTGAAATGATTGAGCACTGGGAGATCCCCACTATGGCAGCAGACAGAGCCGAGGTGTCCATTGAAGCGATCTCCCAGTCTATGACCAGTCACTCTGATGTCGAGACCACAACGGGAGCATCGGATGCAGTAAGTGACCCCTGCAGATTCACAAGTGCAGTGTTGCTACACTTGGAAGGACTCTTTGGGGCCCCAAATGGTGGTGTGGGCACAAGTGGAGCACTTCCTGTGGTCACAGGGGTCGGTATCAAGTGGACCATTGGTGGCCCTTCTAGGTATACCTTGAAGAAGGGCTCAGGCCCGAAACATCAGTTATATATCTTTACCTCCTATGGACGCTGTGAAACCTGCTGAGCTCCTCCAGTATTTCTGTGTCCATTTAATTACAGATGAAGTTGGAAGTTTTTTTTTACTTGAAGTGCGATGGAAACTTTGAATACTCTCCCTCAGTGTGCTTAGTTACCACATGCAAGTGTGAGGCTAAAAAGGACATATTTCTGGACCACAGAGGAATTATAGACACAAGGCACAAAATGTGGTCTTAAAGCCTCAATTAAATCAGCTACTGTCTCCCTCAACAGCAGAGAAGACGCCACGAAATTAAACATCAAGTCCTGCTCCTAATTCTGATGTTCTTTTAATAGAACCAGTGTTAGCAGTTCAGATATTATCTTAATAAAGCCAGAATAGATGGCCTGTGCCAGCCTGTAACTATAATGTTCTTATTCCATACCTTGAGCATCGCAGCCTATTATTCTTACAGTATTAACTCAGCAAAAGGGAAAGACCATCATGACCCAGCAATAAACTGAACATCCACTCAATTACCAAACTATTAGCTTGATCTACAAGCTTTGTTTTGCATAATGTCTTCCAGGCCTCAGGGAAGCCGACACTTTCACCTTCAGGCTACTTTCAGTACCGAAACCCTTTTCAATGGTGTCATCGTTCGCAGAACCTCTTGATCAAAAGCTCAGATTTATTTTGCTTTAAACCAATGTCTGAGGGGAATAAGTCTTTCTCTTGAGCCAACGAATGACCAAATGTTGCTAAGGGTGGGGGGGGCTATTGCCCAAAATGTTAGTCATCCTCTGGATGCTGTGTGACCTGCTGAGTTTCTCCAGTACAAGGGAATATACGGGCTTGATGGCAAACCACAGGCTTAACACTACTTCAAAACGGAGATCCCTAATCTCAGACAAATGCCCTTCTACCTGAAAACGAAGCCATTTTATAACTTGATTAAGGCTCCCAACCAGAAACGTTGACAGAACATCTCTACCCGTGGATGCTGCCTGGTCTGCTGAGTTTCTCCAGCAGCTCATTGTTTACTCAAGATTCCAGCATCTGCGGTCTTTATCGCTCATTCTGTTTCTTCATTCAAAGGACAATTATCTTCTCTTTGAAAATCCATTAACAAATTCTGATATGAAATCATTCCTTAAGCGTTATGTATCTCTCTGATTACTGAATGTGACAAGTGTTGACAGCATGGTTTGAAAACCAAAAGAAATGAAAGAAAGAAGGCTTGTTTTTACACAATTATTTTTACAGCCTCTGGACATTCTAGATTGACCTGTAACAAATGAGGTATTGTGAAGTGTCTTCACTATTATAACGTGTAGCACAAGGAGCTCATTCATTCAGACACAGAGAAACATGAGAACTGTCGATGCTAGAATCTTGAGCAAACAAGGAATTATTGGAGGAAGTGATAGGGGAGAGCGCAGAGGCTGAGGAAGATGCTCTCGTCAGAGAAGGATGGGATGGGTTTGGGGAGCTGGAGGAAAGGTGACAGAGGGTTAGGGAAAGAGAGAGATGGGGGCTGGAAGCTAACAGAAATTGGAGAAATTAATGTGAATGCCATCTCTTTGGAGACTGCTGAGTTGGAATATACGGTGTTATTCCTCCAAGTTGTGGCTGGCCTCAACTTAGCAGTACTTGAAGCCATGGGCTAATGTGTCAGTGAGACAGTGGGATGTGAAAATGAAGTGGAAACACTGGAACCAGATGGCATACCTAATGCGGTAAAAATAAATGTTCATATAGTTCAGTTTAAGGCTGTTTGCATTTGACCTCACCCTAGCAATGGATGAGGCCGAGGACAAATCAATCACTGGTAAGAGGGCTGATTTTCTTCGGGGTAGGCATCCCTCATAGAGACTTCTCAATGGAGCAGCTGAATGGAGTTAAACAAGAAAGTCTACAGATGCTGGGGTAGAGTGCAATACACAAACATGCTGAACAAACTTAGCACGTCAGCCAGTATCTGTAGGGGCAATAGGCCCCCCCTTAGCAACATGTGGTCATTCGTTGGCTCAAGAGAAAGACTTATTCCCCTCAAAATAAATCTGATATACCCGAGGAAGGGCCCAGGCCCAAAATGTTGACTGACCGTTTCTACCCATGGATGCTGATTTCCTCCAGAAACTATTGTTTGATCAGATAAAGTGTTTTTTATTTGGTGTTTGATTAGATGAAGTGGGGTTTTTGTTTATGTTGATGGAGGGCTCAGTCTTGGATCAGACTCTGGGGTTATGCGGGTGTTTGGTTGGGGGGGGGGGGGGGAGTGGTAGGAAGCAGAGATAAATCATGACTCTACTTTGAAACAGTAACCCGGGCCACTACAACTGTTGGTGAGGATGGAATGAACATCGCTTTAACAGAACTCTACAGCACAGTACAGGCCCTTCAGCCTTTGATGCTTTGCCAACCCATATATTCCTTAAAAAATACTAAACCCGTCCTACCCTGTAACCCTTTATTTTTCTTCCATCCATATGCCTTTCTAAGTCTCTTAAATTCCCCTAATGTTTCAGCCTCCACCACCATCCTTGGCAAAGTGTTCCAGGCACCCACAACTCTGCATAAAAAAACTTACGCCTTATGTCTCCCCTAAACCTCCCTCCCTAACTTTGTGCATATGTCCTCTGGTGTTTGCTATTCCTGCCCTGGGAAACAGACACTGGCTGTCCACCCTATCTATGCCTTTCCTAATCTTGTAGATCTCTATTGTCTCCTTTTATGCTCCAAAAAAAAAGTCCCAGCTCTGATAACTTATTTTCCAATCCAGGCCACATCCTGGTAAGACTCCTCTGCACCCTCTCCAGAGCTTCCACATCCTTCCTATAATGAGGTGGCCGGAACTGAACATAATATGCCAAGGGTGGTCTCGTTTCATTAGAAGGATTGTTTTGTACTGGAGGGCCTGCCTTCAACTTCATTTTTAGGGGGAATAAAGGCTCAAAACCTTTGATTTCTACATCAGAAAGAAGAGTGAGATTGACTGAGCCATCGCTGACAGTTAAATTACAACACCCTGATGTCTCCAGGGTTACAATAAATTAAGGTCCATGGAACTGATGCTTCTCGATTGTATTTGCACGTTATTCAGCACCATCCAATCATCGGAGAAGGAACAGTGCAGTCCCTCAAATGAAACTTTAATCACATTCACTGCAGCAGGAACTCAAAGACTGAGAAAATAATCTAAATAACATAGCAAATCTCTTTCTTTCTCTTCTTGCTACTGAGAGCAAAAATGAGGACAGGGGAGGAAGTTAATAGAATTAACTATTAAAACATTCACCACCAGATAATTAACCACAAAATCATGCAGTGTGTTTTATTTCTGGATGGTGATGTCTTTAAGTGTATGCCATTCAGGATGAGGAGATTGGTGCTGGTACTTAGCCCTCAGGACGTGTTTCCTGGAATGTGCGCACTAAATGAATCCATTCCAAAGCGGCCATTATCACATTGTAAATGCAGAGCGAGGGGTGACCGACAGGGCTGCTGTGTAAGAATCTTCCTTGCTGCTGCACACCCCACTGTGCCAGACTTTCTTGGCTCTCAAGGAAATTCCCATCACCTGGTACAGAGAATGGGTTTGAGCCAGTCTGCCATAAAGTATGTCTGACAGCGAGTATGGATCGTTACTGAGGACTGATGGCAGTTCACGGGAACCAGGTGTCGGGATCCGTGAGGTTTCCGATGATGAGCAGGGCTCCTGAAGAACCTCAGGCGCTGTCAGCTACAGGATTGTATTGGGGATTGAGAGGCAGGAGCGGGGAGGGTGACTGGGACGCATGACTCAGGTTTCACTGCTGGACCAGACAGGAGACTGTGTGGATACGGACCTCACAGAGTGCAGTTGGTGGCAGAGGTTGTGGGATCCACAGACATTACAGACTTGGAAGGGACTCTCTTTTGCTTTTCTTTCTCTTCCTGTATGGACAACATTTTGGGTCAGAACCTTCACCAAACATTGACAATTCCTTTCCTCCCACTGATGTGTTAGACCCGCCAGCAGATTGTGTTCTGCACTCAGTAAATTACTTAGTTATTATCAGATTGTTCTCTGTGAGAGTTTGCTGTGCACAAATTAAGGTCAAGTTATCATCGGATCCAGCAAGTTTGTGTGCTGGAGATTGTGGAGAAAAGGAAAGGGGAAGAATGATGTCCCTGGAGCTGGATGAGATATACTCAAGTTGTTATGAGAAGGGAGGAAAGAGATAGCTGGGATATTGGTGGCGATCTATGTATACTCCTTGGCCACAGGGAAGATGCCAGAGGATTGGAGAATGGCAAATGTGGTCCCCTTCTTTAAGAATCCTGGGAATCATAGACCAGAGAGTCTTACGTCAGTGGAGTGCAAATTGTTGGAAAGCATTCTTAAGGATAGGATTTCTGAACATTTGAGAAAATACATTCTTCTCCAGGATAGTCAGCATGGCTTTGGGACAGGGAGGTCTTGCCTCACGAGCCTCATTGAGTTTTTTTGAGTAGGTAACAAAAGAAATTGATGAAAGTTGTAGGGCAGCAGATGTGGTGAATATGGATTTTAATAAGGCATTTGACAAGGTCCCCCATGAGAAATTTGTTCAGAAAGTCATGAGGCATGGGATCCATGGAACCTCGGCTGTGTGGATTCAGAATTGACTTGTCTAAAGAAAGTAGAGAGTAGCAGTCGATGGAAATTATCCTGAATGGTGGTCAGTGACTAGTGGAGTTCCGCAGGGATCTGTTCTGGGACACATGCTCTGTGATATTTTTTTTATAAATGACCTAGATGAAGATGTAGAAGGATGGGTCAGTAAGTTTGCAGATAACATGAAAGCTGGAGGAGTTGTGGATACTGTTGAAGGTTGTCTTCGGAAACAACAGGATATAGACAGATGCAGAGTTGGGGAGAAAACTGGCAGATGGAGTTCAATCCAGATAAATGTGAGGTGATGCATTTTGCAAGGTAAAATCTGAAGGTTGAGTACAGGGTTAATGGTTGGTTATTTAAGAGGGTGGGTGAACAGAAGGACCTTGCGGTTCAAATCTATACATCACTCAAGGTCGCCGCACAGATTGATAGGTGGGCTTCATTCGTCAGGGGATTGAGTTCAAGAGTCAAGAGGTCATGTTACAACTTTACAAATCTCTGGTGAGACAACACTTATAATATTATGTTTAGTTCTAGTCACCTCATTATAGGAAGGATGTGGAAGCTATGGAGAGGGTGCAGAGGAGATTTACCAGGATGATGCCTGGATTGGAAAACAAGACTTATGAGACAAGGTTAGCAGAGCAAGGACTTTTCTCTTTGGAGCAAAGAAGAATGAGAGGTGACTTAATAGAGGTCTACGAGATTCGGAGAGGCAGAGATAAGGTGGACAGCCAGCACCTTTTTCCCAGGGCGGGAGTAGCAAACACAATAGGACATCTGTACAAAGTGAAGGGAGGAAAGTTTAGGGTTTTTATTTACACAGAGAGTTGTGGGTGCTGGAGGTGGTGGAGGCTGAAACATTAGGGACATGTAAGAGACTCCTGGACACATGGATGAACAGGGTTATGAGGTAGGAAGGGCTTAGTTTTATTGGTAGGAATATATAGGTCAGCACAACGTCGAGGGTTGAAGGGCCTGTTCTGTGCACTAGCATTCTATGTTGTAACCAGAACACTCAGTGGCAGGTAAAGGTTGAAAAAGCCAAAGGGTATGTGTGGTGAAATTATCTGGCACACCAAACGGTTATAATCCAGGATGATGTGCCGAAAAGACTGGTGGATGCTGAATCAAAAGCCATTATTCAGAGGTTGAACTTTTGAAGAGGGGAGTATTTGCTCAGTCATGGGAATTGAGCAGTCTATGAAATTAATTGCATTGCTCTTACAGTTAAAACAGGCACTATGGGTCAAATATCCTTGACATAAACTGCATAATTCCTGCAACCTGGCATTTTATAAGCAGTAGTCCATTTGAATTACCTGGGTTGGGAAGAAGAATGTGGATTTATGCAGGTCATTATGTCCCGAGACTACGATAAAACATGATTATTTATGAATTCCTCTTGGACTTGCATCATGTTTGAGCCTTGCAGTTTTAAACAGGATTTAATGTGAGTGGAGCACACCAAGTTCCTTGGAGTTCATTTAACTAGTGATCTACAATGGACACTCATCATCTCCTCACTCGTCAGGAAAGCGCAACAGTGATTGCGCTTCCTGAAAAGATTGAAATGGCAAGGCTACTGGGACCCATTAGGCCAATGGTATATAGGAGTACTATCGAAAGCGTCCTGGCCGGCTGCATCATAGTGTGGTACGGTTGCTGCAGAGAAATAGATCTGAGTTCAATCCCCAAGACCATAAGTGTGGCAGAGAGGATCACAGGCGTCTCCCTCCCCCACCATCGACATGATCTACCGTGATCGTCGTCGGAAGTGGGTGCACAAAATCATTGGGGACGCCTTCCACCCTGCACACAGCATCTTTCAGCTGCTTCCACTAGGAAAGGGATACAGGAATATCAGAGCCAGCACCTCCAGGCTGAGGAACAGCTTCTTCCCATGGGCAGTGAGAATGCTGAGCGACCAAAGGAACTGTTCACACTGACCATCTGAGACTCTCATATTCATGAAATAATATATAGAGTATTTATTTATTTGTATAACTGAAATCTTGTTGTGTATATGTATTATTTGTCTGTATGTGTGTTATATCTAATTGTGTGTCCGCATGTTTTGCACCAAGGACCAGTAAATGGTGATTCATTGGGTTATACTAAACCTGATTGAAACCAGAAACAGATGCTAAAATGCACACTGACAATTGGTTCAAATGAATTGTGGGATTATGTTGGCAGATGTGGTGTGTGTCTACAGGTCTAAAATTTCTAGGTGCAGTGCTATGTGCTGTGGAAAAGTGACAGGATTCCTTTAATAATTGTGACAACTGTGCCCTGGCAATGAGGCCGAGTCTGGTGATGACAGGGCAGGAATGATCGGGTCATTTTATCCTCTGTAGTAAGTGACAGAGAGTGAATTGAAGCAGACTGTGAGTCTGAATCACTCATCCACTCCCCGTTGTTCTCGTGGAAACACCCAAGGCCCGAGAGGAAGAATTTGCTGCAGTTCCTAGGGGCTTAATACCCTCCACTCATGAAATAAACAAGTTTCCAATTAAAAAAAATAACATTGTTCCATGAACCATCAACGGCTTATTGTGATCCCAGAGACCCTCTTCATTCTGACCCCAAGCGAAATGCTTATGGTAGACAAGAGATGTCAAAGGAAACTAGAGATAATGGAAACAAAGGCAGTGGCAAAAGGACTCCCCGTGATCACAAGTGAGAACAAGTGGGGGGGGGGGGGGGGGGATATTTCCGATCCCATGAAATATGTGGAAATCTCTACAACACTGGTCTTAGCTACATATTGTGGCTGTCAACCCAGGAGTACCCACAAAGGATCACCACAATTAAACCTTTGAAAGCCAACCTACAAAGATGTGCATGTGTGCATAATTTGTTTCTATCCAATGTTAAGCTCACTGGTCTCTCCCTGCAGGAATGCAAGACCATTGACCTGAGACACTTTGGGCACCAGTTGTGAAAGGAAAGGCTAAGGACAGCCACATTGAGATACCAGCAGAAGGTTAACTTGCTCCCTATCTTCCCCTTAGTGTTGTGTTTCTCCTCCTCCGCACATGCACGTTTCAGAATTAACTTTATATCTTATCTGAAGGCAGTTTCAGCTGCCAAATACACTCAGTTCTCCAGGTTCTAACAATGAGATGCATTTGCTGGTCTGACACCGATGTGAAGAGCTACCCAATGCACGCATTGGATTACCAGTTCTGACACACAGCATTGATTTGGATCCAATCTCTGATCCCAGGGCACACCACCTTTGAAACCTGAAGCATTCCCCATAGACAAATACTTGATTTTATAATCTAAATCCAATAGCTTCACATGCATGCCAAGACTTTAACCGATTATAATTCTGGCTACACAGCAAAGCATAGTCAGGAGACAGTCTTTATCTTCTTAATTTCACATCTCCCTTGGTGATGTGAACACAGTTTCTCCTGAAATCCCCAACACCACACAAAGCTGATCTTTGGCCAATTCAGTACACTCAACATGATATCGTGCAACTTGTGCTGGATGCAGCAACGGCTTGGAGATGAGATGACCTTGCAACTGTAGTACTTGTGCTCCAGAAGTGGTTCATCTCCTGCTAAGCTGATCAAGGGCAGCCACAAAACTGGCATCTACCCAAAAGTGAGTAAAAATGTCCAGTATCTCCCTATTCAGAAAAATACATGACAAATTTATCCCTTCACATTAATTGCTTCCCTTGGTACCTCCCCCTGTGACCACAGGAAATGCTACTCTTGCGCCCAAACCTCCTCCCTCGCAACCATTCTGGGCCCCAAAGAGTCCTTCCAAGTGAAGCAATGCTTCACTTATGAATCTACAGGTGTCACCTACTATATTCAGTGCTCCTGATGTGTCCTCATCGAGAGACTGAAAGATCATTTCGTTGAGCACCTTCTCGCTGTCCGCTGCAATAACAGGGACCCTCCCAGTGGCTTGCACACCATTCCCACACCGACATCCCTGTCCATGGCCCCATGCCCTGCTAAAACAAGGGCACTCTCAATTGGAGAAACAGCACCTAAAATTCTGTTTTGGAATTCTCCAACCAGACGGCATTAATATCAACTTCTCCAGTTTCCTTTAAATCCCTCCCATAAGTCTCTCCCTTTCCCTATCCCTCTGTCTTCTTTTCTCCAACACCCCACCCACGTCACTTCACTCTCCATTCACAAGAGCTACCCCCTCCCCTATCATTTCAGAGCACTGTTCTTTTCTGTGCTCCCATCCATATCCACCTATGATCTCTGACCTGTACACCTCCACCCCCCCCAATCTTTTTGTTCACTTGATGAAGGGCCCAGGCTCAAAATATTTTTTTCTTTTTTAATCATTTTTTAAATTGTATTTTTATAATAAATACAATACAATGAAGAAAAGGGAATGAAACTAAAAATACTATTTTACTTATGTATACATGTCAAGATAAAACTTCAAATAGTATAAACTCATCCACTCCACTGGATGAAGTCAGAAAAGACATCAAAAATATCTTATTTATATATAAACAAAAATCCCATCCCCCCATTCTTCCCCCCTCATATCCACCCTCCCCCACAAAATATATCAAAGAAAGAATAAAAGGAAAATAAACAGAGTTGGGAGTATGTTAAAAAGAAATATAAAGTCTCAACACTAATAATAATGGAACAGAATGGGCTTTCAGGGAGTCCTGCAAATTTTCAAACCAACATGTTGTAAAGTATGGGCATATTTTCCAAAACAATTGGTACTTATTACATAAATTATGTTATTTTCTCAAGTGGAATACAAGTACACAATTCAGCATGTCATCTCTCCATCCCGAAATCAGTATCTGATCATATTTTCTTTACACAATTGTATCCAATCATTTTCATCTATTTGTCTATTTAAATCAACTTCCTGTAGCGGCGGCTACTCTGCTCCTGTAATAACACACGCAACCAGATGGGTTGAGCTCAGTGAGCAGACTAGTTTATAGCAGGCTGCTGGGCTGCACTTATACTCCCAGCCCGGACCTGGCTGAGAACTGCATTGGAGGGCGCTGACATCATCAGGCGTCTCATGGTCCCTAAGCACGGGTTTATGAGCCCCAAGCTGGAAGGAAGGGAAACCCCCAATGGCGCCATTTTGGCTGGCTGCCCCGCCACGTGGCTTACAAGTGGGACTGGTTCACCTGCCTTGTGGTGAGCTGCCACACAGCCCCCCCCCAGAACCGGCGCCAATGTCCTTTTTTGCTGGGTGGCCTCACTTCTTGGGCTGGGCAACGACCACGGGCTCGGTGGGATCGAGGTGCGCTGGCTTCAGCCTGTCCATGGTAAACAGTTCATGTCTGCTTCCAAACTCCAGCATGAACATCGAGCCAGAACGCTGTATAACCCTGTACGGCCCCTCATACGGTCGCTGCAGAGGTGCCGCGGTTGGGCCCCGCCAAACAAAAACGAACTCCACGGAAAGCAGCTCACTAGGAACGTGAGTCAGCCGGGTGCCATGGCTGGGTAGCATTGGGGTTCGAAGGAGTCCAAGCATGCCCTGAGGTGAGGAAGTAGTTCATGCGGCAACCGCTGGGGATTGTGAGGTGCATTGACGAAGTCACCAGGTAGTGCCAGTGGCGCACCGTAGACCAGCTCAGCTGATGACGCCTGCAGATCTTCCTTGGGAATGGAGCGGATGCCCAGGAGCACCCAAGGCAGTTCATCCGTCCAGTCGGGACCGGTGAGGCTGGCCATTAGCGCCGACTTAAGGTTGTGGTGCAGACGTTCGACCAATCCATTGGCCTGCGGGTGGTAGGCCATGGTGCAGTGTAGCTGTATCCCCAACCTATTGGCGATCTGTGCCCAGAGAGCAAATGTGAACTGGGCGCCCCGATCACTGGTGAAGTGAGTTGGGACACCGAACAGGGCAACCCAAAAATGCAACAGGGCTCGGGAGCAGGAGTCGGTGGAGGCATCTGGAGTCGGGATCAACTCGGGCCAGCAAGTGGTGCGGTCCACCACCATAAACAGGTAACGGTTGCCCCGGGAAACAGGTAACGGTTGCCCCGGGAAACAGATAAGGGCCCGACGATGTCCTCGTGAATGTGGCTGAACCGTTCCTGGACGTGCTAGAACTCCTGTACAGGCGCCCTGGTGTGCGTGTGCACCTTGGACGTCTGGCAATGGGTGCATGTTCTGGCCCAGCCTGCGATCTGCTTCTGCAGCCCATGCCATATGAACCATTCTATCACCATCTGGACCATGGACCTGATGGACGGATGTGAAAGGTCATGGATGTGATGGATGACAGTGCCTGCGCCACTGCTGCGGAACCACTTGCCACGGGATGCCTAATGAGATATCACACAGGATGGTGCCTTCGCCGCTCGGAGTCGAGAGGTCTCAGAACCGCAGATCGGTGATGGCGGTCTTGAAGGCCCTCGTCTCCTCATTAGCTTCCTGGTCCTGGGCGAGCTGGTCGAAGTCGAGGCTGGGCGTCAGCGCGCAGATGGCCGGTCGCGAGAGTGCATCGGCAACTACATTGTCCTTCCCCGCCTTGTGCCGAATGTCAGTGGTAAACTCTGATGCGAAGGAGAGGTGACACTGTTGGCGGGCCGACCAGAGATCCTTTGCCATTGCGAGCGCCTGGGTGAGGGGTTTGTGGTCAGTGAAGATGGTAAAAGTCCTCCCCTCCAAAAAATAGCAGAAATGCCGCATCGCCAGGTACATGCCCAGTAACTCAAGGTCAAAGGCACTGTACTTGTGTTCTGGCGGGCGGAGCAGGTGGCTGAAGAATGCCAGTGGCTTCCAATGCCTATTCACCTGCTGCTCTAGAATGGCACCAATGGCTGTGGCAGGGGCATCGACAGAGTGCCATATGCAGGTCGGTGTGCGAGTGGGCAAGCATGGCGGCCTTCGCGAGGGTGTCCTTAGTGGTTTCGAATGTGGTGCAGGCTTCTGGGTTCCAAGCGAGTGTCTTGTGCTTGGCTGCGATGAGGGCAAACAGCGGCTGCATGATGCGCACAGCTCCCGGGATGAAGCGGTTGTAAACGTTGAGCATACCCGCGAACGCCTGCAGCCCCTTGAGGCTGTTCAGGCGTGGGAACTCCCTGATGGTGGCAACCTTCGCAGTGGCGGGCATGGCTCCTTCGGCTGTGATGTTATGGCCCAGGAACTGCATGGACTCTTTCCCAAACTGGCACTTGGCCAGGTTGATGGTAAGGCTGAAGTCAGCCAGACAGGAGAAAAGGGCACGTAGGTGGGCCTTGTATTGCGCCCGGTCCTTGCTGGCAACAAGGACGTCATCCAAATAAATAAAGATGAAATCCAAGTCCCTGCCTACCCAGTCCATGAGGCGCTGGAAGGTCTGAGTGGCATTCTTGAGCCCAAGCGGCATGTGCAGGAATTTGAATAGGCCAAAGGGGGTGATGATGGCCTTCTTGGATATGTCCTCAGGGTGCACCGGGATCTGGTGATGTCCACGCACCAGGTTAACCTTAGAGAAGACCCTCGTGCCATGCAGGTTGGCCGTAAAGTCCTGGATGTGAGGAATGGGGAAACAGTCAGGAACGGTTGACTCGTTGAGCCGTCGATAGTCTCTGCAGGACGCCAGCCGCTGAAGGCTTTCGGGACCAGGTGGAGCGGCGAGGCCCATGGGCTGTCGGACTGCCAAATGATCCCCAGCTCCGACAGGTGCGAAAACTCCTCCTTCACTACCTCGAGCTTGTGAGGCAGGAGCCGGGGGGCCTTGGCGCAAACCGGCAGGCCCTGGGTGGGGATGTGGTGGAAAACCCCAGCGAGGCTTGAGGAGTGTCGGGAACTCATCCAGGATCTGCTGGAACACGTCTCTGGGCATGCTGATTGTGGCCATCTGGGGTTGCTCTGAGCGGGAGGCGTAAAGGCGAATCGCCTGGAAGGTACGGGCGTCCACCAGGCACCTACCTCAAATGTCCACCAGAAGCCCGTGTGCGAGAAGGAAGTCTGCACCCAGGATGGCAGTCGGGAGGGACAAGACGGTGAACGTCCACGCGAAATTCTCTTGGCTGATTGGAAGTGGACTGTCTTGTCTCCATACGTCCGGATTGCCGTACGGAGGGGAGGTTCCTGGATTCAATGGCCATGGCTGGTATGACGCTGATCTGGGCTCCAGTGTCAACGAGGAACCGCCGGCCGCTGACTGAGTCCCGCAGGTAGAGAAGGCTGTGTCCTTGGCTAGCTGCCGAAGCCATTAACACCGGTCGGCCTGGTCATTTCCCTGGAACAAGCAGGGCTGACGACACTTCTGAGCCTCGGCTCCCCAGCGCTGGTGGTAGAAGCAGAGGCCTGAAGCGGATGCTGTGGCCTTGGTTATGCTCTTGGAGGCCCCTGCAGGGGCCGGGTGCTCTCCTGCAGCACTAGGGGCGAGCTTGGTGTGGTCATGCCTGTGCCCATGCCTCATGACCTGCTGGACCACTGAGATTTCCAAGAATCGTGCAAGCCATAGCTCTTGGGCCTTCTGGGCGACCTTCCTCGGGTCAGTGAAGCTCTGCTGAACCAGTAGCGGGCGGATGTCCCCGGGCATATGGTCGAGGAAAATGCGCTTGAAAAGTGGGCAGTTGGTGTGCTCATCCATGAGCGCGAGCATCTCGTCCATCAGTTCCATCGGGGACCTGTCCACCACGGCATCAAGGTGCAGCACCCGAGCGGCACGCTGGTGTCTGGATAGTCCAAGGGACCCAGTAAACACTCGCTTGATGGTCTCGTACTTGCCCTCGGCGGGTGGGAGCTGAACAAGGTGCAGCAGGTGTCTGGCGGTGGCCTGGTCCAGGGCAGCGACCACATGGTAGAATTTGGTCATGTCGGATGAAATCTGGTGGAGGTGAAACTGGGCTTCCACGTGGATGAACCAGGTCTCCAGCTCCTGAACCCAGAATTCAGGCAGTTTCACGGCTATAGCGCTGATCCAAGGCTCGCTCTTGATGGGTTCAAAGACGTTTGATCCAGTCGGGGTCACCAATTGTAGTGGCAGTTACACTGCTCCTGCAATAACACACGCAACCAGACAGGTTGAGCTCAGTGAGCAGACTAGTTTATTGCAGGCTGCTGGGCTGTACTTATACTCCCAGCCCGGACCTGGCTGAGAACTGCGCTGGAGGGCGCTGACGTCATCTGGGCGTCACGTTGTCCCCAAGCACAGATTTCTGGGGCCCGAACTGGAATGGCGCCATTTTGGCTGGCTGCCCCACCGCGTGGCTTACAAGCAGGGCTAATTCGCCCGCCTTGTGGTGAGCTGCCACACTCCCATCTTAATCTCCATTTACGAATTGCTATCTTAAGAGCTGCTTTTTGAAGTAGTTTATACATCTCTGAAATGAACGTATTCACACCACCCTTACATATCAATAATTCTAATTCATTCTGTCTAGGTAAACTAGGACCTAACGTATCAAACAACAAAGCCTTAACCTGATAATAACAGAAAAAAAATATTATTTGGAACATTAAATTTTTCCCTTCATTTGTTGAAAAGTAATAAAATTACCAGCTTAAAAACAGCATAATTTTTTTTCTTGTATCTTTATTGAATATGTGGTTTTAAAATAAATATTTTTAAAAATCCAACTGTGCAATACAAAGAGAATTTTTTAAAATTAATAAAATGTACATGGTCCTTTGTGAACCCCACCTAACCTACTCTATTAAAAAACTAAGCTAAAAAACCATCTGAGCAGCTTATCTTGAGGATTACGTATATTTTGTAGCTTTTGATTCATTCCGTGGATCAAAAAAAACAAAGCTCAGACTATAGGCTCTTTCAGGTGGCCAGAATACCCCGATGTAAAGCTGCATATTCTACCCCTATGCGGCTCTCGGGGTGCCCACCTGAAAGAGCAGGAGGCACCTCCTCCTCCAGAAGGGATAATCGCCGGAGCACTGAAGTCCCCCTAGGCACCTGAATGCAGCCACCTAAAAGCAGCTGCTAAGGGGCAGGTTGATGATGTCGCAGTGACGTCATCAGCCCGAGACGCTTGTCACAAATTTGGAAACACAGTGTGCAGCCAGTGTACTTGACATATCTCGTTCTGAACACTGAGAAAGGCTGAAACCATCATCAGTATTTCTCTTGCCTGCTCCGGGTCCGCCATAATCCTGTGTTCCTTCTGCTTCTCCTTCTTTGCGCTTCAAATGACGTCACATCAGTGGGCAAGAGTACAGCTACAGTGGACAGGAGCCGAAGTGCACTCCGAGGGGCCTCGTGTGCAGCTGTCCCTTTCAGGTGGTCAGCACAGTGCTTTCAGGGCTGCCACCTAAACGACGATTCCAAAGCTCCACATCCGCTTCAGCAGGTGCATTGTTGGCGGAGAACGCACCTGAAAGCAGCTTATACCTCATCTGGAAGGGTGAGTATATTAAAAACATTTACATCAAATTAAAATAAGACATTTTCATCGATGAATCAAATACATGAAATCTACTTTTTTGTGAACTTAAACAGGACATGAGGGAACTTCCTTACTTCCTATTAATGCTGCGTGACCTGCTGAATTTCTCCAGCACTTTTGCGCATTGCACTACAATCATTGTTAGTGTCGTTGCTGCTCGATGGCTCAGCAAAAGGAGGTGTAAGGTGCTCCTTCCCTCCAATAGCCTACAGGTCACCCTTGGCCAATGTGGAGTACCTGTTTAGCCCCCCAATCAGGGCAACACGAATTGCAGATGGTGGATGGTTTTTACAAGCAGCTTCTACAAATTGGAATTTATGGTTGCAAAACTAAAAATGCTGGCAGATGAATGATGATGACTGCAATCACACAGTGTCTGCAGACTTCCCTGGTTAACTAATGACAACTGCAACCAGTTCATTACCACCCTAGCTACTGATGAAAGGTGTCAGTGAGACTGCCACCAGTGGCACTCTCTCACCAAAAGACCATTCAGCTCCAGGAGTTCACAGACCACAGAGCTGAGCTCCAAGATGAGATTCCAGAGCAAATGCCCTGAACGTTGCATCAGCATTTGACAGAGCTGAGGTAAAACATTCAAACAGTTGGATCATCCCTTGCATGAGAAAGGTGAAAGAAAACCCATCACTCCAATGTGGTTTGCGTAGAGCAGTGCTTCTCAACTTTTTTCTTTCCACTCACATCCCACTTTAAGTAATCCCTACGCCATCAGTGCTCTGTGATTAGTAAGGGATTGCTTAAGGTGGGTTGTGGGTGGAAAGGGAAGGTTGGGAATCACTGCTCTAGACCCAATTGTTACTAAAATATTTGGCTTGAGAAAAATTGTCATTGGTCCATTTCCTTTGGAGTTCTGAAACCATGCACATAATGAGTCAATGAGGGATTATTAAAGCAGTGGTTTTCAAACTTTTTCTTTCCACCCACATCCCACCTTAAGCAATCCCTTACTAATCACAGAGCATCAATGGCATAGGGATTACTTAAAGTGGAATGTGAGTGGAAAAAACCATTGGTGTAGCGGTTAGCGCAACATTGTTACGGCACCAACGATCAGGACTGGGGTTCAAATCCTGTGCTGTCTGTAAGGAGTTTTTACATTCTCCCTGTGTCTGCATGAGTTTTCCTCAGGAGCTTCGGTTTCCTTCCACTGTTCGAAACCTACTGGGGTTTTGTAGGTTCATTGGGAATAAATTCATCAGCACGGGCTCATGGGCCAAAATGGCCTGTTCCCGTGCTGTATGCCTAATTTTTTTTTTAAAAAGCAGGACACCTGCACTAGAGGGCTTAGGTTAGTGCTGGCGTGTGAGTTTTCAGCTGCTTCCCCAATAACTTTCCTGCTGTCATGGGATCAGAGGGGAGGATGCTCTATGAGGATCACAGTTTCATTTCTATTCTCAACTCCATGACACGTGACATGACCCAGCCCTGGCTGCTGACAAGGCCCAGAAACATTCTGGCATAAGCTGGTAAGCACCAAGCAACATCTGTGCCACAGAACCATCTTCAATAGTGATTCTCTGAATGAATGTCGGAGTCAGATTCAAGGACGCACTGGGAGTAAGGTTTCACCCTCATAAACCTGAAGTCTTCCTTCTCTGCTTGGCTCACGTACCCAGACGCACCGCAGGAACTCAGGAACTCTGCTGCCTGACCACCTGAGTACTGTATATCCAGCAATAATTTTACTTAGAATTTCTAAAAAAAGGTTATTTTAAGCTCAACAGTCGTGAAGTTTTAAATCCTTACCTCATAATCTTTAAAACTTCCTCATAGCAATCAGGAAAAAAAAATGTGTGATTTAAATACAGGGCTGCAAGGAGTTGGGTGCAGTGACAGAGCAAGTATACAAAGGTCCAAATTCCACATTGGCAGCCTGAAAGTTTGAATACAATAAATCAGGAACATACAAGCCCTTTATCAGGGCTCGTGAGTAATAAAGGACTGTTGTAAAGTTGACTCAGAAATGTCTTTCAAAGGAAGGGAACCTGCCCTGCTTGGTGTAATCTCGGTAACGTGCGGCTTCAGCCTTCTTGTTGGTTAGTATTAACAGGTCTCAGAGATTGTGATGGCATTGGTTCCTGCCAGCCTCAGCTCCTGGTTGCTGCCATTTCAACTCCTCTTCTTTGTCTGGCACCTTCCAATCTGCTGCCTTTGTCCATCATCCTTCACCCCTCCCTGATTCACCCGTCGGACTCCTCCTCCACCATCCTCAGTGTACCGGGTATCTTCTCTCTGCACTCTCTCTCCTGATGAAGGGCTGTGAGCCAAAATTTCAACCATTCTTTTTCTCCCATTGATCCTGCTCTGCCTACTAAGTTCCTTCAGCAAACAGGGTTTTGTTTGCTCCAGATTCCAGCCATCTCCATTTTCTCCTGTAAATCCAAGAAATCGCTTTGATTATGGAAATGACTGGGATTCTCTGAACAGCAGAACAAGACTGAATACTGCTCCCAAATGTTGAAGAATGCTTCACCATGACCTACTAATTTAATTGGCAAACTATTACAAAGGTAATTTACATGTATAAAAAGATGAGAAGGATCAGTTAGGATTTGGGATAGTTGATGCTTTGGAGAGAGAAAGGATCTTTCCAATCATTACTGCGACTAATATTCTCCACCATTAATTCCTCCCTGGCCACCCTCATGAACTTTAAGCTTCTGGATGACTTCCTACCTCATTGCTTTGTTTTTTGGAGAGGTTCTTTGAACCAACAATCATTCAATTCTTCCATAACAGTCAGCGCTGTTGGAAAAGAGTGGATATCACCGCTCCAATTCTCCTGAACTTGGGCTAGTCATAAAAGCCATCAGCTCAGGGGAGGGGAGGGGTACCTAATGCCCCTCAGCCCAGCAGGCACCCTGTCATTGGGGAAGGGTGTGCTGAACTAATAGAGGAGGAACAGTGTCAGGACTACTAACAGTAAAAATGCATGGTACGTGCATGTCATCATGTACAACTCGTAATGCAGCAGAATTTTGATTGGAGATCCTCAATGACACCCAAGTCCTTAAGGCAGGTATGAGGTATGAATCTTCTTCTGTTTGAGTAAGCTTCATACCTCAGTCCTCAGACAAAGACCATTAATCATGTCCACCTGATTGCATTGGCTCCAGAGGTCAAAAATACTCAAGTTCCTGAAGACTTCAGGTGACCCTTATGACCAGCACCATGTGGGTGCTTCCACCATAGTTTTCCAGCATCTCTCTCACATAGATCATTTTCATACACTTCTGCCCCACCTATTCTGCTGACATTCAATCTGCAAAACAACTACTGATATAAATTTTCTCTTCTCCCAAAGAATGACCATGCACGGTTGGTCACTCAGGCCTGTTTGCAATTGTTCAACGCATCAAACAGGCTTTGCAGCTCCACTTTGACTAATTCCAAAGTCAAAGACCGTTATCACAGAAACGTATTCCAATCTATGCCTTGCAAATTAGCTAGAACACACGGACCTTCTCACTTACTTAGTTAAGCTTCTCATTACATATTAGGATTACAATTTTATAATTCACCAAAAAAAAAGAACCAGATACAAAGACAGTCAGGAGGTGCCAGAGGTCAACAGGGTGTATTTGGGTGGCCCAGACATCCTCACTCAAAAGATGGGAGAGTTGGGAACGAGCTGACAGTGGAGGTGGAGGGTGCAGGTTTGATTTCAACGTTTAAGAGAAGATTGGATTGTTACATGGATGCGAGTGGTATGGCGGGATAGTGGCCGGGTGCAGGTCTATGAGTCTAGGTGAAATAATTAGTTCAGCATGGACTAGATGGGCAGAATGGCCTGTTTCTATCCTGTAGTATTCAATGATTCTATGATTGCCTTGGTCCATTTTCTTAACACTCAGTTCAAACACCTCATAAAGGGAAGGTGGCAGTAAGAGAAGGCGGAAACTATTCTGGAGGTCTTTACAACTCTGCATCTGCCGAGGTGTTTGCGCTGTTTTAGCTGCAAGCATCAAAACTTCCTGGCCTGCAAAGATATAGTTTCTTTACTGTGGGACAGAGGGGAACAAATGCCTGTACCAGGAGAAGGTTTTGGACTGAATGTTGCACAAATACATGACAATCTAATTTATTATACGTTATTGCAGTCATTTCTTTTTTTAAGTACCCGTTCGGCTTCAGCAAGGAAGAATTGCAGTGCACAAGTACAGGGCACAACGCGTGCACGGATCAGCTCATTATCAACCAGAAGTCCATCAGGATCTGGTCAGCATGGATTGTGCTACTCTCCAGTGGGGTAGTTTCCCCAGAAGACTATCGGCCATTTGGCAGAATGTTGTTATGCCAGAACTGACTCACACACATGAAGGCCTGAGAAGTGGCCTCTGTGAAATTTTTCAGCCTTCAATCTCGTCTTAAGATGCTCTGTTTGATGAAATGAACAACATCAATGGGATCAACCGAAAAGTCTCAGTAATCGCATTGAGGGCGCAATTAGAAGCAGGGTTTAATGTCATGAAATGTTGGTGTTTTGCAGCAAAATCATAGTGCAAACATTTGTGGTGGCGCTATACAGCACTACAACTCCCAGGAGCCATCGGGCTGGCCATATGATGTCAGCGCGTGATGACATCAGCACGTGTCAAGCGCGTAATTCTGGCTTTTAAAAGTTTGCACAGATAATGAAGAGTAAATCTATTTGATTCACTCCAGAAATGCCTTGTGCTGTTATTTCGTAGTGTCCACTGTGATTCCAGTGGCCACAAATTCATATAACCATCTTACGACATTACTATAAAAATACGAAATAACAGTGCATGAAAAGTAAGGCAGTGTCTAGTTCATTGATCATTCAGGAACCTGATGGCAGCGGGGAAGAAGCTGTCCTTGTGCTGCTGAGTGCTCGTCTTTAGGCTCCTGTACACGGTAGTAGTGAAGAGGGCATGGCCTGCATGGTGGGTGTCTTTGAGGATAGAAGCTTCTTTTCTTAAGACATCACCTCATGTAGATATCCTCGATGGAGTGGGCCGAGTTCACAACCCTCTGCAGTTTATTCTTGTCCTGAGAGTTGACCAATTCAGATTGGTCATGTGTGATCTGCGTCAGAAGGGTGTACATTCTGCAATCATTTTCCAACTGCACAAATGGACCAAGATTCCTGTTTCATCCGCAGAAGTATCAGAATTAAAGTGAGAAGGAACAAGCAGGAAAAAAATGAGTTGAAAGGAAACAAAGAAGGCCAAGAATCAAGCTGAATGCAGCATATCCAAGATCTGGATGTAAAAAAGTAAAACACCATCTGCTGGAGGAACTCCACACCTGAGGAAGGGCTCAGGCCCCAAACGGTGGCAGCCAGTTGCTTTCCTTGGATGCTGTGTGACCTGCTGAGCTCCTTCTGCATTTCTCTGGGATGCTGCAGGAATTTAACAGGCCTCCTTCACGTTCCTGGAGGCAGAAGTAACTTTGACAAAATATACAGGTCGAGTTGAACTCTGGGAATTCAGTAATGGTCAAATGGAATGAACTGAAACAAGCATAAGTGGATGATAATCTGTCAAGACAGAGCGAGAGAGTTGGAATAGATGCAAAGTTATAGACTAGTTTAATTTTTACTATGTCACAAGGTCAGTGGACAGGGTCCATCTGGGAACAATTGAACAGGTTATCTCTAACATTTATACAGTTGTGTAAAAGAGCAGGATATGAAAAGTGTGGGACTGCAATGAAAGGGAAAGTCAATGAGCACAGGGAGAGCAGAGGGGAACAGTTGTACGTTATAAGAGAGGATCTGCCAGGTGCTCATTCATGCCGAAGGGTTCCAGCCCAAAATGTCAACTCTGTTTCTTTGCCCCGACCTACTGAGTTCCTCCAGCATCCTGCACGTTGCTCCAGTTTTCAAGCATCCGCAGACTTCGTAGGATGGCACTTGATGCGTCGATCGAATGTTTCGTTAAGAGAAGCGAACATACGCACAATCAATCCTTAGAACAATTCCTGCAGCTTGTGAACATCACAGGAAATGTTTAAGTTGAAGTTCAAGTTTATTATCAGCTGACCGTACAGAGGCAATCAGATGAACCAGCCTTTTTCCAGACCATGATGCACACAAAATAGCACAAAATAATCACATAAAAAGGTAAAATTTTAAATAAATATATATGAATATTTTGGGATGATTTACTTGGTTAGAGTTATGTTCGTAACCATGTTCATCAATCTCAGCCTGTGGGAAAAAGCTATTTTCCACCCAGCCTGTCAGTCCTGATTTTGATGCTCCTTTATCTCCTTCCTGGTGCTAGTGGGTCAAAAATTCAGTGTGTTGGATGGAAAGGGCCATCTAAAATTCTTTGAGCCCTATTTAAGCAACACTCCTAATGATTTCGCTAATAAGAGGAAAAGGAGATCCCAGAAATGGTCCTGGCTGTTTTGATGATCCTTTGTATTGACTTCCAGCCCCATGTTTGGCAGCTAACACACGAGGCAATGATGCAGCCAGATAGGACACTCTCAATTGTTGTCAAGATGCAGGCTAGTCGTCTTGAGCTCCTCAACCTAGTTAAGAAGTGTCGGTCCTGCTGCGCCTTCTTAACTAATGAGGAGGTGTTGTGAGTCCAGGATAGGTCATCCGTGAGATGTACATTGAGGAACTTCACACTCTCCACCACTGAACCATTGATATGGGATGAAATGGTCATGAAGTCCAGAATCATCTCCTTTGCTATGTCCAGTGAAGCTGTCTCAAGAATCTACAACATTTATTAAATGTCAAAACAAGTCATCTTCTACGGAGTTCAGAGCCTGAAAATAAAAATGACAAATCAAGTGTTGTGTTTGGAGGAAATGTGGCCTCCCTGCCTGTCTGGAATATGTGTAATGTGGGTGGTCATGTGTCCTCCCCATCTGAAAGTTATTCGAAAGTCACATCACCTGTACAATCAGGGTTTGACTCCAGCCACCCATTAATGCATACCTTGCCAATGGCTAATTTAAATCACCTCGTCATTATTGGCTAGAAGCACAGATTAGCACTGTATACAATACCAATGCACAAAACAGTCTTTCTCTCTGCCTCTGGAAATCACTCCATGCCAGGTCGCTACTGTGGATATCATTGGAAGTGTTGCAGGTAAGGTGTGGACTGCACTGAAGCTGAGCTGTAGTACTGCAATAGATTAATACTTGCAAGGATCCTCACCTGTGATGGTAGAGAGAACCGGATATGTGTAAGAGTCCCTGTTTGTAGTGTGTGAGTGAGTCAAGTATCGGCTTACATTTGTCAGAGTCCAACTGAAATCCAAGGTAAATGTCCACATCGTCGCTTAAGAGAAATAATGATCGAGAACCATTTAACATCCTGCCATTTGTTTCCCGTGTGTGACTGTAACAATTGTGTCTAGACTCATCCTTCTGACTCACCAAACCTGATACTCTTCCCAACACGGCAATTGGCGCTGTGAGCAAGGTTCAAAGAATTTCGGCTGGATACACGGAGGTTTAAACATGTGGGAGTGGAAGATCATACTGACAATGTGGGTGTTCATATTAACAAGTGTGTGTAGGCACACTTGTGTGCCTATTCACTAATGGGGGCAGCAGGAGGTGACCCACAGATAGGGAAGGGACCTTGGGGTCAGATTATAAAATCTCTGGGTCCACCGACGATCGTCAGAACTATTTGGTGACATGGCTTGCCATCCATGTCTTGTTGGTGGATTGGGTCAATAGGTTGCACCCCCACAGAAAGAAAATAGGGAACCATGTGGTCTCCCACCTGGAGCGGGAAATGGAGGCGATGCTGATGAGGACTGAGTTGATGTTGGTGAAGGGGAAGCCATGTTTGTGGAAGAAGGCAGTCATTTCAGAAGCATCGGACTGAAAGAGCTCATCATGGAAACAGAGGCGGCGGAGACAGAAAAATTGAAAGAAGGGGATGGAATCCTTGCAAGGGACAGAGTGTGAGGAAGTGTAGTCATGGAAGTTGGATGGTTTGTAGTATATGTCAGTGGAAAGCTTGTCTCCTGAGATGCAGACAGAGAGATCCAGGAAGGGGAGAGTTGTTGGAGATGGACCAGTAGAGTTTGAAATCAGGGTGGACGTTGGACGCGAAGTGAAAGAAGTTGACAAGCTCATCGCGGGTGCTTGAGGCAGCCCCAATGTAGTCATCTATATTCCAGAAGAGGAGTTGGGGGGGGGGGGCCCTTGCCTGTGTAGGCTTGCAGCATGAATCAGGCAGGTCTTTACAGTGCCAGCAATCAGGAACGGGTTCAAATCACGCCAAGACTTCATCTGATGAGCCCAGAGTACCAAGGATGCTGTAAGAATTGAGAAGTTGGTTGGTGGTCACTGAATTGTTGGAATGGACACTGATGAGTGTAATATTCATTAAAATGTTCAAAAGTAGTTGATAAATTATATACACGAAGAAGATTATAGCAATGACAATAATAAGTTGCATTTAGGATGTCTATGCAGGTGAATGGTTAAATTCCACAATAGTTCATGCCTCTTTATGCATTCAGTCCCTGGGCTGATTGCATCTGGGGGCAGCAGAATTGGCGTAGCGGTTAACGCAACGCCTTTACAGTGCCAGCGATCAGGACCGTGGTGCGAATCCCGCGATTACGGTAAGGAATGTACGTTCTCCCCGTGTCTACGTGGGCTTTCCCTGGGGGGGGGGGGGCTCTGGCTTCCTCCCACTGTTCAAAACGAACCAGGGGTGTAAGTGAATTGGGTGTAAATTGAGCAGCATGGACACATGGGCTAAAAGGGCTTGTTACCTGTTGTATGACTAAATTTCTAAAAATTTAAACATTTAAAATTTAAAATTTAAAAAAATTCATAAATAGCAGTGGGAAAGTATAAATCAAGTATACTTACACCAGTGGTAAGTTGTGTAACCAACGTGCATGACATGAACAAGTTGCAAGAAAGCGAGAGTGGATTTCATTTTAACTAAGTGTAAGGTGTATGTACAGTTACACTCTGTACATGGATAGAATACAATAGATTGGAAACGATTTGAAGGATAAATGTATCACCTCGAATGTTGAGGTATTCCCAACTCGTCAAAATCAGAATAATCTGAACATATTGCATTGAGGAAATTTGGTGTGTCTTAACACGTAGATATTTTGCATCCTCAGTGAAAAACAACAATGGAATCAACAGGGAAATACTAATTATCTTAATTTGGTGTAAATTCGACACTGTCGGTGGTATCATCCCACTGAAGTGCTTACAAAACAATAGATCAAAGGCTATGTATGTACAGAGTATTAGTCTGATCATTCAGCATTTGTGGTTACAGAGGTTGGTTGATAATCTGCTTAAATAGTATCATCTTTTTTACAATGACTAGCATCTTAAATTAGCATTAGAATATTCACAAAGGCCTGTCACTCTGGGAGAATGCAAGCAGCAGGAGTTGTCTGCATTAACCTAGTGCCAAGGCTGAATGAAATGAGTCAATAGAATAACAGAGGAATGAGATGATTAAAAAGGAGTGTGAAGGAAACACAAAGATAAATCATGAAATGGGGAGGCAAAACAGTGAACGATGGAATAAATATCGAAACAAAGGCAGAGTTTTACCAAGCTGTTCTATGGCGAGCTCTCCACTGACCACCGTGACAGAGGTGCACCAAAGAAAAGCTACAAGGACTGCCTAAAGAAATCTCTTGGTGCCTGCCCCATTGACCACCGCCAGTGGGCTGATATCGCCTCAAACCGTGCATCTTGGCGCCTCACAGTTCGGCGGGCAGCAGCCTCCTTTGAAGAAGACCGCAGAGCCCACCTCACTGACAAAAGGCAAAGGAGGAAAAACCCAACACCCAACCCACCAATTTTCCCCTGCAACCATGTCGCCTGTCCCGCATCGGACTTGTCAGCCACAAACGAGCCTGCAGCTGACGTGGACTTTTACCCCCTCCATAAATCTTCGTCCGCGAAGCCAAGCCAAAGAAAGAGAAATGTATCAGTACATCAAATAAAGCTCAGTCATCTTAACCAGTGGATTTATGGTGAGTCAGACTTCAATCAATGCTCAACAGTAATTCAGTATCTCAGAACAACCAAGCAACCAGGGTTGCTTAAAATATGCAACAACACTGACTTTAATACTTTTGTCATATATCTATTGGTTTGTAAGCACTTCAGTGGGATGATACCACCGACAGTGTTGAATTTACACCAAATTAAGAAGCGGGCACACCACGTGCACAGAGGTACAGTCTTCAGATCCCTGTGACACAAACTGTCGAATCACACCCAGAGTCCCCGCAGAGAGCAAATTCCACCGAGCTCTTGCAAAACAATTAAATACAGGTCAAAGGTGTTGAGTATTGATGCTGGGTTGGCTGACCAAGTGATACAGCAAATAATTGGGAAAGTGCGTGGAATGTTGGCTTGAAGTGCAAAGGTAAAACTTGCTTGAGAGAATTCAGAGAAGGCTCACTAGGTCGATTCTTGGGATGAACAGGTTGTTCAGGGAGGAAAAATTGAACAGGTTGAGGCAATTTTACCAAAATCCAATTTTACCTCCAGCCACTCTTCATCAACATAATGTCACACCCACCTTTATGAAGGTGGGCTTCAGTGAGTGAAGGGCGTAGGCTTGAAGAGTACCCTACACTGTCCCCTCCTTCTTTACTAGCACTAGCAGGAAGGCTTCTTCTATTTTTGTCCATAAGTTTTTCCCCAAGCTTCTTTCATATGGAATGTGAGCTTCTGCCTGCCGCTGTTGACACTTACCCTTCACATGAAATGCGAGCTTCTGCCTCCTGCTGTTAATACAGATAGACATCAAGACTTTTCTCAACTCACATCCACATTCATGTGGAAGGCAGACCACACAAGTGGACCTGCCTCACAATGACGTTGGGTAAGGAAAGCACTTTCAAGTGTCCAATAAAGAATGCAAGCAAAGCTTTTTATCTAAAATATGTGCCACCACAAAAGAATTGTCTGCACTATTGCAATCATTTTTTTGCACGAGGATAACTGAATTTTATTGTCTATTTTTTGTGTCTTTTTAAGATTCAGTAGGCAGTTGTTTTCAGTTGCTTTGTAGATTTTTTTTAATGAAGTACCTGTTCATCTGCAGCAAGTAAGAATTTTGGTGCCTGAGTACATTGTATAACGTGTACAACAATAAATGCACCATTATTATCAAACAGTTCCATTTTCGAACAAACACTCAATGTAGCCCATTGAGCTGGTGTCACATTTTATATGACAAAAGTAAAACATGAAAGTCTGCAGGCACCACGGTTGAAGTAAAAACACAATGCTGGAGAAACTCAGCAGGCTTGAGCCTTTCGTCAAGGAGTGAAAAAGTGTTGACAGCCACCCGACAAAATGGTAGGGAGGGGAGGAGTGGGGGGGTGGAAAGACTGCAGTCTCAAAGGCAGGAGGTAATAGGTGGATAAGGGAGGGAGGGCACATCAGCAAGCAGGAGGAGGAGGGATGGCTCTGTGAATGGAGAGGGAAGGGGGTGGAGAGCTGGAGGAAAGAAGACAAAGGGAAAGGGAGGGCGGGAGAATGAAGAGTAGGCTGGCAGAAACTGGAGAGTTGATGTTAATGCCATCCAGTTGGAGAGTGCTCAGATGGAAAATCAAGTGTTGTTCCTCCAATTACAATGTGCAGTAGTATCCAAATCATTTTAGAAGCTGCAGTCCAGTCTCTCCAGCCAATCATTCTTGTCAAAGTCAATCTTCCCAATGACGTCTGTGTCTTTTACCTGAACTTCTCCTAAGCATGGAGCTGAGCCACATATTTTACCTCTATAATAGGCAACTATGTGGAGAAACTCAGCAGGTCACACACTATTCATAGGAAGAAAAAGGTGACCAATGTTTTGGGCCTGGGCCCTTCATCAAGAATGAAAGAAAAAAACAGATGCCTGCATGAAAAGGTGAGGGAGGAACATGGGTTAACAGGTATGAGTTAATGGGTAGATACAGCAGTGAGGATGGAAGAGAAAAAAAAAACTCAGATGTGATGGGAAGAGAAGAGGGCAAAAAAGGAATAGCTCTCTGATAGGGGAAGGAAGGGAAGGGGGTAAAGAGCTGAGGGAAAGGAGATAGACAGATCAGGAAAGAGAGAGACTTGAGGGAGGGGGATTAATGCAGATTGGAGTATTCAATGTTTATGCCGTCTGGTTGAGGAGTGAATGAGGGAATATAAAGCGCAGTTCCTCCAATCTGCAGGGGACCTCAATTTGGCAGTACATGAGGCAATGAACAGGCGTGGCAATAGTGTGTGGAATTTAAATGGTTGGCCACTAGGAGGTTACAACCATTTTCCAAAACGTTGGTAACCCTTTACTTCCTATAATAGTGATTCTCAACTTTTTTCTTCCCACTCACATCCCATTTTAAGTATTCCCTATGCCATCGGTGCTCTGTGATTAGTAAGGGATTACTTAAGGTGAGATTTGAGTGGGAAGGGAAGGTTGAAAATCACTGCTCCGGACCCAATTGTCACTGAAATATTTTGCTTGAGAAAAATCGTCATTGGCCCATTTCCTTTGGAGTTATGAAACCCCGCACATAATGGGTCCATTAGGTACGATTAAGACAGTGATTTTCAAACTTTTTCTTTCCACCCACATCCCACCTTAAGCAATCCCTTACAAATCACAGAGCACCAACGGCATAGGAATTACTCAAAGTGAAAAGAATAAGATTGAAAACCACTGTCCAACAGGGTGACCTGCTGAGTTTCTCCAGCATGAAAAGGTGAGGGAGGAACATGGGTTCTTAGTGTTCTGCACTCAACCCCAGCATCTACAGATTTTCTTGCTTAACTTATTTCACATCTGCAGTCCCGTTTTCGTAGCATTCGTCTGAGTGCCGAAAGATTCCAGGGTTGTGTGCATCCAATGTACCCAACAATTTGACCAGCTATTAAGTGCAGTGACAGTTTGATCACTCAGAAGGCAGGTCCAGCTATTCAGAACAGCTTACTGTTCCATTTATTGATCAGTGACTTTTGGTGATTAGATATCCTTGCTGCATGTTGAGCTCCACAGCCCACAAACTTTCTTGGAGATTCTCGTCAGGCAGGTGGATGCAATTGAGTGAGCTGCTTCATGTAATCGGTGATTCTCATCCATAATGAATTGAACACACTTTAGTTTGCCAGAGAATTTATTTCACACCTGTTGCCATTTTTCAAACAGCGAGAAAAAAAATCCCCAGTGGATGCTGAAACTCTGGAAGGGGAAAAAACAGAAAAGACTGGAGATACTCTGCAAGTCAGACAGTATCCGTGAAAAGAGGCAGAGGTAACACTTTCTGCCTGATGATGGGAACACTGATTTTTAAATATCAATTCTGCTTCTCTCTCCACAGATGCTTATTTATCTTCATAGACCAGGAACAGTGGAAGATCCGAGGAATTCCTTGGGATGGTCATTCTCTGGATAAGCCTCATTTCATAAACCATTTCTGTTCATTTCAGGATTTTATCTTGGGTAAGGAAAGCACTTTCAAGTGTCCAATAAAGAATGCAAGCAAAGCTTTTTATCTATAATATGTACCACCACAAAAGAATTGTCTGCACTATTGCAGTCATTTTTTTGCACGAGGATAACTGAATTTTATTGTCTATTGTCTGTGTCTTTTTAAGATTCAGTATGCAGTTGTTCAAGCATGCACATGGATATCCATCACAGTGCTTTCAGGAATGGGGTTTGATTTCTTGATACAAGGCAAGAAAGCTTCATCAAAGGCACTTTCAGAAGTTAAACGGTACCAAATTTTCGTTTGAGGTACAGGGAAAGCTTGTGCAGACTGGGGCTTTTTTCTCTGGAGCGTAGAAGATTGAGGGGGGACTTGATAGAGGTGTTTAAGATTTTAAAAGGGACAGACAGAGTAAATGTGGATAGGCTTTTTCAATTAAGAAAGGGGGAGATTCAAACTAGAGGGCATGGTTTAAGACTGAAGGGGGAAAATTATAAGGGGAACATGAGGGGAAATTTCTTTACGCAGAGGGTGGTGGGGATGTGGAATGGGCTTCCGGCAGACGTGGTCGAGGCGGGATCATTGGTTACATTTAAGGAAAGACTGGATCGTTACATGGAGAGGAGGGGACTAGAGGGGTATGGACCGGGTGCTGGTCAGTGGGACTAGGAGGGTGGGGATTTGCTACGGCATGGACTAGTAGGGCCGAACTGGCCTGTTCTGTGCTGTAAATGGTTATATGGTTATATGGTGCCAGCATCCCAGGTTTGAATCTGGCACTGTCTGTGAGGACCTTGGACATTCTCTCCCATGTTCAATTGGGTTTCCTCTAAGGGCTCCATTTTTCAAAGGTGTACAGAGTCAGTAGGTTAATTGGTCACATTGGTGTAATTGGACCATATGGGCCATAAGGGTCTGTGTTACGTGGATTGTGGAGGAACATATGGCCTTCCTGTCTGGAGCATATTGTGGAGGATCACATCACCTTCCTGTATGAAACTTATTCGGAAGTCACATCACCTGCCAATTAAGTTTGAACTCCTACCACCCATTGGGGCACACCTTAACGTTGGCTCATTTAAATGACTCAGTGTCATCATTAGCCAGATGCCCAGCTCAGAACAGTTCAAACCATTGATGCACACCACACTTCTTGCTCTCTGTCTCTTGGTCCAGTGCAAGCAAACCAGCTCAAGCTACAAAGACTGTACTACTACAAGCTTTAATTAACTTGGTTCAAGTCCCAGACATCGATTCTTGCCAGGTCGCTACTGTGGACATAACTGGAGGAGCCGCAGGTAAGGTGTGCACTACACTAAGTAGACCCATAGTACTGCAATTGATCAGTGTTTGCAGAAGGTACAGGAAATCGGGAGTGTGTTTGAAAGTCCGTGTCTGTGAAGTGTGTACACGTGTTGTAGGGTAAGCAGCCAATGGTATTGGAGTCTATTGTGCCCAATGTGCCTGCTTACACGTTATTTTTTTTGTCTTGTACTGTGTAGGAGATAGGTGGAGTCCAACCTGGGTTTGTTGTGAATGTCTATGTAGTTACTTAGTAGAAGAGTAATTAGTTATCGTTTTAAGTCTCCTGTGTATTCAAGAAAAGTTACCTTTGATTGTATAACTTGTGTCAAGATTCATCTCTCTGTGAATCCACTGAACCTGATAATTCCCGAACACAACAGCCTGTTACCGGGCTAAATCTCTAAATTTAAACTTCTAGTTTAAAAACATTATAAATTTAAAGTTCCCAGAGACAACACAGAAATAGAATTCCTCCAAAAAGACAGGTTGCTCAGATTGTGGCTATTGTTGTTCAGTAAATTATTTTCAGCTGGAGTCATCTTTCACGTCGGTGACTTTCTGAGATAACACCTGCATCATAATTTCCATCTGCCACCAGATTTTCAAGGTCAGTCAGTTTGTCAGAAGTGAAACATAACTTTCTCGCTTTTTATAAAGAAATCAAAACCCATCCCAGAAAGCAGTGCGACGGAGGCCAGAAGTGAAGTTCTGAAATTCTGAGTGGAGTTTTCACTGAAACATTCTTAGACAGTGAGTACAAGCACCCAACATCGTTGAATTGTGCAATCGTATAGCCAACTGCCCCACCATCCTGTCTCATGGCACATTGTGACCATTTAATCTATACTATTTCAATTGGTGTACCTTACATAACTATGTGGCTTCAGCAAAAAGACTAGTGGACCATCTGTAGATACTATTTGTTCATATGATCATTAAGATCCATAGTGTTCATATAAAGGACAAAATATCATAGTCCTTCAAGATCTTATTTACATGAAGGTGCAGCAGGACCTACACTTCCTAAGGAGGTTGAGAAGGGCAAGGCTACTGGACTCCATCTTGACAACTTTTTACAGAAGCACAAGTGAAGGTGGTCTGTCTGGCTGCATTATTGTGTGGTTTGGTAGCTGCAAAGCATTGCACCAGAGGTCAATAAAGATGATCATTAAAATGGCCGAGAAGATCACTGGGCTCTGCTTTTCTTCTACTGATGACATTTACTGGGAGCGTTGCTTAAATAGGGCTTAATGAATTATTGATGACCCTTACCATCTGCACAATATTAGCTTTAACTAAAGAGGTAGAGGAGCATCAAAATCAGGACAGGCAGGTTGGGAAATTAGAAATCCCCGCAGGCTGTGAGATTGGTGAATGGAGGAGGGGGGAGAGAGAGAGAGGGAGGGGGGTGGGGGAGGAGAGAGAGAAAGAGAGAGAGGAGAGAGAGAATGAACAGTGTTCTGGGAAAATGCTGTTTTGTCTGGGTTTGTGCGTACAGTTAGATGATAATGGAGGTGAACCTGAACAAATGTAAAGGTAGTCTGGTTGAATTGTTCCGCCCATTATTAAGCCTTCATAATCTTTCATAATTTCACACAAACCTCCATGGCAAATATATTTAGGTATCAAAACAAGCCAAGAATATTTCAACTCCACGATCACTCCCATGCTGACACGTCTGTCCATGGCTTCATGTACTACCAAACTGAGACCACCCACAAATTGGAGTAACCAGACCAGATACCATTTATTGTCATGTAATAAAACAGACAAGGAGTTGCCGTCAGCATTGCCCTGCAGTCAGAGATAGAGAAGCAAATGAGAGTTCCATCAGAGTCACTGATTGCCCGTGCATTTGCTTCCAGCTCTCCTGCGGCCTCTGCAACTGCACAAGAATCCAGTACAGTTAAAACCATTGGCATCCTGAGCCCAAACCCAAACCTCCAACATGTTGAGGAAGGCTTCAGTGCCCAGGCCTCTTTGGGAGCCATTTTTGCCCTCAGCACCCCCTCAAGCCCTGGTTCCGATACCTGGTTCTCATGAGCCAATCTCCAACAGCCTGGTGCAAGTCTTTTAACCTCAAATTGCCAGCTGCCTGCAGCCTCTGAGGGTCCATCATCTGCAAGTTGCCAACAGCTAGCCACCTGCGTGGGTCCTTCTGCCACCATGGTCACCGTCCTCAGGATTGTCGCCTCCATTTCTCTTCCTCGAGGGGGAGGGTCTTCTCCATTATTGGTATCTGGTGCCAGTCCAAAGCTTCCTCTAAAGTCTGCAAACAACACCTAGTATTCTGTCCGGGCATTCTCCAACCAGATGGCATTAACTGACTTCTCCAGTTTCTATTAGGCCCTCCCCACCTCTCTTTCTCTTACCGTCTCCCTTCCTCTAGCTCCCAACCACCTTCCCTCTCCATTCAGAGAGCTATCCTCTCCTCCTATCACTTCCCCGCTTTTTTCTCTTCTGCCTTCAAACCCATATCCACCTTTGCCCTCTTGCGAGTGACCCTGTGCTCCTATTCAAGCTGCTGCCTGCTTTTTGCTTGTACCTTGATGAGGGGCTCCGACCCGAAACATTGGTTACCTATTTTTGCTATATAAGGAATGCTGCAGGACCTGCTGAGTTTCTCCAGCACTTTTGGATATTAAACTACAAATCACAGGGTCTGCAGACGACCTTGTTTAACTGGAGGAGGAAGTAGAAGGGTTAGCTAATTTTCAGATAAACAAAACTAGGTAGCATTGTGGGGGGTTGCCAGCAGTTACTAAGGGATGCTGATCAGGCTGAGAAGCAGCAGATGGAGTTTAACATAGAAAAGTATGAGGCAGTTTATTACACAGGTCAAATTTGAAGACAGAATATTAATGGGAGGACATTCAAAGCTACTGCACAGGTTGATAGTGCGGTTAAGACAGTGTGTGGTGTGTTGGCCTTCATTAATTGTGGGAGCAAATTCGAAGAGCCGCGAGGTAAAGTTGCAGCTAAATGAGACCTGGGTTGGACCCCTCTTGGAACATTGTGTTCCGTTCTGGTGACCTCACTACAGGAAAGATGTGGATGCTGTAGAGAGGGGAGATTAACAAGCACGTTGCCTGGATTGGAGAGCAAGCCTCATGAGATAGGTTGAGTGAATTTGGTCTTTTCTCCATGGCGCAATGGAGGATGAGGGGTGACTTGATCGAGGTGTGTAAGATGATGAGAGCCACTGATCATGTGGGTGGCCAGAGGTTTTTTCCCCCAGGGATGAAATAGCTGACAGCAGGTGGCATAGCTTTAAGATCCCCCAGGAGTAAGAACATGAAGGAATGATGCAGTTGGGAAAATCCAGGTAGGTTGTTAGGTTGTTCCAGGCACAACACTGTGCCTGGAAGGGCCTGTACTGCGCAGTAGATTTCCATGTTCGATGTTCTCATTCTCTATTCTTTCTGCAGAAAATAGACGCCAATAATTGTAGTCCCTGTATTTTTGTGGAAATAATTATATTTGTGTGCAGAGTCAAAACAACAAGGGAAGCAATGCTGAATTAGCTGGTGGCAGCCAAAGCCAATGGTAGTGAATGCTGTGACAGAGTATATAGATGTTTTTTGGAGATAAATTGGGAAAGGTTTGTTAGAGTAGGCTACATACATACACTTTAAAACAGATCTTATTGAAAATAATGGTGCTCTGCCCCATGCTAGACATAACGGCTCCACAGCTTTTGCAAGAGCTTTGAAGAGTACTCAAGGACTTCACTAATGGATTGTTGTTTACAAACAACAGATGAAAGATCTTGTCAACAGCAGTTGGGATTGTAACAAGCTGCCAAGCTTGTGGAAAGCCTTTTTGGAAGATGGCCTGGTCAAAGCCTTTGTGGTTCACGCAAGAGGAGAGGACTGGCTGTCTAATGTTTCACTTGGAATAAGAGAAACAAAAAGGAAATCAGTGGTGACCTGAAAGAAAGAGGTTATCATCTGGTGAACCTTGTGGGGGCAAGTTTCTTCAGCAAGACACTGAAGTGGCTGATGGAAGTAAATGTACAATAAGTACAATAAGTTTCTCTCTGAAAACCAACAAGAACCTTCCTGAGCTGTAACCATTTACCTTCAAGCACCAAAGCCTGGTGAACTTTATAACTGTTAAATTCTGTGCACAGTATAAGAAATGCCTGCAACCAGTGAACTTGGAGGAATGAGAATGAGATTGGACTGTGAACCAAAGAACTTTTCTGAACTTATACACACATTACACACACGTGCGCTTAGAATTAGTAGGGGGTTAAGTTAGGTTAGTTAAATTAAAGTGTGATTCTGTTTCCATATTTAAATATAATCAAAAGCAACTTTTGTTTAAGTAACCATTTATCTATTGCTGCTGGGTTTTGGGGTCTTCTAGGCTCATAACACTGCTATTCTGAACAATGAGTGCCCCAAACAACAATTCACACATGCCAAAATGAGCTCAGATTTGGGGACAACGGCATTGATATTCCGAACAGCATCACACCAGGCTGAGACAACCTACCCAGTGCAGTGGGTAAGACACGAAGTGCTCTGTGTGTTTCCATGCAAATATGACAGCAAGTTGGAGTAGGGAGCACAACCGAATATAGTCAAGGTCTACTTCAACTTCTGCACCACAAGGGGAGTTACCACAGTGCTTTCAAATCAATGATTTCCATCAAATGAACAGTTTTGGTGCATAGAAGCTCCTTTGAAACCCCATGGCACCACATTGTGAGAAGAGACTTGAACTAAAGTAAAAATAAAAGTCTGCATCCATGCGTCCTTGTTACGACCTTTGCAATGTGCAGATTTGAAGGACAGCAGCAATTTTAGAAATAAAAGGATTTGAGAATAGAGATTCAGCGCACTCGCTGAAAGTGTATGACAAACTGCCATCTGGGGTAATCCCATCATCAGTCGTGACAAACCTCCCAATTCTTTAAGATTCTTATCGTGCCTAACCCTGCTGATGTTACAATGTTTTAAAAAAGTGGATTTAAAATGTTGTGCTCATGTAGATGTTTGCCTGAGATTAATGGGAACTGGAAATCTGAATGTGTCCCCCTGATGAACTAGCCCTCTGCATAGAAGTGACCGAGTTGAGGAGAACCCTATCCAAAGTGAACCAGATAACATACCTGGTTGGGTATTGAAGGACTGTGGAGACCAATTGACGGAGGTTTTCACAGACATCATTCCATCAGGGTTCAAGGCAGTCACCATCATCCAAGAGGGTGACAACAACAAGCCTTAATGACTACTGCCCTGTAGCACTGACCTCCAATCCATCATTATGAAATGCCTCAAGTGTCTAGTGATGGAATGCATCAAAGCGCCTCCCTGAAGTGCTGGAACCATTTCAATTCACAGCGATTCCACTTCCTGAGAAAACTGAAGGGGGCAAGGTTACCAGCCCCTATAATATCAATCTTCTGCAGGAGCTCTATCAAGAGTGTCCTAGCTGGCTGCATCACAGTGTGGTATGGTTGGTTCAGAGAAATGAATCAGAGGTCAATACCCAGGACCAGAAACTGTTCCACAGCCTTGTCGCTTCACTCTGTCCTGGCCCACCAGGAGAACGACGACTCAGGCTGCTGGTCATTGACTTCAGAACAACGTTTAATACGATCATTCTCTAGGGGCTGGTGGAGTAGCTGTCCTCACTGGGACTTAACGACCCTCTCTGTAATTGGATCTTGGACTTCCTAATGGAAAAACCGCAGGGTGTCTGGGTTGGTAGCAGAATATCAAGCACCATTACGCTGAGCACTGACACACTTCAGGGCTGTGTGCTCAGGCCGCTCGCGCTCTTGCTACTGACCCACGACTGCTTCGTCAGACCCAGCTCCAACAGCGTCATCAAGTTTGCAGATGACGCAACAGTAGTTGGACTCATCAGCAACAACAATGAGTCACACGACAGAGACGAGGTGGAAAATCGCGCGATATGGTGTGAGTGTAACAACCCGAGTCTCAACATGGACAAGACGAAGGAGATGATCATGGACTTCAGGAGGACCAGGATCGTCCACTCTCCTCTACACATCAACAACTCTGCAGCAGAGAGAGTGGAAGGCACCAGGTTCCTTGGTGTTCACTTAACTAGTGGCCTATCGGGGACACTCAACATCCCCTCACTTGTTAGGGAGGCGCAACAGCGATTCCACTTCCTGAGAAGACTGAAGGGGGCAAGGATACCAGCCACCATTATATCAATCTTCTGCAGGAGCTCTATCAAGAGTGTCCTAGCCGGCTGGATCACAGTGTGGTACGGTTGGTTCAGAGAAATGAATCAGAGGTCAATACCTAGGACCAGAAGAGTGGATCACTGGAAGCTCACTCCCCACCATCAATGTGATGTTACGAGTTTGCTGTCTAAAAAGAGCACACAAAATCATTGAGGACCCCTTCTACCCTGCACATGGCATCTTTCAGATGCTTCCATGGGGAAGAGATACAGGAGGATTAGAGCCAGCATCACCAGGCTGAGAAACAGCTTCTTCCCACGGACAGTGAGAATGTTGAACAACCAAAGGAACTGCTCACACTAACCATCTGAGATTCTTATTTATACAAAACAATATTTATTTTTTATAGATATACTACTGTATTGGGAAGGGTTGTGTGTAACAGTACTGCTCCCTACCTAGTCAGAGAACACACCAGCTGCCAATCAACGTTTGGTTCCACTCCACCCATTAATGCACATCATGTAAATTACCTGGACGGGACTTGGCCTTGGGCCATTGGCTGTAGTAATTGGATTAACCCTCCTGGCACCAAGCCATTGGTCCCCTGGAAATAATCTGCACTGGAGCCTCCAGCACTATAAAGGTGCCATGTGCTCTTTGTTCTCCCTCTTTGCCAGCTTGGGACCATCCTGCTTCACTCCAGGCCTAGAACTGTGGAAGGGTGCTGGAGAAACTGTTGGTAAGATGTGCACTGTTAAATGGGTTGAGAGTGTTTAATTAGTGTCCCTAGTAGCATAGATCCGGGCCTGCACTGAGTCAAGGGTGGTGGGACATCATAGTGATTTTTCCCTGATCACTGTATGTACCAGTTCATTGTGTGTGTGGGTGCGTGTGTTGCATCAGTTACCATTTCCCGCAATTGCCTTCTGTAAATAAAATAGTTCCCCATCAAAACTATTCAGAGTCCAAACCTGTTTCCTCACTCACAACAATTATTTGTCCTGAATATGTATTATTTCTCTAGTGCATTGTGTCTGGTTGCTGTTATGTGAGTGGTTAAGGGAAGGTTGAGAATCACTGCTCTAGACCCAATTGTTACTGAAATATTTTGCTTGAGAAAAACTGTCATTGGCCCATTCCCTTTGGAGTTATGAAACCCTGTACATAACGAGTCAATTAGGGACGATGAAAACAGTGGTTTTCAAACTTTTTCTTTCCACCCATATCCCACCTTAAGCAATCCCTTACTAATCACTGAGCACCGATGGCATAGGGATTACTTCAAGTGTTATGTGAGTGGGAAGAAACAGTTTGAGAACCACTGCATAACAGCAACACTCATAGGTCGAGCAGCATGAGTGGGAGAATGAGAATGGTCAATATTTCGAGAGGAAACTCTTCATCTGGAATCCTCTTGGAGGTTTTTGACCCGAAGTGACGACCATTCTTTCACTCCCACTGACTTTGCTTGACCTGCTGAGTCCTCCAGCACTTTGTGTGAGGCTCTATAATCCAACATCTGCAGTCTCCTTTGTTTGCACCGCGAATGCACACGAAGAGGTAATGTTAAAACTGTAGCTCCATCAAGAGAGAGAAGCAAAAGCGTCCCTTCAGAGACACCGAGTGATCCCACCACCTCCTCTGAAGTCCCTGCCTCCTCCACACTTGTAACCTCCGTAGCCGTATGGCCTCCTGCCTGGTTCAGTGGTGATCCCAAGTTCCAGCTATCCGAGTCACCCTCCTTAGCTCCTGGTTCTCAATGAGGAATCTGTCAGCACAAAAGATGCCTTAGGAGCTCTGCCTACCATTGGCACCATCACATTCTGGCCCTGATACCCAGTTCCTTTGAGCCAGACTCCATCAGCCCACTGTCTGTTGTGAGCCGCTCTGTCTCCAGCAGCCTATGGCCTGATGTGAGTCCTTCAACCTCCAGCAGTCCACAGCCTGGTGTGAGTTCCTCAGTCTCCAGTCACCCACACCCTGGAATGAGTCTCAGTCTCCAGCCGCCTGTTGTGAGCCACTCAGTCTTCAGCATTCAGGAGCCCACACCTTAATTCGAGTCATCAGTCTCCAGCAGCCTACAGCCTAGTATGAGCCCCTCAGTCTCCATGTCCCTCGTTGGCCCACTGCTGTGGTCTCCCACCCTATAAGGTCCTCTCCCTGCTTCTCCTTCTTGTCGAGAGAAGGGGGAGTGTTCTCCCCCTCTGACCCCACCCCGCTGCTCTTTCGGAACAAACCCCCTCAAGTTCTGTACGGCTGAGTGTGGGCACTGATGTCCTGCGTCCGGGGACATCAATCCTTCAAAAGTGGTCCACTGCTGACCCCTTTCCACAGGCGGGTTAAGCCTGCCGGAGGTGGAGGGAGGCCACTGGAAGACTGAGGACATGTTCCCCTGTTCTTCCTTCCCCCAACTGCACCATCTGCAGCAGCTTCAAGCTATTTTATCCCTAAAAATAAATGTATTCACAATAAAACAAAGTATAAAGGAAAACTATGAAAATTCTTTCCCTATCCTGGGCATCACATACATACTGAGCATCATCTACATGCACCCCATTGCTGTACCATGTTATATTCATCCTATATTTGCTGTGTAGTACTGTTGCCATGAAGGGGTCAAGCCCAAAATGTTGATTTTGTTCCTTTATCTTTCCTATACACAGTTTGACCTTCTGAGTTTCTCCAGCGTTGTGTTTTTTTTTTACCTCAATCACAGTATCTGCACATTTTCGTGTTTTACTACTGTAGTGGCCCCTTGTTGCTTCTCCTCCCTCCGTCAGCATCAAGCCGGTGTCAGAAAGGTGGGGGCACGGTGGGGGGCAGGGGGGGTGGTGTGGAATGCACAAACGCAGAAAGCACAGCTCGCCTTGAAACTGAAACGGAGACATGTCTGGACACACTGAGGGTTTTGTTCCTTGCATTCCTGGCTGTTTCTAAAATATTTTTCTAAATTTAGACATACATCACGATAACAGGCCATTTCGCCCCACGAATCGGTTCCGCTCAATTTACACCCAATTACCCTACACTCCCGGTACGTTATCTCACCTGAATTCTGGTGTTGGGTGCCTGAAATAGAGCCCCAATCCCTCACTATGACAAGCAGAGAGGGGGAAAAAAAGAAATTAATTGATTAAACTGTTCATCATAAGATGGAGGATCAGAATTAGGCTATTCAGCCCATCAAGTCTGCTCCACCATTCAAATCATGGCTGATGTACTCTCCCCCAAACCACTGATACCTTCACCTGTCAACCTCCACCAATGACTTGGCAAGCACAGCCATTCTTGACAATGAATTCCTATCAATGAAGCCCTCCATCTCCCATGCATCTGCCCTCACTCCATTCCCACCCCCACCCCCCATATCATAACAGGGATAGGGTCCCCCTAGCTTTTACCCTAGCATCCTTCCAGCCTCAACATCCAATATACCATTGTCCCAATACGGGACACGTTCTCTCCTCCCCGCCCCTTTTCAATTTCCGCAGGGACCGCTCCCTCCAGGCCTCACTTGTCCAATCGTCCCTTACCACTAATCGCCAGGCACTTACCCCCAGCTTCCCCCCCGCCCCCATGAAGTGCTACACCTGCTCCTCCTCCCTCACCACCTCCTCTACATTGAGGAGAATGGATGCAGATTGGGAGATCGTTTCTTTGAGCACATTTGCTCTGTCTACTCCAACATCCAGAATTTCCCAGTAGCCAGCCACTTCAATGTCCTCAGGTTACTACCAGGTCGAGGCCAGCTGTAAATTGAAAGAACAACATCTTGTTTTCCGTCTTGGCAGTCTCCAGCCGGAGAGCATCAACAACAGCTTCTCCAGTTTCCAGTAACCTCTCCCCTTGCTTTTTCTACCCATCTGCTGTCCCCATTCTCCTTTATCTCTCTGACCCCACCCCTCCTTCCCCTCCTCCACCTGTCCTCCCAACCTGTCACCCATACCATCCTTCTTCCAGCCTCCCACCCTCTTCCCTTCTTATCACCTATCAGAGGTAATCTTCCTCAGCTCTCTGCCTTGTCCTCCTAACATCTCTTAGATTACTTTTTTTCTGCTTTGTCCTCCCTTCCCATCTAAATCACCAGTCACCTGCCTGATGAAACATTTTCCCTCGAAATGTTGATCATCTTCTGCCATTCGTGAGTTCCTCCAGCTCTCTGCGTGCTATCCCTGCTCCACGCGGTCTTTTATCAATAAAGGGATCGCCTCACAGGCAATTCATAAGAGAGTTTGTCAACTGGTATTTGTCGGCATTTTCAAATAACAATTATTAGGGCAATTTCCCGTTAGCAAAGATTAAAGACATCATTCGAATAAACATCTCTTGAAAGAGTTGATTGTGAGATGAGAATTACACATCTCAACACATATCTATGTTCCCAACATTCACTTTAAAACGACAAAAAAAAACACTGATGTTTAGAAATAATGCAGAACTATTACTACCTTAACTAGTTGTCAAATTATTGCACGAGCAGTAACCCTGTCAGACAGACGTCAGCTCTGTAGATAGGCTATCACCCTCTGTAATTAGATTCAGGCCATTAAACCACCAGCAATCACTGGAGTCACAAACTGACAGCACTATCCAAAACCAAAGGGGGAAGATTATTGCAGATGTGTCTACCCTACAGTCAGTCAATAACTTCCTTCAAAAACACTGCCATTACAAGGGAAACATCAATATCAAAAATGTCAATCAGGCACTTACAGCACTTGCTTCTCCTTTTAGTTATAAAATCAAACTCTAGGAAGTACTCATTCCACCGCTTCGGATGGAAGGACCTGATACCGTGCTGTATCTCAACATCAAAATTTAATTTAAAAAAAATTAAACAAGGCAGCATGTTAGTAAAGTGGTCAGGGCAATGCTATAACAGCAGCAGCAACTCAGGTTCGAATCTGGTACTGTCTGGTTTCCTCCCAACTTTCAAAACTGTATGGGGATTGTAAGGGCATTTGGGTGGCATGGACTCGGGGGACAGAAGGGCCTGTTAGCGTCCTGTATGCCTTAATTTAAAATTTAAGGGCTGAGAGCTTCAAAAGAACACATTGATCTCTTACCCACACATTTTAAACTTCAAAAACTAGAAAAAGACCTTCTCACCTCCACACACACATGGACCCTGTGCCCTAATAGTGCTCCATGGCGGGGAAGGGGAGAGAACCCAATTTGGAGCATCAGCAGAGACCGGACAGGAACTTACATTATGGACCAGGACACGCGAAATTGCTGACTTTCGATGAGTCGTCAACCTTTGACCCTCTTTTGTTTCCATACTCATTAATCTCCTGGCTCAACAGATGGCCAGTTTCCTGTCCAATCCCACTGAAGAATAGCCTGATGCAAACACCATTGTGCTCCTTTTCACATGGTTAAAATTAATTCTACTGCATTGTGTCTATTTCCTGAACTACTTTTCACATTTTTGTGGCATTTAGTAGTGTTACAAGGATTGTAAATGAATAGATAATAACCAATCAAGAGATTGGCAACAAGGAAGTATCAGTAATTATTCATGATGAAACAAACAGATTCCTTTTGGTTCTATTGCATGTGGAATATTGATAAAGGCCAAAGTGAAACTTTTAGAAGATAGTTAACAAGCCTGTTCAACTTTCTCAAATCCAGATCCCACATATATGTGAGCACTTACATAGAGTATATTGTTGGCTTGCTACAAACTCAGCTTTCTCCTTTTTTTTTGAGTATTTTATTTTTCGTTTTCAATCAATGAACAAGGAGATAACATTATTGACTGTGACAGAATCTATCAATATCTCCCAGCAATCAACATACATGTGGTGTTTCTCCCCCTCCCATTCCCACCCACCCCCATCAAAAAGAATACAAGGGAAAGAAAGAAAAAAATGAAAAAAAGCAGAAAGATAAGAGAAGCTGGATGTGGTGCCCATAGAGGCTGTGGAGTCATCCCCTTATATAATTACCTTCATTAATCCATCTATTGGTAGATCTCTGAATGTCTTTTTATCGGAGTGTGGCTACAGTCGTGCTCCCATGTACGAAGGATATTGCTGCCATATTTTAACAAAGGTGCTGTGTTGGTTTCTAAGATTATATGTAATTTTATCCATGGAAATACAGCTATGCATCTTGGTAATCCATTTACTGATAAGAGAGGAGTCAGGCTTCCAGATCATTGCTATGCATTTTTTTTGCTATAAAGAAATAAATACGAGTTGAATTGGGAATTTGGTTCATTTCTAGCTTATGTCCATAAGGTTCCCCAGTGGATACAACGTTGGATCCGGTAGAAAGGTTACCCTCGTTATGCTGGTTAGTATGTCAGCCAAATCCTGCCAAAGTGGGACCAGGCTGCGTGAACGAAACTCAACTTTCTCTTGATCACAGGAGTAGAAACCCTCTCTGATTGCACTTCTCGACAAAGCTTCCAGCTTACCTGTGCATCAGTGAAAGCAGAAGGAAATCGCACACTCTTTCTACTGCACGTTATTCTTCACAAATTGGAGAAAAGCCCCAACCTGCTATCAAATTTGGTGGAGTTTGGATGGTTGGCAAAACCGTGTGTTGCCTTAATCAGGACGTGTCAGCACTAAGATGAATTTGAGATATTGGAGCATGCAGTGGTATCAATTAACTTGATCCACCTGCTTTTGCACAACTTTGGTTGTAAGATACATTTTTTTTGGACAAACAGCACAGTAACAGGCCATTTCAGCCCACGAGTCCGTGCTGTCCAATTACACCCAATTAACCTACACCCTCGGTATGTTTTGAACAATAGGAGGAAACCAGAACCCCAGGGGAAAACCCATGCAGACATGGGATGAATGTACAAACTCCTCACAGACAACGCAGGATTCGAATCTCAGTCCCAATCGCTGGTGCTGTAAAGGTGTTGCACTAACTGCTACGCCAACCGGGCCACCCCATCTTCGGTTTGCAAATCCCAGTCAGATTTGAAGGAGACCTGAAGTTGTCCAGTACATCTCAGAGAAAATTGTCCCCACCATCAAGAACATCTACATGGAACCATCGGAGAGCAGTAGCAGTCATCAAGGATCCACACCACCCAGGACGTGCTCTTTTCTCGCTGATGCCATCAGGAAAGGGATATAGGTGCCACAGGACTCTTATATCCAGGTTCAGAAACATTTGCTACCTCCCAACAATCAGACTCCTAAACAAAACTCAATCAGAGGCTTATTTAAGGACTTTGCACATTATTTATGACTGAATATTTATATTTTCTGTAGTGGAAATCAGTTTGTTTACAATTCTACCTTTTGCATACATATCTTTCTTCTCGAGTACAGTTTACAATAACTGATAAGTGGAAATTCTGCCTGGCCCGCAGGAAAAAGAATCTCAGGGTTATAAGTGATGTCATGTCTTCTTTACAATAAATTTGAATTTTGAAATGGAGAAATGTAAATCAAGTGTTTCAACATCCAGCAAGCAGGAGAACGTCTGAAACTGGTGTGAAAAAAAACCATCCAGACGTCTGCACCACTTGCCACACAGTTGAAAGGCAAGTGTCAACACTGAAAAGCTAATTATCAGGGAACTGTCTGATCCAGCAGATCATTTATAGCTCAGTAGAAATACCTTTGTTACCCAGCTTGCATGTGAATAAATCAATGGTCAATTGAGTTATTTCACACCGTCCATTTACTTCTATGACAATGTTACCCCATTTCAGCTCCACCATCTCCAGAAAAGAATCCACCATTTAACTCAGTTTCAATGATTTTTGTAGACACCTCATGAAAAAATGATAACCAAAACAAATTGTTGTATTATAAATAACCAAGCAATTTGTATCACCAACATTACTCAAGGTGTGAATATCAGGCAGGATAAAGAGGAGGACTACCTGGTGTAAGGTTAAATACTCCCTTGTGCTCTTTTAAAATAGTCTTGTTTTCATACAACTTGCAATCTAAGAGTTGAGCTGGTGCCAGTAAAGGCACAGCACTTTGGAATCAGGGTCACTCACTGTATCTGTGGCCTCCTCAACATCGGTGAGACTGGACGCAGACTGGGAGATTGCTTCATTGAGCACCCTCGCTCTGTCCGCTGGAATAGCAAGGGCCTCACTCCCAGTGGCCAGCCATTTCAATGTCACACGCCATTCCCACACCAACAAATCAGTTCATGGCCTTATATGCTGCCAAACAGAGGCCTCCCGCAATTGGAGGAACAGTTATACTCTGCGAACATGCGGCTTTAACATCCACTTCTCCAATTTCTGTTAATCCCCTCCCCTGTCTGTCTCTCTCTCCGTCCTTTCCTCCAGCTTTTCTCACCCTTTCCTATCAGAGACCTACCCCCTGCCCCAATCACTTCAGCTTTTTTCTCTTCTACTCTCCCACCCATGACCTCTTAGCCTGTGCTTCTCCCCTTGCTCCTTCCTCCCACCCCCCCACCTATTTACTCAGGCATCTGTCTGTTTATTTTCTTAGACCTGACGAAGGGCCCAGGCCCAAATCGTTGATCACCCTTGACTTCCTTTGGAGACTGCGTGACCTGCTGAACTTCTCCAGCACGCTTATGCATTGCACTCATCCCCAGCATCTGTACCCTTTCTTGTTTAACTTGAAATCAGGATGTCTCTGCAGAATCTCCACAAATTTACTGAGATTAGGGTCTCTGATCATTATCTAGTCCTTCCTTGGAAGGTTGAATCTTGTGCAATATAGTCAACCACATCATCTCACACATCAGCACCTCCCCTGAGCTTTCCATGAAAATTAAGATGAAAAACATCTTGGCTTCTAATAATGCACAAAGTTCTTTGCCATTTATGAAAATATTTGCAAAATATATTGACCAACTTTATCAGTTATAAGAGATCTCAGTTTTCTTTGTGGCTGAGCACAGTTCAGTCAACCCCCACTTTATGCTCAGAGGTCAGAAGTGAAGAACCAAGTTGGATTCCTGCAGCACAGCTGACCAGCAATGTCTGATGGAAAATATCCTTCCACTGGGATGTGGAGGCCTCTCATCCACTAGTTCAGCTCACCCTGACCTGACCTTGTCAACCAATGTCTCAGTGAAGGGTCCTGACTAAAAGCATCCGCTGATCATTTCTCTCTGTGCACGCTACCGGATCCTCCGAGTCCCCTCTGCAGTTTGATGTTTGAGCATCCATTCTATGCATTACCTGAATCAAAAGCTTCTTTTTCATCTCGATACTTCAGTACCAGATGTGGTATTTCACAATTAGATAACTGCAACCTCTCCAGAATAATGTAGTCACTGCACTGATACTAGTCCAGCGTCAGCAAGGATCGGACACAGACAGAAATCTCAATAATTGATTTATAATCTTTCAAATCAGCGGTGAATGTGATGAAGATTAGTTCTTGCTTTGTACTGACAATGGCAATTTACCTTTTTTGCTGGGTGGCCAATCCCACATTGTGATCCAAGAGCAATCTGGAAGGAGAGGAAAGCAATGAAATTTTCATCAGAAATTTGCTACACTTATTAAAAAGCCAGTAACAAAATGAAAAGAAAATTACTCAGAAGACATCTGTGCAAAGTGAAGGGAGAGAAGTTTAGGGGAGACATCGGGGCAAATTTTTTTTTATGCACAGAGAGTTGTGGGTGCCTGGAATGCCTCATCAGGGGCAGAGGTGGAGTCTGAAACATTAGGGGCGCTCAAGAGAGTCTTATCCACACGGATGGAAGAAAAGCAGAGAGTTATGGGGTAGGGAGGGTTTAGTACTTTTCCTTTAGGAATATATGGGTCAGCACAACATCAAGGGCTGAAGGGTGTGTACTGCGCTGTAGTGTTCTATGATCAACCCTCCATGTTCCTGGCAATGAAGAGTGAAAGGAGTCTTCTCACTATCACTGGAGAACAAAAGCTGAATGGGGGCATGTTTGCAGATGTGATCAGATGAAGGGAACACCAATCCGGAGGTGGCAAATTAAATCACAAGGACACCATTAAACAAAGACCAAACTGATGGAGCAGTATCTCCAAACCTCTTGTCCCCAAATGGACCTTAAAATATAGAGGAATCATTGAGCAACATGATCATGTTCACCATAAAGAGCCTGTTCTTTATAATAAGTGTATTTCTCCCACTAAAATCATTGCAAGGTATGATGTTTACTTTATAACGCCTCATGTATGCATCATGGTTGAAGTTTGGAGTTGATCATTTTGTTCAAGGTTGGGTTTCCTTGTTAACATGTAAGACTTGATGTACTTGAACAACCAGATTTAAGTGCAGTGGCTTGGAAGCTTCGCAAAAACTATGATGCTTTAGACCATTATCAGCTGGCTGAATTCTAACCTTCGCTGATCACCAGTCTTGCTGAGCTCCTGCTTAGCTGAGCCAAGCAGAGCAATTGACCAGAAATCAATTGCTTACAAAAGTAACTGTATGACAGAATCGAAATTCAATTTATTCGCATAGTAATAAAACAGTGTCGTATTGCATGAAATTTCTTTTTGCCTGCTGCAAGGCAGACAGATTCGCCAATGGCAGGAATTACCTAAGTGCCTCTTACAGTCAGAGAGAGAGAGAAGCAAAAGAGATCTCTTCCCCCCCCACCCCACCGAGTCACTGAGTGTCTATAGATATGCCTCCCGTGCTTCCGCAGCCCCCGCAGCCACACAGAGTCCAGTCCAAACCATTGGCGACCCGAGCTCCAGCTCCAAACCTTCAACACGGTCAGGAACCCTCTAGCGCCCTCAGCACTTCCTTACATCCTGGTTCCTGTACCTAGTATCCCTCCAGCCAATTTGAGCCAGTCTCCAGCAGTCTGCAGCCTGGCGCAAGTCTTCCGACAGCAGTTGCCAAAACCCACAGCTTCCGCGGGTTCCTCGCCTCGAGTCACCAGCAGCCCACTGCGTGCACTGGTCCCTCACCCGCAGATCCCCCTCACTGGTCCACCGCCGTGGTCACCATCCCCGTGGGTCGTCTCCTCTGCTTTTTCCTCTCAAACGGTGCAGTCTGCAGCCCCTCGTGGCTGCTGCCGATTAATAGGCGCTGCCATCTCCAGCGCTGACCCGCCGTCGTGGGATTTTGACAAAAACCACTGTTGGCTCCCTCAAAGCCTGTGCAGAGCTGACAACAGTCAAATGGGTGGCTGAACCTCACAGGAGAACTGCATCTCCTCTCCCTTGTTCGCCACAGGTCCGCACCAGCGTTACCACTACAGCGGCTCCGACAGCGCTTCCATTCTCATACATTCAATCCATTTCCGTATCCATGGGATTTACCTACTTCCTCGTCACACCAATATATTTTTGAACAAACTGCTCAACTACATTTATTGGCAAGTTTTAATATGTTCTTTTGAAAATAGTGTGAACTTCACTTGACCTGCTGAAAAGTCACAGTTTTTCATAGCATATGACAATGTCGCTTACAGTTAAACAGACAGGCAGAAAATAGGCCCAGAAAACCTCTGGGCTGCAGGCCCACAAACACACGTACACGGACACACGAACAAAAGCCCAAGCTGGAACGTACGCCATACAAATGCCTGGCCAAGTCTCTCAAAGAGAAGAACGAGCAGAGCCAATGAAGGGCTGTGAGAAATTGAGCAGAACAACATCCTCTTAGGCACCGGAGCACCTGCAAATGGTCCGAGGTATGGGGGTTCGGGATCAAGATGGCAGTTGTTGGCAGCAACCCTTCTTTGAACATACCGAGGGAAAGCGGCAGACAGTAAGTCTCCTCTAAGGATAGATCAGAATTCTGCAAACTACAAGAAGGGCAAAACATTTTTCAGCATCCATGAGCTACAATATCACTGACATTAAACAAAGAAATAAAAATGGAGGTCAATGGGATGAGGCAGAATAGCAGATCAGCACAGACCCGATGGGTCAAAAGGTTGGTTTCTGTGCAGGAATTCTTGAATTCCAGTATTATCCACAAAACATCTATAAAGCAAATGTGAATTATACATATTTTGGTCACTTTTACATTTAGACATATGCAACAGTAACAAGGCCCTTCTGGCCCGCAAGCCCCCGATGCCCAAATACACCCAATTGATCCACACCCCAAACATTTTTGAAAGGTCAAAGGAAACCAGAGCACCCAGAGGAAATTCATGCATGCCCAGGCCATAACACCCCCACCACCCTGTTTCACAGATGAGGTGGTATGCTTTGGATCTTGGGCAGTTCCTTTACACCTCTACACCAGGGGTGTCAAACTCAAATTCACGGAGGGCCAAAATTAAAAACTTGGACTAAGTCGAGGGCCGAACTAAATATTTATTGAAAATTTTCAACAACATCTGCATGTTTTCTCTTCTTTCAACTGACAGTGATCCCAAACGTACTGCTAAAGCAACAAAGGAGTTTTTCAAAGCTAAAATCCGGAAAATTCTTGAATGGGCATGTCAGTCACCCAGTCTAAATCCAAATGAGCTTGGCTTCCAAGGGCTGAAGAGAAAACTTCAGGGGAAAAATTGCCAAAACAAGTGGGAGCTGAAGATGGCTGCAGTAGAGACCTGGCAGAGCATCACCAGAGAAGATACTCAGCGCTTGGTGATGATGATGAATCACAGACTTTAAGCAGTCATTACATGTAAGGGATATGCAACAACATACCAAACATGACGACTTTAATATACACACCATTGTTATCCTAACTATTATGGTGCCCTGAAATGGGGAAATACGAATTAAAACGTGCTGAAATTTCTACATGGTCAAAACCAAAATGTTATACACATAACATTGAATAAAATCTGGAACATGCAGTTTCATCACATGTGAATTGTTTGATTACAAATTTATAAACGGGGAAAATAAAGGAAAAAGTGTCTTTGTCCTAAACTGTGTGTGTGTGTGTGTGTGTGTGTGTGTGTGTGTGTGTGTGTGTGTGTGTGTGTGTGTGTGTGTGTGTGTGTGTGTGTGTGTGTGTGTGTGTGTGTAACATGTTCCTTACTGTTTCCTTACATTGTACATGTCCAGTCAGATGATAATAAACAAACTTCAAACTTTACACTTTCCTTACATGAGGATAATGTACTCAGGCTGTCAGGAGACTCAGCTCTCCACAAGAGATCCAAGTACTAACTCTGTAAGGCCAATGAAGCAAGCCGAGGCCAGAGAGAACATCACAGATACGAGGCGACAATGGCTGGGCAATAATCTGATCACGGAGTACAAAGCAAAGCCCAACACCACAACAATCCCTGTCGAGTTAAATATGCTCTCTACTCACTTCAAACAGAGGTGACAATGAACATCATGAAGTGCTTTGAGATGTGGTCGTGGTTCACATCAACCACAGCCTTCCAGTCAGACTCGGCCTACTTCAGTTTGTCCACCACCCAAACAGATCCACGGCAGATGCCATCTCCCTGGCTCTCTACTATCTGCCGACTGTTCATCGACCACAGCTCTGCTTTAAACGCCATAGTCCCAGCAAACTCATTCCCAAACTTTGGGAACTAGACATCAGTGGCCCATCTGCTACGGGATCCTTCACGTCCTGTCTAACAGACCTCAATCAGTGAAGATATGCTTTTTGATCACACTCAACACCCACACTACACACCCTCCACACAACTGTATAGCTAAATATCATTCCAATCCACTGTTGACACCACAGTCGTGGTCTGGGTATCAAATAACAATGAATGGAGAAAAGAGATTGAAAGTGTGGTGGCATGGTGCCAAGATAACAGCCTATCAATGTCAATAAAATTATGATCACCAACTTCAGGCGAAGTGAAGAGAGTCCTCTCCATATCAATGGCAATGAAGTGGAAAGAGTACATGGCTTCAAGCTCTGTGGAATAAATATCTCTGATGACTGACTGACGACAAGCACATTGAAAGAAAGATCGCAAAGGGCAGCAAGCACCAACCTTTCTACTTTCTGAGAGGACTAAGGAAGTTTGGCACATGCCACCCCACCCCATTCCATCCCTCAACAACTTTTTTCCGGGGCACAATCGAGAGCAGATTTGCTGGATGCATCACAGGAAGTGGGACAGGAGCTGCTCTGCTCAAGATCAGAAGATGCAGAAGGTGGTGAATGCAGCTCAGATCATCACACAAACTTCCATCCCCTCCATGGGCTCCATCAACAATCTCCTGATGCCTGAAGGACCCATCACAGCCTGGACAAACTCCTCCCATCACTCAAAGCACACAGTAACAGGCAAAAAAGACAGTTTCTTCCCTGCAGCCATCGGGCTCACTTCTGTCCATGGCCCCAGAGAAGATACTCAGTGCTTGGTGATGACTATGAATCACAGACTTTAAGCAGTTATTGCATGTAAGGGATATGCAACAAAGTACCAAACATGACGACTTTAATATACACATCATTGTTGTCCTAACTATTATGGTCCCCTGAAATGGGGAAATGTTAATTAAAAAGTGCTGAAATTTCTACAAACCTAGATCACCCGTAAAATGGAGGAACGCCTAATTTTCCATCTCGCCACTCTCTAGCTGGATGGCATTAGCGTCGACTTCTCCAAATTCTGCTGGTCTGCTCCCCGTCCTTCCTCTCAGTTCTCTGTCCCTCCATCTATCCACCTTCTTCCCTCTCCATTCACAGAGCCATTCCCCTCTTCCCTTGTTTTCAGGTGTGCCCTCCCTCCCTCCTCCATCTATTACCTGTGGGACTGTGCCCCTCCCTTTACCCTCAACCACCCACCATTTTGTCCATTGCTTGATGAAGGGCTCAAGCCTGAAACATTGGCTATGCGTCTTAATTTTTGCTGTATAAAGTATGCTCTTTGACATGCTGAGTTTCTCCAGCTTTGTGTTTTCAACTTCAACTATGGTGTCTGCACATGTTTTACAACTGGGTTTCTGAATGAACCCCACAGTGTTCTCACGTTGCCCTTGCTTGGTCCAAATTGATCTTTCTTTTCATTATCATGTCACATGTGGTCTTTACACAGCTGTATGAACGTGAAAGATAGTCCGCTAGACTAATTGCAGAAGAAGCCTTCTCATTGCACTTGGTGTAATGTGATAAATAAGCTGAAACAGAACCCAGCTGAGTTCAGTAAACCCAACAGCAACTCAGTGTCGACTCACAGACTTTCTGTGTGCACAGCTCAGAAACACTGCCCCAAATTTCATGAAAATAACTTCAGCTTTCAGGTTTTAAACCATTGACTGATTCTTCAGTGGAACATTTGCAAAAAAACTAATTCTTAAAATTTCCAGAGAGCCCATACGCTTTTCATCAGACCAGGTAGTCTATAACAGTGGATAATGGCTCATTTGATATCCTAACATTATAAGTCCAATGCAGTGAAATTTTAAGCTTTCAGGTCATCCAACCTATGAAATTAAATTTCCAATATCTGTAGCTAAGGGCAACTCTATTTTAACAAGGAGATATTCTTAGAAGAAACTTCTGTAGTCCATCAGATGGTGAACTTCTTCCCAGAGGTGTAATTGTTTACCATATTGAATGACCTGATTACAAACGATTATCTGCGCCAAAACATTCCTCATGTGAATTTTTACACTTAGACATACCGCACGGTAACTGGCCCACAAGTCAATGCTGCCCAATTTACACCCCATTAACCTACAAGCCCCGGTACGTTTTGAACGATGGGAGGAAACCGGAGCCCCCAGGGAAAACCCACACAGATGTGGGGAGAACGTACAAACTCATTAGAGACAGCGTGGGATTTGAACCCAAGTCCCGCTTGCTGGTGCTGTAACGCCGTTGTGCTAACCGTTACTCCAATTGCTGTGCCCCTGAGGTAAGCAGCTCAGTTTCAATCTGCCTACAATTTACAAAACCAGGACCCAATTGCTTTGCTTTGCTGAGATATTCTGGCGTGAAAACATTAATGGGAGTATATTATATCCATCAAATGGCCTGAGGGAATTAGAGGAGCAAATCTGTAAGAAGATTGCATATATGTGTAATAAACATAAGATAGTAGTTACAGGAGATTTCAACTTTCCGCACATTAACTGGGACACCCATACGGTAAGAAGGTTGCATGTGGTAGAGTTTGTTAAGTGTGTTCAGGAAAGTTCAATATGTGTGTTCAATACGTAAAAGAACCAACTCGAGAGGGGGCAGTATTGGATTTCCTATTAGGGAACGAGATGGGTCAGGTGACAGAGGTTTGTGTTGGGAAACACTTTGGGTCTAGTGATCACAATACTATTAGTTTAAGGCTGTTAATCGAAAAGATAGAGATGGGCCAAAGGTTAAGATTCTTGATTGGAAGAAAGCAAATTTCAAGGAGATTGGGATGATATCTTCAGGGAAGTATTTAGCAGATAAATGGAGGATTATTCAAAGGAGAAATTCTGAGAGCACAGAATTAGTATGTCCCTGTGAGGATTAAAAGAAAGGTTAGAAACTTTAGGGAGCTTTGGTTTTCAAAAGATATTGGGAACTTGGTTCAGAGGAAGAAGATTTGTACAACAGGTATTAACAGCAGGGAATAAATGAATTGCTTGAGGAATATAAGGTGTGCAAAAAAAAAAGAAAGAAATTTGAAAGGCTTAAAGGAGATATGAAGCTGCTTTGGCAGGCAAAGTAAAAATAAATCCAAAGGGATTCTATAGGTACATTAAAAGTGAGGGATAAAATTGGATCCCTTAAAGATGAGGGGGGTAGGCTCCGTGAGAGGTCAGAGGAGCTGGGAGAAATTTAAATGATTTTTTTTTTCTTCAGTATTCACTAAGGAAAAGAATATTGAGCCAGATGAAGTGAAGAAATATGGTAGGGAGGTCATGGATAATATAAGGATTAATGAGGAGGTAATGAAATATTAGAAAAGATCAAGGTGAATAAATATCAAGCTCCTGACAAAATATTCCCTAGGACCTTGAGGAAGGGTAGTGAACAAATAGTGGGGGCATTGACAGAAATATTTAAAATGTCACTGGCCACAGGGGAAGTGCCAAAGGACTAGAGGGTGGCTCATGTTGTTCCACTATTCAAAAAAGATCCAAAAGTAAACCTGGTAATTATAGGCCTGTAAGTCTGACGTTGGTGGTGGGTAAATTAATAGAAAGTGTTCTTAGCGATGGTATATACAACTATTTGGAAAGGCAGCGATTGATTCGGAGTAGTCAGTATGGTTTTGTGTGTGGGAGATCATGTTTAACAAATCTTATCGAGTTTTTTGAGGAGGTTACTAAAAAGGTTGATGAGGGAAAGCCAGTGGATGTTGTCTATTTGGACTTTAGTAAGGATTTTGATAAGATTCCCCATAAAAGGTTAGTAAGGAAGGTAGAAGCATTAGGTATTAATGATGAAGTAGTGAAATGGATTCAGCAATGTTTGGATAGGAAATGCCAGAGAGTAATGGTGGCTAATTGTTTGTCGAATTGGAGGCAGGTGACGAGTGGAGCGCCTCAGGGATCGGTACTGAGTCCACTGCTGTTTGTCATGTATATTTATGATCAAGATGATAGGATGGCAAATTGGATTAGTAAATTTGCAGATGATACAAAGGTTGGCGGTGTGTGGACAGCGAGGAAGATTATCAAAGCTTACAGGGTGATATAGAAGAGTGGGCTGAAAGATGGCAGATGGAATTCAATACTAATAAGTGTGAGGTGCTACATTTTGGTCGGACTAATCAAAGTGGTAGACAACTGAGGAGACATGGTACATAATTCCCTGAAAGTTGAATCACATGTGGATAGTGTGGTGAAGAAGGCATTTAGTCTGTTGGCTTTCATAAATCAGAGTATAGGATACAGGAGTTGGGATGCTTTGTTGAAATTGTATAAAGCATTGGTGAGGCCAAATTTGGAATATTGTGCGCAGTTTTGGTCGCCAAATTACAGGAAGGATATAACAGAATAGAGAGAGTGCAGAGGAGGTTTACAGAATGTGCCGGGGTTTCAGGGTGTGAGTTACAGGGAAAGGTTGAGCAGGCTGGGACTTTATTCCCTGGAGCATAGAAGATTGAAGGTATTCAAAATTATAAGGGGAAAGATAGAGTCAATGTGGATAGGTTTTTTCCATTGGGAGTGGGGGAGGTTCAAACAAGAGGGCAAGGATGGAAAGTAAAAGGGGAAAAGTTTAGGGGAAACATGAGGGAAATTTCTTCACATGAGGGTGGTGGGGGTATGGAATGAAATTCTGGCAGAGGTGGTAGAAGCAAGATTGATGTTAATATTCAAGGAAAGATTGGATAGGTATATGGACGGCAGAAGTGTGGAGGATTATGGGCCGAATGCGGATCAGTGGGACTAGGAGGGAGAAGATGTTATGCATGAACTAGTAGGGCTGAACTGGACTGTTTCTGTGCTGTAAATGGTTATATGGTTAAAGCCTTAGTTCAATTGCTTTGAGTTCTTCCTGAACAGCTTCTTGTCATTATAAATGTTCCAGGCATTGAATTTCACAAATCTTATCACGTGTAATGTTTTTATTCATTAATCATAGTCATTGTTGACATTAGCGGAATAAATTTTCTATGAATGCCCAAAACAGGTGTCACATTGCTCAAGTGAGGTAAGGACATCCAACCTCTTTTATTGAAAGATATTAATGAACCAGATGAGTTTTTATTTGAAGCCAGTAACTTCATAGTTATGATAAATTCTCAGTTTCTTGGAGTAGTTACAGGAAAACAAGATTATTAATTCCATTTGGGCACAACAATCAATGAAGAGTGGTGGTAAGACCTGTGTCTGGACATTGTGACTGGGGTCATTAACGCGAGACTGGTGTAATATAACTTTTTGCACCAGCTGTACCTCACACCACAAAGATTATCAAAGCCCGGAATTTCAGAAATGCGCTTTAGGTGTGGTGTGAAGATTGGAACCTTTGTCCACTCCACCTGGCTATGTACAAAGGTGAAACCCTTCTGAGAAGAACTAGGGGACATTATGAAAAACATTACAAAAGTGAATTTTCCACAAGATCTGGAGTTGCACTTTTTGGGAGTTTTAGACCATTCAAATATCAAATTAGTTCATGAAGGTCACCTCGGCAGTAGCCAGGAAGTGTATAACTGTTACATGGAAGTCCGACTCCCAATTAAATACTACACAATGGAATATGGAAATGCAAACTTGCATTCCCTTGGAGAAAATCACACAAATGTAAAGGGGGGAAACATGACCCTTTCGTTAGAGTATGGCAGCCATATCTGAAATACACAGGCATGTAGATCGACGAGCTCCCCCTCCCTGTGAAATATGGACACTATAAAAACCTGTCCCAGTAGAGAAAGGATTGGAGTAAAGGAAATGGAACATGGCACAAGCGACATGTGTGTTTCCCACTTAGCCCTTTTTTAAAATTTGTTTTAGTTTAGTTTGATTTTTCTTTATAGCTTTTTTAATTCCTGACTTGGGTTGTTTAGTTATTTAGGTTGTACTTTTTTTAGGTTTTTGGTACTGGTATTTGTATAATGTATATCTGTCTGGTTATGAGTTTGGGGGCAAGGGAGGGGCGGGGAGACAAAACACATTGCACTGATTGTTGAGATTACTTTGAGTCTGTAAAACAAAATTCAAAAAGATGATTAATTCCAGACTACTTCATAACTTGATTTTAAATTCTGCACTTGCGGACTCAAATTCATGTAGACAATAGAGTGCAGATGCTGGATCCTGGAACAGAAAAATTTAAAAAAATGGCTGGAGGAACTCAGGGGGTCAAGGAGCATCTGGGTCAGGAAGGATTTTCTCGATGTTTCAGTTTGAGCCTCTGCATCAGGACTGATGAATAAGTGAATCAAGCCTTTAAATACTTGTCCAGCAACTTCACAACATCTCCTGAACCAAATGGACCCAGTTACCCTATTATCCACAGATATTCGACCAGCTCCCACAGGTATGTAAAGCTCCAATTTTTTTTTTAAATTTAGGGATACAGCACTTCTGGCCTATAAGTGTGCACCACCCAAATACACCTGTACGACCCAGTAAATATTTAGAACATGGGAGGAAACCAAGGTACCTGGAGGAAACCCACAGGCTTTTTGGGTTTGCTGCAATGTTAGAGGACGGGTGTTTTAGATGAATAGTGTCTGGTGTTCAAGATGGGCATTAAAGGTCCCATGGTAAGAATCAATTGAAAGCAGAAGAGTTCTGCCAGTGTACCACCTCATATTTATTGCTTATTAATATGTCTGGTTCATAATAAAAGCAATATATACACTGAAGCAACCCCCAAAATGTTGGGTGTTGTGTCTGAAATATTAACTACCTACTCCCTTCCACAGATGCTGCTTGTCCCACTGAGGTCCTCCAGCATACTGGGCTAATCCAGTCTAATTATTCCTCCAGCTTGTCAACAGAAGCAGGAAAAGTTTCATTTGTTTCTGCTAACCTTCTGATGTCAAGTTTCCTGCGTCATAGCAATGATTTCTCTTGCCATCAAAAAAGCATCTGAGGTGGCTTCCCCTCTACTGCCACCAGCCTCCACGTCCATCATTATCCTCCACAATCTCTGCCACTTACACTATCACGTGATTCCCACCTCCAGATACATCTTCCCTGCCCGTCACCAACCCCCTCCTCCCCTTAACTCTTGCTTTCTGCAAGAACCACCTCTTCAGTACCTATCCCGCAAGAAGTGCTACACTTCCTCCCTGACCACAGACAGGGCCCATAACTGTTCTTCCAGGTGAACCAACTCTTCACTTGTGAATCTTCAAGGATCACCTAGTGCAGCTGGTGCTCCTGCTGTGACTTCTATATCAGAGACTGGATTAAGACAGGGTAATTGCTTTGCTGAGCATCGTCACTCTGTCCATTGCAACCACCCAGTGGCTAATCAATTTAATTCTACACACTATTCCCACATCCATATGTCTATCCATGGCCTCATGCACTACCAAAGGTAGTCCGCAAATTGAAGGAATAATACCTAATATTCTGTCTGGGCACTCTAAAACATTGAATTCTCCAGTTTCCATTAGACCTGCCCCCCCCCCCATCTGAATCTCTCTCTTTCCTTAACCCTCTATTTCCTTTTCTCCAGCTCCCCACTCCCTTCTCTTTCCTCTCCATTCAGTGAGGAGCCCCTCCCCATCACCTCAGTTTTTTTCTCTTCTAACCTCCCTCCCAATTCCCACCCAAGGCCTCTTGGGCATTAGCCTTCGCTCCTCCTCCCTCCTCTTCCCCATGCCCCCCCCCCCACCAACCTTTTTATTCAGGCACCTGAATTATTTACTCATACTTTGATGGAAGGCTCAGAGGCTCAGGCCCAAAACACTGGTTCCCCTTGACCTCCTGAGTTTCTCCAGCACTTTTGTGCATTCCATGAGCATCACGGCATCTGCAAACTCTCCATTAAAAACCCATGACCTTCCTGTATCCATTGTCAAGCTTGGACGCATTTGCCAGTGGAGTCTATACCCTTGACAGAATAGAGGAAAATTTGCAAGGGAGCCTTACTTGGGAGGACATTTCAAACATTGGCAGCACATCCTACGTTCCTATCCACCGTTCCATCCTCAATTCTTAAACGCTTCCAATCAAGGCACAAGGCAACTTCAGTTTGGATCTGAGCAATACTAAATGGAGACTAAAAAAGAGAGTCGAGCACATAGGTTTGAACAATCGCTTATCAGAAAGGGTGGTCTCCATATAAAGAATGAGATGCTGAAAGAGACAAGTTGAAGGTAAGGGGGCAAAATTTTAGGAGAAACATTAGAGGATGTTTCTTCATTCAGAGAGTGGTGGCTGAATGGAATAATCTTCTGGAGGAAATAGTTGAGGCAGAGTCAATTCTTTCATTTAAGAGGAGGCTGAATATATACATGGATAGGAGGGGGTTGGAGGGTTATGGGCAGAGAATAGATGGGGGGAGCTAGCGGAGATGTTTGAGTGAACTGGCGTGGACTTGAAGGGCCGAGATGGCCTGTTTCCATGCCATAAACTATTATTATATGGTTATATTGTACTACTTAATTGGAGACATCATTCTCAAAATTAATTAATGTTATGGTTTCAGAGGTCTGTCCAGTAGAATGCCATTTTAATTAAAGATTCTGCAAGCCTGATTTATTCAGTTCACAAGGACAGGAAGTATTTATAGAAATCCCAAACCGGATCGGAACGGCATCAACGTTGGCAAGCAGGGTAGGGGGAAGGAGAGAGGAGACCCCCATGCACATCAACAATGCAGTCAATTTTCTAAATGATTTCATAGGACAAAGAACTGAAAACATTACAACATAGTACAGGCCCTTTGGCCCACGATAAAATTTCACCTATTTAAGCAATCTCCACCACAATCTAACCCTTTCCCACCTCACACCCATGACCCTCTACATTTCGAAGAGTCTTTTGAATGAATGTCTCTATTGCACCGGCATCCATCACCACCCACAGCAATGCATTCCAGGCACCTATCACTCTCTGTGCAAAGAAAGCACCTCTGGCATCTCAAAACAGTCCTCAATTTCACATCAAACAGATGTCCTGTGGTACTTGCTATTGTTGCCCCCAGGGAATAGGTGCTGGCTGCCCACCCTATCTTAGTCGTTCGTGATCTGACACACCTTTATTGTCATCTCTCATCTTTCATCACTCCAATGACAAAAGCTCTGTCAATCTTGCTTCATGTTCCGAATGGCAGACAGTGGGGTAAGTGGGGGGCCACAGGGGGTCTGTGCTGGGCCCGTAGCTGTTCACCATTTGGAAGAGGAGACAGAGTGGAGTGTAGCCAAGTTTATGGATAATACGAAAATGAGTGGAAAAACAAATTGCACAGAGGATTTGGAAAGGCTGCAGAAGGATCTAGTTAAGCTAGGTGAGTGGGCAAAGGTCTGGCAGATGGAGTACAATGTTAGCGAATGCGAGGACATCTACTTTGGTCCGAAAAATAGAAGAGCAGATTATTATGTAAATGGTCTTGGGAGGGCTTGTGCATGAATCGGAAAAAGCTGAGTTGCAGGTAAAACAGGTTATTAAGAAGGCAAATGGAATGTTTCTCTTCATCGCTAGAGGAATTGAACTCAACAGCAGGGAGGATATGCTGCAACTGTACAAGATACTGGTGAGGCCGCATTTGGAATACTGTGTGGAGTCCTGGTCTCCATACTTGAGCAAGGATATACTGGCCTTGGAGGCAGTCCAGAAGAGATTCACCAGGTTGATCCCGGCGATAATGGGGTTGACCTACAAGGAGAGACTAAATCGTTTGTGATCATACTCACTCGAATTCAGAAGAATGAGAGGAAATCTTATAGAAACATATAAAATTATGAAAGGGATAGATAAGAATAGAGGCAGGAGAGACCAGAACTAGGGAACACAGCCTCAAGATTCAGGAGGAGTAGATTTAAGGCGGAGATGAGGAAAAATTGATTTTTTCCCCCCAGAGAGTAGTAAATCTGTGGAATTCTCTACTCAGGGAAGCAGTTCAGGCTACTTCACTAAACATATTTAAAGTTAAATTAGATAGATATTTACATTAAAAAAAAGGAATGAAGGGATATGGGGAAAAGGCAGATAGGAGGAGTTGAGTCAATGATCAGATCAGCCATGGTCTCATTGAATGACGGAGCAGGCTCGACGGGGCAGATGGCCAACATCTGTTCCTATTTCTTATGTTCCTTTGTTATGTTCTCCGATTCAGACAACGTCCTGGTAAATTTTCTCTGCAGCTTCTCAAAGCATCTCCATCCTTTCTGTAATGAGGTGGAGCAGATTAATACCTTTAAATACCTGCAAGTCCATATTTCTGAGGACCTCTCCTAGAGCCAGCACATCAAGACAGCCATGCAGAAGGCACAGCAACACCTCCACTTTCTCTGGAGTCTGAGGAGATTTGGCATGTCATCGGGCCCTCTATCAGCTTCTACAGGTGCACTGGTTGGTTGCATTGCAGCCCGGATTGGGAATTTGATAAAAGGTAACAAACATAGCCAGGCCCATCACACACTACGAGCTCCCATCACATAGATGCAGACATCTATGTGAGGTGCTGCTTCAAGAAGGAAGCCAACATCATAAAGGACCCTCACCATCTGTGCATAAGGCTCAGAAGCCCGAAGGCCAGCTCTTCCAGGTTCAAAAACTGTTTCTCTCCAACAGTGTCAGATTCTTGAACCTCCCCTTGTTCAAGTAATCACAAAATACTCCGGCAGCATAAGCAGGACTTGTGCACATTTGTAATACCACCTCCTTCTTGCAATATGATAACCCATGAAACTTGTTATTCATCAATCTTTTGCATTTATTATATTTTAAGTTAATTTAACTCTTTTTTTTTTACTGTTCATCTGCAGCAAGGAAGAATTTTGGTGCATATGTACATTACAAAAAGTGTATCAGAATAAACCCATTGTTCATTTGTCAAAAGGTCTGATTATATCCTATCTGGAGGTCTGTGCTAAGTTCTGAAGAATAAATTGAACGTCGAGCACAGAGCAGATAAAAATGTCCCTTGATTCAAAAGTGTTGAATTTCAAAGATGCATAAAGCAATTTAAGATTGGATTCACTTGAAAGAAATTGCTCAAGGGGCAATTTGTTCAGGAGATGGCCTAGAACATATTTTCCTCCTGCAGGTGGTTGCATTTTGAACAACCTGCTATCAGCATACCTTCCCCACCTGTTCCGCCAACTGTGGAAGCTAGAGAGCTGCTGGAGGTCAGTGAAGCACAGATATACAGAGAGAGGTCATCTGGCATAAGACCACAGCAGCATGAAGTCATGGATCTAGAGTAATAAAATGCAGACTTGTAGTAGCTTCACTTCACTTTATCTGGTTTTGACTTGATTTCCATTACTTAAGGTGTTGATAATTAAATTTCCTCAAGGCTCTTTCAACAGTTTCTCTCTATCAGGGACAATTTAAAAGCCATTTTCTGCAGGGTGTGGTGTGCTCATGGCAGTGTGGTGATGGGGCCTTAGAACCTGGCAGTTGACAGTCACTGCTTACAGCCTTTTCCACTTGCAGCCTGGACGACCAACTCAAGCAGGGTCAGTATTTAGGGGCAGATGGATGGGCAAGATGATGTCATGAGCCGGAAAGGGAAACAGACAGATTGGGAAGATCAAGAAGGAGATGTAGGTCAGCACCTTTGCTTCCTCAGGAGTTTGTGGAGGCTTGGTATGAAACCAAAAACCCTGGAAAATTTCTACAAAGGTGTGGTGGAAAGTGTGTTGACCAGCTGCAGCACAGTCTGGTATGGGGACACCAACACATTGATGTAGCACAGTTGGTGTCATGGTTGGTGTAGCAGTTAGTGCAAGGCCTTTACAATATCAGCAATCTGAGCCAGGATTAAAATCCCACACTGTCTTTAGGGAGTTTGTATGTTCTCATGTCTGCGTGGGTTTTTCCTGCGGGCTCCAGTTTCCTCCCACCGTTCGAAACATACTGGGGGTGTAGGTCAATTGGGTGTAATTGGTTGGCAAGGACTTGTGGGCCAAAATGGTCTGTTGACATGCTGTATGCCTAAATTTAAAATTTAACACCTCTGAGCGTAAAGCCCTGCAAAAGGTAGTGGACACCGTGCAGGACATCACAGGCAAAACCCTCCCCACCATCGAGAACATCTACAGTGAACGCTGCCATCAGAGAGCAGCAGCAACCATCAAAGACCCACACCACCCAGCATACGCTCTGTTCTCACTGCTGCCATCAGAAAAGAGGTATAGGTGCCACAAGACTCGCACCACCAGTCTCCTCAACAACAAATTTTTGTGTACTGGAGAAACTATGTGTATAATTTGAAGTTACAGTAGTTAATGTATACCGTCAAGAGTGAGATCTCAAACTCAAGTGCTTTATCCACATAGCACATGGACCAAGCAGTAGTCAAGCCACATTCCAAGACAGTTCAGTCATAGCTGTACAGAGCTTACATTTTACCATATATGGTTAAAGTGGACATTACTAGGGTACTAATTATGGAATAGATCATTGACATAACACATTGATGTTAATCGCTTAGCATTATTACAGTCACGTGGTGCTTGTAATATATCAGCATGGATGCTGTGATATAATAGATATGTTTTTGGGAGATAAATTGTGGCAGTTTTTTTTAACTGTAGGTCACATACAAACACTATAAAACAGTTTTTATTTAAAATACTGGAGCACTGCTAATGCTAGACATATCGGCCCCAGAGCCTTTGCAGAAGCTTTGGAGATTGCCCAAGAGACTTCACTAATGGATTGTTGTTAACAAAAGGGCAACAGATGAAAGAACTCTTCATAGAAGAACTTTCTGATCTAGGAAGGTCATGTGGTTTTGCAAGCAGAGAGAGTCAAACAGGTTTTCTCTCTGAGAGAGAGAGAGACAGAGACAGAGATCAGTTCTACAGTTTTACAGTCAGCAGCAGTAGCTGAGACTGGAACAGGACAAGCTGGCAAGCTTGTGGAAAGCCCCATTTGGAAGATGGGTTGTGAGTGCTTAGTTCAGTCTGGTCAAAGCCCTTGTGGTTCATGCAAAAGGGGAGGACTGGCTGTCTAATGTTTCACTTGAAATAAGTGAAACAGAAAGGAACTCTGTGGTGACCTGAAAGAAGGAGGTTATCATCTGGAGAACTCTGATGGGGAATGTTTCTTCGGCAAGACACTGAAGTGGCTGATTAAAAAGGAATCAGTTGTGGGTGTCCAGCATACAACAAATTTCTCTCCAAAAACTGACAAGAACCTTCTTGAGTGGTAAACATTTACCTTTCAAGACCAAAGCCTGGTGAACTTCATAAATTTTAAATTCTGTGCACAGTAGAATAATTGCCTGCAACCAGTGAACTTGGAGGAATGAGAAGTGAGATTGGACTATGAATCAAAGGACTTTTCTGAACTTACACACACATTACATACATGTGTGCTTAGAATTAGAATGGGGTTAAGTTAGGTTAGTTAAGTCAATAGTGATAAGTTAAAGTGCGATTCTGTTTTCATATTTAAAGATAATTAAAAGCAACTTTTGTTTAATTAACCATTTGCCTTGGTGAATATCTATTGCTGCTGGGTTTGGGGTCCTCTGGGCTCATAACAATACGACACAAACTCAATTAAGGACTCTTACTTTTGCACTTTATTGATTTCTTTTATTCTCTCTATTGTAGTTTGTGCACATTTGTTATCTGTTTACAGTTCTTTATTTGTTTACGTGTATTCACTGAGTACATGTACAGTGTTTTTTTGCACTACTAATAAGTGGTATCTGCCTCGCCTGCAGAAAAAGAATTTCAGGGTTGTATGTGAAATCCAAGGAGCATCAAAACCAGGCTAGGAAGTAGCTTCTTCCCGTAGGCTGTGAAACTGATGAACAATATCCTGTAACCAAGTACACCACTTCAAAATATTTATATAAATTTATTTTATTTGATATGTTTTTGTATATGTGTGATTATTATGTGCTTTGCATTGTGTGTGCACGTTGTGAGCACCATGGTGCAGAGAAAGGAGTAAAACACAAAAATCTGTAGTCTGTGATTGAAGTAAATGCACAACGCTTGAAAAACTCAGCGACCTTTATATAGCAAAGATAAAGAGATATATCCAACACCATAGTAATGGTCTGGAGAAATTATGCTTTGTCTGATTGTATATGTACAGTCAGATCAAACTTTAAATTGAGGGGGAAAGGGACAATATTAAGACAATTTTAATACTTACGATCTGGAAAGATTTTTCGGGCAAAAAGGCATATGCAGGAAATCAGATCCCTGACCAATCACTTTGAAGGATAATCATCAGTAGTGGAAATGATGGGCAAGATAATGGGTAAATAACCTGTTTCATGAATCCTTTGTGATGAGATGCACTTATTTGGTTATAAGATGGGTAAAAAAGTCAAGTCTCTAAAACCCAAAGTAAATTGTGCAATTACTTGGGAATTTGCCTGGACGTGACATCAGAAATGGAGATTAGGAAGTACAATTACTTATTTGGTTATAAGATGGGTAAAAAAGTCAAGTCTCTAAAACCCAAAGTAAATTGTGCAATTACTTGGGAATTTGCCTGGACGTGACATCAGAAATGGAGATTAGGAAGTACAATTTACCATCAACAGTGTATAAAACATTGCGGCCAGTTTGTGCACGACAAGCTCCAACAAACTGAGATGATGGAATCAGAGAAAGAATACAGGCCCTTTGGCCTACAAAGTTGCGCTGAAACATATCCCTACCTTAGAAATTAGTAGGCTTCCACATAGCCCTTTATTTTTCTAACCTTCATGTACTGTACATATCGAAAAGTCTCTTAAAGGACTCTAATATATCCACCTTCACCAACCTTGCCAGCAGCACATTCCACACACTCACCACTCCCTGCATAAACCCTGACATCTTCTCTGTACTTACTCCCCAGTATCTTAAACCTGTGCCCTCTTGTGGCAACCATTTCAACCCTGGGTAAAAGCATCTGACTATCTGCACAATCAATGCCTCTCATCATCTTAAACACCTCTATCAGGTCACCTCTCATCCTACACCACTCCAAAGAGAAAAGGCTGTGTTCACTTAACCTAATTTCAGAAACAAAGCTCCCTAAACCAGGCATCATCCTTGTAAATCTCCTTTGCACCCTTTCTATGGCTTCCACATCTTCTGCCTGTGAAGTAGCCAGAACTGTGCACAGTACTCCAAGTGGGGACTGACCAGGGTCCTATATTACCTCTCAGCTCCTAAATTTAATCCCAAGGCCAATACACCATATTCCTTCTTAACCACAGAATCAACCTGCGCAGCTGCTTTGAGCATCCCATAGACTCAGACGCCAAGATCCCTCTGATCCTCCTACACCACCAAGAATCTTACCATCAATACTATAATCATATTTGACCTACCAAAATGAACCACTTCACACTTATCTGGGTTGAATTCCATCTGCCACTTCTCAGCCCAGTTTTGCAGCCTATCAATGTCCCGCTGTAACCTCTGGCAACCCTCCATACTATCCACAACACATCCAACCTTTGTCATCAGCAAACTCCACTTTCTCATCTAGGTCATTTATAAAAATCACCAAGAGTAAGGGCCCCAGAACAGATCCCTGAGGAACACCACTAGTCATCGACCCCATGCGGAATATGACCCATCCACAACCACCCTTTGCCTTCTGCAGGCAAATCAGTTCTGGATCCACAAAGCAATGCCCCTTTGGATCCCATGTCTTCTTACTTCATCAATGAGCCTTACATGGGGTAGATACCTTATCAAATTTCTTACTCAAATCTATATACATGACATCTACTGCTCTTCCTTCATCAATGTGTTTAGTCACATCCTCTAAAAATTCAATCAGTGTGGTAAGGCACGACCTGCCCTTGAAAAAGCCATCCTGACTATTCCTAATCATATTATACTTCTTGCCTCTCGGGATCTTCTCCATCAACTTGTCAACTACTGAAGTAAGACCCACTGGTCTATAATTTCCTGGGCTATCGCTACTCCCTTTCTTGAATAAAGGAACCACATCCACAACCTCCGAAACTCCAGAACCTCTACTGTTCCCACAGATGATTCAAAGATCATTGCCAGAAACTCAGCAATCTTTTCCCTTGCCTCCCACAGTAGCCTGGGGTACATCTCATCTGGTCCCAGTGACTTATCCAACTTGATGCTTTCCAAGAGCTCCAGCACATACTTTCTCTTAATATCTACACGCTCAAGTCTGCTGCAAGTCATCGCTACAGTCCCCAAGATCTTTTTCCCTGGTGAATACTGAAGTATTCATTAAGAACCTCTGGTTCCTTACACACTTTCCCACTGTCACACTTTCACGTCATCCTCTTGCTCTTCACATACTTGTAGAATGCCTTGGAATTTTCCTTAATCCTGCCCGCCAATGCTTCTCAAGGCCTCTTCTGGCTCTCCTAATTTCTCTTTTAAGTTCCTTTCTGTTAGCCTTATAATCTTCTAGATCTATAACATTACCTGGCTTTCTGAACCTTTTGTAAGCTTTTCTTTTCTTCTTGACTAGATTTATTACAGCCTTTGTACACCACGGTTCCTGTACCCAACCATAACTTCCCTGTCTCACTGGAACGAGGCTATGAAGAACTTCACACAAATATCCCCTGAATATTTGCCACATTTCTTCTGCATTTTTCCTTGAAAACATCTGTTCCCAATTTAAGATTTCAATTTGCTGCCTGATTGCCTTATAATTCCCCTTACTCCAATTAAACACTTTTCTAACTTGATCACTATCTCTAAAATGCTCTCCCACTAAGACATCTGACACCTGACCAGGTTCATTTCCCAAAACGAAATCAAGTAAAGTCTCACCTCTTGTAGGAAACCTTCCTGAACACACCTAACTAACGCCACCCCATCTAAACCCGTAGGGAGATGATGAGATTATTTCTTTCATTACACTGCCCTGATTGAACAACACTGGTCAGCCAGGTTACCAAGGATTTTAGCTCTGCTCTTCTTCAACACAGTACCACGTCCATCCAAAGGAGCGCTCATTGGAAAGACATTACCTTTGACAATGCAGCATGGTCAGTGTCAGTCTCGATTCTTTTTGTGCTCTTCTCTGGAAGAGAACCTCAACCTTCAGAATGAGCACGAGGAAGATGTCCACTGAGTCACAGCTGAGGGACAATTTTTTGCATCACCAAATTCTCAGCCTCTGAGCCTGTTAAGCAATCACCACGGTAAGAGAAATATTGAATAGACTAATAAAATGTACCAATAATTTCAGTTCAAAAAATTTGGAAAACATGACGCTGAGCTCATTATTGATGTGATCAAAGCCTATTGCTGAGGACTCATGAATAGTTTGCAACTATATTTAAGGATGGAAACAGAAGATGCCAGGGGTGCTTCCAACTAGTTATTTTAACATGGAGAAGGAATCCCAAATGAGAGGGTAGAAATTCAAATACAAGGAACATTTAAGCTGAATGGAATCCATGGATTTTGAAACAGAATTGACGAACCTCGATCAATTCTTTGCAAAGGTTACAGAGAAAATTGACAAAGGTATTGCAGTAAACATCATTCATCAGGATGTCCAATATTCCTCCTAAACAACATCGCAAAACCGATAAACAAGGTGACAGCAAATAGACTCAGGAGGTAATTAGCAGAACGGTTAGCAGGCTTCAAGATTGAAGGCTGAGCTGAGGGTCAAAGGGGAACCATTATGAGTGCCAGAAAGTAAAATGGAGTCTCCACAAAGGACAATGTTGCAACAATTCTTCTTAATTTGTATAGGAATTTGGATGCCAGAGTCAAAATCTTCAAAGTAGACTGGATAAAGTTAGCAAGTGACATGGCATAAACGATTGCAGAATATATGAATTTCAATATTGGTAAGGTCTGTCAAGGAAAACAAGGTTCACAAAATAATTGGAAAATAAGTTTTTTAATTGAATAAGGGATTTCAGAATGCAAAGCTTACAAATTATTTTGCATATATGGAGGTGGGAATGGCGGACATATCATACATTTGACTTATTTGTAGAGGGGAACAATCAACAACGGGAGCAGTGTTATGTTCATATCATATTGGGTGCTGCAAAGGCAAGGAAGAGGATGCACAATTTTACTTGCCATTTCATAAAGACTTCATATTTATTGTCAGACTACAGACATGACATCACATACAACCCTGACATTCGTTTTCCTGAGGGCCAGGCAGAATTGCCACTTATCAGTAATGAAAAGAAAAGATGTACATACAAAAGAGAGAAATGTAAACAAGAACGAAATGCAAAATAATGAGCAAAATGTTGTTAAATGAGTCCCTGATTGAGTTTGTCGTTGAGGAGTCTGATGGTGGAGGGTAGCACCTGTTCCTGAACTTGGTGGTGTGAGTCTTCTGGCACCTATATCTCTTTCCTGATGGCAGCAGCGAGAACAGCGCGCGTCCTGGATAGTGTGGATCCCTGATCAAATCTGCTGCTCTCTCAAAGCAGCGTTCTATGTAGATTTTTCTCAATGCTGAGGAGAGCTTAGCCTGTGCTGTACTGGGCTGTGTCCACTACCTTCTGCCTGAGCTATTGGTGCCCCCCGTAATAGGCCACAATGTCGCCAGCCAGTACATTCCACTACACACCTGTTGAAGTTTGCCACGGTTTTCGATTTCATATCAAACTTGCAAGCTGCTGAAAAAGTAAAGGTGCTGCCGTGCTTTCTTCATGTGTTAGGAGCAGGAGATAGTGACTCCCAAGAACTTGCTCACCCTCTCCACCTCTAATGATCATCAGAACTTATATCTCTGGCTTTCCCTTGCCTAAGTTCACAATCAGCTCCTTTGTTTTGGTGACATTGAGTGCGAGGTTGTTGTAGGTGCACCATTCAGCCAAGGTTTCAATCACCCTTCTGTATGCTAACTCATCGCCTATTTTGAAACAACCCACTGCTGTGGTATCCTCAGCAAATTTGTAGATGGTGTTATTGTTGTACCGAGCCACACGGTCATACTCTTGAACTAAAATGAGAAGAGCAGGAGACTGAGATTGTAGCCCTAAATTGTTGCAGTAATGCTGGAGATTGTGGAGATGTTCTTACCAATCCTCACTGATTGTGGTCTTGAGGTGACGAAATCCAGGATACAATTACACAGTGGGGCGTTGAGTCCTACCTCCTGGAGTTTGTTGATCAGTTTTGAGGGGATGATGGCGCTGAATTCTGAACTGTAGTTACTAAAGAGCATCCTGCTGTATGCATCTTGCTGTCCAGGTGTTCCAGGGCTTTGTGTGCAGCCAGTAAGATGGCATCTGCCATAGACCTGATGCAGCAGCAGGCAAATTAGAATAGATTCATGTTGCCAGTCAGACAGGAGCTGTTAGGCTTCAACACTAGCCTTTCAAAACATTTCATCACTGTGGATGTGAGTGTCACTGGTCGGTAGTCACTTCGGCAGAATTTACCACACTCTTTTTGGGCATTGGTAAGATTGAGGCCTTTTTTAAAACAAGTGGGTACCGCACCCCGCTGGATTGAGATGTTGAAGATATCCAAGAATACATTGGCAAGTTGTTCAGCATTGGGTTCCAGTAGTCAGCTGGGTACTCAGTTATTCAAAGCCAAACACAGGATCATTCAAAATAAAAGGGCAAAGTCAATCAGTTCCCCGTACTAGCCAGTTACACTTTATGACTTGATTGCTGCCCTGGAAAGAGCTAAGTCCCTTGATTGACTTAACCTCTAAAAATCCATTGATCCATCTTGAATGCAACCAGCAATTGAACCTCCACAATGTTCTCAATGGCCCTCTCAGTGAACAAATGTCTTCTCAATTCTGTCTCAAAGGGCTGATTACTTTATTTGATGCCATGACGTCTGGTCCCAGCCACTCCCATCAAGGAAAAGCAATCAACTCCACATCTAAACCCCATTCTATATTTTCCCATATTTCCATGAAATCACCTCTGCTCCACCCTCTGGAGAGTCAGAATTATACCTCACAATCAGGAACTTAAGCTCAGGTTATCCCGGCCCACAAATTTCCAAACAGAGCTTGTCCTGCTTACCTGCATCTGCTCTATATCCTTGTAACCCTTCCTATCTATGCACCTGTTTAAATGTCTTTTACATAGAATTGTCCCCACCTCTCCACTTTCCCTAGCAGGGCATTCCACATGCCCCTTAAACCCCCTTTAAATCTATCCCCTCTCACCTTAAATCCCTGAGCTCTTAATCCCTTTTAGACTCTCGTACCCTGGAAGAAGAATACGACTATTCACCAGTAGAACATAGAATATTAGAGCACAGTACAGGACCTTTGGCCCACGATGTTGTGCTGACCTCTGTCTAATTCTTTCCAACCACACACCTTTTACCCTCTGTTTTTATACTGACCATATGCCGATATAAGAGTCTTTTGAATGTACCAATTGTACTATCATCCACGGCAACACATTCCAGGCACCTAGTATGTAAAAAAATCTTCCCTCTGATGTCTCCCCTTCACTCACTTTAAACCAATGTCTTAGACAATAGACAATAGGAGCTGGAGTAGGCCATTTGGCCCGTTGGGCCAGCACCGCCATTTTAGATCATGGCTGATCATTACCATCAGTACCCCTTTCCAGCCTTATCCCCATAACCCTTAACTCCGTTACCCACAAGAGTCTTATCTAACTGGTATTTGCTCTAGTATTGTTGCCCTATCGGGGGCAAAAAAAAGTTGGTGGCTGTCCACCCTATTTATATCTTTCATCATCTTATAAACATCTATTAAGTCGCCGCTCACCCTTCATCATTCCAAAGGGAAAAGCATAGCTCAGTCAACCTTCCTTTACAAGACCTGTTCTCCAATCCAAGCAACATCCTGATAAATCTCATTTGCATCCTCTCCGAAGCTTCCACATCCTTCCAGAATTGAACGCAATATTCCAGGTGTGGCCTAACCAGAGTTTTATAGAGCTGTAACGTTATCTCACAGGTCTTCAACTTAATATCCCAAATAATGAATTTCAGCGCACCATACCATAACACAATTGTGCGGCAACCTTGAAGATTCTATTTTTCTGGACATCAAGATCGTTCTGTTCCTCTACACTTCTAAGAATCCTGCCATAAACCACACAAGTTTGACCTTCTGAATTGATCTCCATTTGCCATTTCTGTGCCCAACCTATCACAACCTTCTCCACTATCCAATCCACTATCCACAAAATCATCTGCAATCTTACTGACCCATTCCTCCATTTCTTCATTCAATACATTTATAAAAATCACAAAGAGCAGAGTCCCAGAACAGATCCTTGCAGAATGCCACTGTAGAGCTCGTCGAAAGAACCAAAGACTTGTTGATCCAAACCAAGGCTTTTATTAGCAAAAGACCGGAGCTCTTCACAGGTGGCCGACCAGTCCGGAATGATCCGACCTGGCTAGGGACACAACCCTTTAAGGCCCAAACAATAGGTGTGGCTTAGCTCTCAGCCAATCGCTGTAAGCACAGTCTAGATACAGTAACTATATACACTATGTACATTGGTGATAGATCTGTACTATCACATTCACCCCTTCTTGGAGAATTGACCCGGGGAAAAAAAAAAACAAAAACGAGGGAGAGAATGAAAAGGGGTAGGTCAAGGACTGTAGCGGTCAGGGGGTCTGACCATCCGGCGTGACCGCCGTGGTGCCGGGATTGGGGTCGCTGGAGTGGTGTCACCAGCGGGCTCATCGGGTGCGACTGCTCCGTCGCTCAATTCCCCAGTCGTTTTGTCGGCAGGGTGGCCCGAGTCATTGGGGTGCTGTTGGTCCTTCTGTTGCGGCACGGGGCCTGGAGCATAAGGAGTTGGGGGGTTTGCTGGGTCTACCGCGTCCTGAGCTAGGTCCCGCACCGAAACAGTGTCCTCCCGCCCGTCTGGGAACTCCACGTATGCGTAATGTGGGTTCGCGTGGAGTAGAGTCACTCGGTCGACCAAGGGGTCATTCTTTGAGTGCCGGACGTGGCGTCGCAAAAGGACGGGGCCAGGGACGGTGAGCCATGCCGGTACAGTGGTTCCCGATTCGGATTTCCTCGGGAAAAGGAACATCCTTTCGTGGGGGGTGGCATTTGTTGCAGTACATAGGAGGGAGCGGATGGAGTGTAAGGCACTAGTGAGAACCTCCTGCCAGTGAGAGGTGGGGAGACCTTTAGACCGGAGAGCCAGTATAACCGCTCTCCATATGGTGGCATTCTCCCTCTCGACCTGGCCATTACCGCGTGGGTTATAGCTCGTGGTCCTGCTTGAAGCAATGCCACACTCCAGAAGGTACTGTTGCAGCTCTGAACTCATGAATGAGGACCCCCTATCACTGTGGATGGAATTGGGGTACCCGAAGATGGTGAAAATACTGTGAAGGGCCTGTATCACTGAGGTGGCAGTGGTGTCTGGGCAGGCCACAGCGAATGGGAAG